>NC_021165.2:18796028-18888170 GCF_000331145.2 Cicer arietinum
AAATAAGTCCCTTTCTTGCCAGATAAATATATTTAATGATCACTTTCGTGTCGTTAGTGGAGATTGTTGATGTAATAATGGCATGCAATTTTTCGACATCCTAATATCACACATTGACACTGGTAACCAATTTCTTATTAATTTTCCGAAAGTTATTAAACTCGTTTTCCACTGTCTCAATTATTGTCGTACCCCGAGTTAATTTTGCAGCTCCAGTCCATTATTTTCACCAGATAAAAGAGAGGAGTAGGCACTCGATTAATCTAAAAAATTCGCTCTTGTTTAATAATTGATATAAAATTTAAGTCTCAATTTCTATCGGTAAGGATTTGGGTTTCTCCGATGACATTAATATCATCATCCCAAACTCGTGTCATTAAATTTTAATTTCGGATAAAATCTGCACCTGCATCCAATCAAAGTAGGTTATTCTCACGCAAATCAAACGGATTTGAGTAGTTACACGCGGGGGTGAGTTATGTTATCATCTATAGAGAAGAGCACTTAAATTATAAAACTATTTTATACTATTATTCCATAATCATTTATCTTTACACGTTATAAAATCGTTTTATAAAAATCATTTTTTTTATATTTTTATATCTTAAATTTCAATTATAGCGATTGCAAAAGAAAATTAATGACATTTTCTTAATCCTACTTTAAAATATCTTGATACAATTTAATCAAACAGTTTTTTTTAACTCTAACTAGTAAGAAACTCGTGATATTGCACGGGTGGTTGCGATTTTATAGTATTTATTACATTTAATTTTTAAATAAAAATTTAATTTTATATATCAGTAATAAATATTTATTCTATATTTATTCTTCATAAATATTTTTTTTTATATTTTCGTATGTGTTATTGAAAAATATTTATCTCGTATTTTTTTAATCTTTCTATTTATGAATGACAAAAATTTGTCATATATTTTTTTAATATTTATTCATGATAATATTTGTCTCATGTTTTTTATGTATCTGCAATAAATATTTTTTATATTATTTTTTATATTTATCGCTCACAAAATTATATATCTCACATTTTTTAAATTACAAAATGATTATATGATTTCCAAGTTAATTGTTCTGTTAAAGCTTTAATGTCATACGACATTTATGTAACTTTGTATTGAAATTACAAATCTCTCGTTATGTATATATATTATTGTCTTATTAATGCATCCACGAGTACTTCCACGGTAGAGATCGATTATTTTTGAAATATTATGTTCACATACTATTTTTTTAATTGCAGATTTTGTTGTTGCAGTTTTTTATCGTGCAATTTTAAGTTTTAATTACTTTCATCTTCTTTATTAGTGATCCAATAATAAATTTAATTTAGACAATAATGTAATTTTGTTAGTAATTTATTTATTTATTTTTAAATTGATAATTGATGTGTATGTGATTATGGGTTGACCAAATTTATTTTGAATCAATTGATTCCAATTAAACTGGATTGAATATAAAATAATATTATATATTCTAATAAAGTTATGTGAAAGGGAATGGAACAATAAATTTAAGAATATAACATTAATTTTACAGATAAAATCTACAAAATTTAATTTCAAGTAAAAATAAATTCTAGTTGCAAAATTAATTTCATTCAAACATTTCAAAATGATTTTTACATGTTTAAAATCAACTATACCTATCTATAAGTGAAACCAAATGTAGAACGTGGAATGAAATTTCTTATATTTTTGGCACATTTAACATTGTACTAGACAATATTTCAATTGCTAATTGATTTTGTTTCTTATAAATCCAATTTATCCCTGTTTCTACCCATTAATTGTTCATTATGTTTCTCCTAATTAATAATATGATACCATCATATGAATAGAACAAAAATGGGTTTATTTAACAGAAGAGATATGTTTTGACATTTTCCACTCTTCTTTTAGGCATTTAATTGTACTGTACTATATATGCTTCTAGTTCTACTTCTAGCCTTGAGTTGGGACAGAGCTTATTTATTTGCAATTTATCACTATCAAGTCTCTCCTAAATTATTTCTATCAAAATTTAAAAACACAAAGACAACTTCCAATATACAATATCTCATCACTATATTAATTTAAATTTTTAATAATTTGAATTTATTTGTGACCACAGCATGTACGTGTGATCTCTATGTTAATAATTGTAGTAGCAAGCTAGGTAGCTGTACATGAATTTAATGGGGTGGAAAGAAAATGCTGTTCTGTTTTGATGTTTGAACAATACCTCAGTAATGAAGCTTGCAGGGAATTGGAATGCACATGCAGTTACAATATAACTAACTCTTTTCTAGTTTTTGCATAAATAAATAAAATTTGGTAGATGTAGACTCATCAATCAGGTTATTTCTTTTGTTATATTTAGTTGGCTATATATACTAGAAAGTAGTACATAGTGTTTATTAATATTTAGTGGTCATGCGCTTAAGTTTTGAACAAAAGGGAATACATGGGACCTTGGTCTAGTATTTGAATAGAAGGACAAGGAACCATAGGGTAATAGAGGGGATCCTAAGTAGGAAGGAAGCAGTTAAGTGACAATAATGGTTGTGTGTAGGGTCATCAAATGCAGAGTGTGGTACAGCATTGCACATGTGCAAACATCAAAGGGTACACATGGAAACAGTGAGATTATTATATAAAAAAAACAGACAGCAAAGGCATGTTTTTTTATTTCGGCATATTTAGAACAGAAAGATTTGCATCATTGGGGGAATGGAATAGATAACCAGGGATTCAATCAATATATATATATATATATATATATACATGTGGACCCGTTTTATCTCATGTAATATTTCATTAATCCGATGGTTAAGTAATCACTATTTCTTTTAATCTTCGATGTATTCATTTGTTTTCATACCCTACAGCTTTTCTTTAATTATATACCGTACAACTTTTTCAGTTTTTCCTTGTTAATTTGTAAAATATATATATCATAACAGCAACAAAAAAATACATATATGTACACACGCTCACACTCTTTTTTTTCTCTCTTGGATTTTGGTACTATTTATTATAAAAAATTATAAATCAATTGACAATTATTAAAATTTGGATTCAAAGGGCTGTTATTTATTCCGGCATATTTTACAAAAAATATCAAAATATTTTATTTTTTTCTTCAGTAAAAAATTGTATCTCTAAAATACGATTATATGAAGAAAAAATATTATTTATAATTAAGTTGTTAATTTTTTACAAAACAGAAAATAATTGTTAGAATAATTTAAATTTATATACAAAATAGAAAGAAGTTGTTAAAATAATACAACATGTTATTTATTTAAATACATTTGGTCAATCTTATTTATTTTATTTTATTAATAATATTTTATTTTTTTTAAATATTATAATTATTTTTAATTTATTAAATAAACAATTTTCCAACTACTATAATAAGGAGAAAAAAATTAAAACCACTGCATAATGGTAGAAATGCACCTTCTATTGCATTTAATTTTTTTTTTGCTTCACCTCATCAGATTCAAAACATGAACTACACAGTTTAAAAAATAAGGCATCTTGTTAATTTTCAATGTAAGGCAATATATTATAAAATTTTAAAAAAAATGGATATAATAATAAAAAATTCGTTTTGTACTAGTCTCCAAATATTTTGTTTTTTTTTTATATTATTTTTTGTTTAATAAATTTATTAAAGTGTTGCGGATGATGAGTAGTACTCTTTAGTACAAACATAATTGAGATGTTAATTAGATAATATGATGCTTTTACATTTTAATTTTTTATTAAAAATAATTGAATTTGAATTTAAAATATATCAATTATGTGTGGATTTTGATAATATTTTATATATAAAAATAAAAATATATGGAGACACGTTCACCTCACCTCTCTTGTCATGCTTACTGTGTCCGGTGCACAAGTTTAGCTGTCAATCGACCAAATACTACGTGCACGTATTTGATTGATATTATTCAATCTCTCTACAATTGGCCTCAATGGGTTGGAAAATGGAAACCATGTAACCCCTTTTTGTCCTTTATTTGAACATAAGGGTAACCACATGTCTCCTCAACTCCCCCCAAATCATCGACTAATTTTAACAACTAATCAAATCCATGCTTAATGTGTCGCTCTTCTTTTAATTTTAACAACTAATTCGAGCGTCTCTTTTTCTTTAAATATGAAGGAGAAAAGAAGAGAGGAAAATGATAAAATCTAAATCTATTTTACATTCTCTTCGTTTCTTTCATTTTTTAATATATCTATATTTATATCTATATGCAATTGTAATTGTAATGTGATTTAATTAACGATTATATAATTAACAAAAGACTCAAAACAAAGTGTAAAATATTAAAAATAAATACATATATTTTTAACTCTTAGTTCAATTGATATTATTAAGTTCAACGTTTTACCTTGAATTTAAACATAATATATTATAACTGTGTAAATTAATTATAATAAAATTTATTAATTTTTTAAAATAAAAAATAAAATAAATATTTATCTGCATTTAATTTGAACAATAATTATTTCTATTTCTTAATATAGATTTTTAGGTTAAATGTGATTTTGAAAATTTAAAAACAATAGCACGTGACAAGGATTCAAATAATAATAATAAATCAATACACAACAAAGACATTATATATTTATAATGAAAAAAAGGAAATTTAAATATTTAGACACATTTTAATAATCACAGCACATAAAATATTAAATCACGTAGACTTATTGCCTCAAATGAACTTTTTTTTCAGTTTTAAAAATATTATTAATATTATTATTATGTTTAAATAGTTTTTATTCAAAAATAAACATGTTTTAAATTCTTATAAAATATTTATTTATTTATTTTATATATTTCAGTGTCTATATTAAATTTATCAATTTTTAGTCTTCTATTACAAAATATATATTATTTCATTCCTTCCTTTTATAAAAAAAATAATGTGCTTTTAATCTCCATGTGAGGATTAAAAGCACTACTTTTATAAAAAGAATTAATTTTTTAAAGGCTAAATTAATCTGTAATTTTGTAGAAATTTTTGTAGAGATTAAAAAATTTATATATTTAACTTTTATAATTAATTATCTTAATAAACTTTCATTTTACTATAATTAGAAATATATTCCCTCTAAAAAGTCTTTCATTTTTAATTTATTATTTTGTTTGAATTTTAATTTATTTATTTTTATCCAATTATATACGTACACCTCATATATTTAACCTTTGCATGTTTTTTCTTAATGAGTTTTTCTTTTTATTGCGATGATTTAATTCATTTACTTTGTTCTCTCTTACTTCTGTCGTTTTCATGTTATTTTTTTTCTCTTTAAATTTACTCTATTATTCTTTTAGTGATTTCTATTGTTCTTTTTTATTGCATGATAATTAATAGTATTTAAATTTTAATTTGATTCTAATACATATCAATATTGTTACTCTTTATATATGTTCATAACTACACCTTTTCAAACAATGTACTACAATAATAATAATAATAATAATAATAATAATAATAATAATAATAATAATAATAATAATAATAATAATAATAATAATAATAATAATAAGTTAACATAAATATAGTTTGTGGTACTCATTTGGTCACCAACGTAAGCAGAAAATATCATCATATATTAGTTAGTATTATAAAGAAAAGTCAACTATTTTTGAATTATTTGTTGTTAATTTAATATATTTTCATTTTATTCAAAATGATTTATTGTGGTTAGTTGAATATTTGCCATTAAATCATAGTAAATTTGGCTTATGTTCTCTTATGCTTCCGTCATTTTCATAGTGTGTTTTCTTCTAAAAATCTATTCAATTATTTTTTTTTCTTTTTCGTGATACTCTATTATTCTTGTATATTGTTGGTAATTATTATAAACAAAAATCAACTACTTTTAATTTATTTTTTGTTATTATTCTTAATATACCATTTATTGTATTCAATATGATTTAATGTGGTTAGTTGGATATTTGACGTTAAATAATAGACAATTGAATAAAATTTACTTATGTTCAATGAAATCTAAATAATAATTAATTGTATTTAATTGAATTCTTAAGACCGGGAAAGTTTATATGTATATAGAAAGAGAGAGAGAGAGAAATCTCAATCTTCTTAAAAATGAGAAAAATTAGATAGATTATACTATTAAATTGACATACATTCATCTTCCTCTAGAGACGGCATAATTCAAACATAAAGCATGCAGATAAAAAATCTACGTTTTTACTACCAGATAAAACAATTAGAGTTAAGAGATGTTATTTTGAGATATTTACGAAATATTTAAACAATCCATAAAAATTACATCATTTATAAGTTATAATTATTAAAAAAATCTTAGACAATATAGTAGTAAGTTAATTAAACTCAAACTAGTTGAATTATCATCATCCACACATTACAGAAAAGATTAAAAAAATAATAACAATTGTATGTTGTGTACACGTTGGACAACAAAAATATTGTTCAAAATTGTATTTTATTTTTGAAACGTTTAATAAGTGTCATTATCGAATACACTTATTAGTAGTTTGTAAAAAGTAACAATAATCCGAATTAATAAGTAATAATAATACGTCAGAAAGAGGAAGGTGCAAATAGCAATGCGATGTTTGGTGTCGCGGGTTCCCAATGTGCAGAATGATTTCATGACCAAAAAGCCAAAATAAAATCGTTCACATGAATGGGTATATGTAACTTACTAATTATGGCATAAACTAGCACTGTAGCCTTTCTCAACACATCTCGATCAACCTTTTAAAAGCATTATTACTGATTGAGTTGTTATTAAAGTTGTTACAGAATAATGCGACCTTTCGTTAGGACCCCCCCCTTATCGCATGCAGTCCAGTCCAAGAGTGTTACAAAATCAAATTATGGTTACCTACTCCAGTTTTGGAGGGTTCCTATGTCTCTTTTTTAGGCTTTTCCCCTTCTAAATACGGAGTACTAATTATTATATAGTTTTGCTAACTTGTTGCAGCCTTTTTTGCAATGTGGAATCTCATTCTTAATTAATCTAACAAAATATATAACAAAATATGTAAATTAAATCAGTTTAGTATGCTTCCCGCCGTAAATCTCACCTTTAAATTTATTTTATGACTATATCATAATTTTATATTGTAAAATTATATTCATAATGTTGATGTTTGAATTGCTTTTGTAAAATATAGAAAGATGTTGCACTTCGGCACATGTAAAGATCTTTAAAGACCGGAATTTTATCTATTTATTTATATAATTATAAAGAAAAAATACACAAATTAACTGTAAAAGTTTACTACTCATAAAACAATATCAAATTAAATTAGATAAATTATGCAACTGTTTGACTCGCAGTCGTTCAAAGTGATGGTGATGAAGAAGTCACCCACAAATTTAAAACATGAAAAAGATAGGTTGATTTGAATTTTAGAAAAATAAAAGTTAGCATGAAACATGTTGAAAAAGAATAATTTTTTTTTTGAATTAGACTTAAAAAATTGAACTTGCATCAATATATTAGTGGATTTCACTCGTATTAATTCAGTATTTAAACTAAATTTATCAATTTTTGAATTTATAAATAAATTAATATATATTTTACGCATAAATATATAAATTCGTATGAATTTATGTTTTGGCTTATAATTTTTTTTTCAATTGTATATCTCTTTTTTTTTTAACAAAATATTTGCACTCAATTAAAGCTAGAGCGTTGTGGTGAAGTCTTTATGCATCTGCCACTAAATAGAAATTATAAATGTTCTGTTATATGACAGAAAATTATTTATTTTTTATCCTTTCAAATAATTTATGTGATTTCTTAGAAATATAGGATTTTAAACTTCCTATAAGCAAGTATAATAATAATAAATAGAAAAAAAATGAATGATATTGTTACATAGTAGTAACCAATCTTTGATGTAAGAGAAGATTACCTCAAAAAGTTTTTATCAGTAAATATTAGACATTGAGTCTTCTTTATACAATCAATGTATCTTGCGTAAAAAAACAAAAACTAAATATTTGATTTAAATATTAAACTAGTTATATTAAATTTATTTTATCACATTCTTACTTATATATATTTGAATATTGAATAACACTTTTTCTTGGATAAATTTATATCAATTTAACCATGATGATATTCGAGGTAGATTCAAAATATGATATGGATAACATAAAAAATATTCACCAAAAATAAAACTAAATATGATACTTTGATTTTAGTTTGTATGAGTCTTTCTTTTCTCTCAACTATTTTGATAAAAGTAACTAAGAAATAAATCAATACAGTTGTTCACATCTTCCTATAAAGGTGGGTTAAATTTATTACCACTATTGAAATTTGAAATATTTTTTCTTGAGTAGACAAAAATAGAATTTTTAGTAATAAGAAATGAAACATAATAGGAATTTTCCGACTTCAAGTACGAAATTTAATTTTAAAAATAAAAAGCTTTTTAATGTACTTGTGTTAGTATATATTATATATTGTTTGTTGATTATTAAAAGAAAAGTACATGGTTGGCATATTAATTATAGTTTAGTAATTTTCTTTCACAAATTAATTTATAGTATAATTGAGAGAAAAACGGTAGCAAAAATAAAACGTTACGTATAAATAGTACTCCTCCATGTCCATGAAGGTACTGGCTACCCATTACTTTTTTCCCTTTTTCAGTTTAGTTGCAGCCTTGCCTTGTAGTTGTAGAGCTGGCTTGCTTGTGAGATTCTATTTCCTTGGAATACTTGCTTTGACGATTTACGATCACAAACATGAAGTCATGAATTATATATGGATTTAACGAAATAAGTAGGAACTAAAATAATAATCACACTATTTATTTCATCAGATTTTAACCCAATTCTTTCATCTTTAAGCTTATCACTCGTAACAAGTAATTTAAAGCGTAAATATCCAATGTGGTTGTACATTTTTATCACTTGTTTTAATAAAGTTCCAACTTTATCAAAATTTTAAAATAATTATTAGCTTTTTAAAACATCAATATAGTTGATTCAACGTATAGTGAAAATTACTTGACATGATTAACTGTGGGGATGTATCATATTGACTACTTTGTGCAAAAAAATATTAGAGATTAAATTGATACTTTTTTAACAAATATTTGCATGACAAAAATGATCTCGTACGCAAATTTTAGATATCAAATTCGTATATTTTTAAATTGTTAGTGATAAACATTGATTACTATTTTGATACATGTTAGTGTTTAATCAAATATTTGTATTGTCTTTTTTAAAATAAAAATACAAAAATTTGTTGTTTCTCCTACATCTCCATTTCTTCTCACCACTATTTCTCTTCCAATTTCCACTTAGTTCGACAAGGAATACTAAAAGGATCAGTAGTGACTCCTATTTTGTAAAGTTGAAAGACACAAGTGGTAATTGGTCTACAATTTAAATATTTTTCTCACAAATATTAAGATATTAAATATATAATATAATTTTGTAGGTGACATTTAAATGAAAAATTATATTTTTTTCAACTTTTATTGTATTTTTTTTAGGTTTTACTGAAATACTCTTAGGTTCAATTTAATTTGACAATTTAATTTTGTAGAATGATGTTAATTAAGTGTGGTTATTTTCTATTGTAGGGTGAAGCTTTTAATATATTTGTTCCTTATGAACTCGGTGGAGTTGATGCAATTTATATTAATAGGATAGAAACTACATGGAGGCCGTACAATGATGCTATGGACAAATTTAAAAGTATTTTGATTGAATAAAATGATCATGGATAACTTATGGTGAAATTTATGGGCACGATTGATATATGCAACAATGAATGTATATTATTGTTGTCATGCTTTTTTGATGCTTTTGTTGATTATATTATAGATTGGTAAAATTTGTGGTTAGATGTTTTCATTTATTTATTTTGTTTTGCAGATTATAAAGTATTATAATGTAAATGTTTAGATTGTAATATCTTCTTTATATACTCATTTTAAAATTAATGAAATGTTCGCGGTTATGGTATTTCATATTTGTGTCACATTATTAATTAAAGTACACATAAAATGTGTTTTTAAATGAATTAATAAATACATAATTAATTAAGATACACACAAAATGTGTATAAACAATCTTTTTCAAAATAGTTAATGTATTATATAATTTTATATATATATCAAAATAATTTCTAATATTTTCCACAAAAGATTATGAAAATATATCAATTTGATCTCTATAATTTGACCGTGAGATAATTAACATGACATATCAGTAAAATTAACTCCGTCAATTGATTATCTATAATGGATGAATTAACTTAATTAACGTTTTAAAAAATCAAAGATTATTTTGAAATTTTAACAAAGTTAGAGACTTGATTGAAACAAATGATAAAAGTGAGGGACTATCTTAAATATTTATTTTTATTTAAAATTTAAATTAACATCAAGATATATTTTATAATATTAAGATATGATTAATAAAAAATTCATTTTTATTATTGAAAAATATATATTATATTTGACTGGTGTGCAAACGACATCTTGTCGTGCTTGTTTTTTTTTTTTTTTCTCTCGATAAAATAATGAAGTTTTATTTAGTTATAATGAAGAAATTAGTCATATGTTTGAAAACTAATGAAGAAATTAGTCATATGTTTGAAAATCCACCACAGCTACAACAAGATTCAAAAAGCTACAACAAGATTCAAAAAGCTACAACAAGATTGGATAAATAAGGAAAAAATGGTAGATTCAAAAAGCTAAAATGAAGAGTAAATTGTAACAAAATAATGTTATACAAAAATTTAGTATCCACTTTACATACGGATGTAAAGATGATGTTTTTGAACTTAAAAGTTAGTTGAGGTAATTGGTTATAAATTTCGATCAATAATTCTTTTTTATTTCAAATGATTACATAAGAAAAACAAATAATGTTGTTATAAGTTTTTTAATTATTCTAAAGAGTGTTAATTTAGACGATGACAACATGTATAATTAAAAACAAAAAAAAAAACATAAATAAATATAAATTCTAAATCAAAATAAGATTTTGATTGACGTGTTTTTACAATAAGATTTGTAACGGGGTATTATAAACTTAATTCACATGTTGACAGTAATGCTATAATCTTCTTAACCAATATTTTTTATTTTATTTTTGTCTTAAAAAAAATTATAAATATCACCGTAATTAACTTTATTTTTTGATCATATAAAATATTATCTTATTGATATGAAATGGAAAATGGAGAAATATTATTCTCTTATTGCTATGACAATTAATTTGAATTATAAAAAAAAAAATAAAGAGATGCAATGTAAGTGAATTGGTTAAGGGAAGATGGAACAGGTAGTTAGGAGGAAGAAGCAAGTGAAGTAAGAGAGTGGTTAATTAATGTAGTAATAAGAGTGATGATGATTGTGACGGAAAGAGAATAGGGTGAGTTTTGATGAAGATGACAATGCTTGTTCCGTTGTGTAGCAAATAGCAATAACAAAAACAAAGAAAGTTTTTGGTTTCCTCTTTGTGTTGTTTTTGAAAAGAAAGATATGTCTGTGCCTCTGCACAACCCCAAGTAAGCACCCATCACATTGGTGTCTTTCTTGTCATTTTAGAGAGAGACAGCCTATGACCCTGCAACTGCAACACATCAATCTCACACGTGTGACTCATCTTTTCTTTTCTTTTCTTTTATTTATTATGTTATTAAATTGAAATTAGAATGCCAGTGTCATTGCCTCAGTCTGGACACCTAACTACTTCAATCTCTCTCTCTCTCTCTCTCTCTCTCAAAATTGTAATAAGCACTTTTAGCTGTTTTAAGTCCTTCTTCTTACCACTTCACTACTTGTTTGTCTTTGTCTTCTTAAAACTTTCCTCATTACATCTAATATTCTCTCTTCTTGATATGAGATCAATATATTATCAAAATTAATGAACACATATTCTTCTTCACCTTCAATGGGAATGGTTTATCAAAACATGAGTTCTCTTTCACTTTCTTCCTCCAACAACTATGCTGCTTCTTCTTCATCTCAACATTGCTATCTTTCTAATCAGGGTACTTCTGCTAACTGGTCTTTACCTTTTATGAGGGAATGTTGTGTTACTGAGGAAAACAACAACAGTGATGTTGGGGACGGAAATGCTTCTGATTCTGCTGATGCTGTTGCTGAAAACAGTGACAAAATTATTAACTTTAGTGAAGACAACAACCCTAATGACAGTGGCAAAGAGGTAAATACTGAACATTCTAAACTATGTGCAAGAGGTCATTGGAGACCTGCAGAAGATTCTAAGCTTAAAGAACTTGTTGCTCTTTATGGTCCTCAAAACTGGAATCTCATAGCAGAAAAGCTAGAAGGAAGATCTGGTCTGTCAAAATTTGTAAACTAATGCAAATAAATTTTATCTTTTGTTTCCTTTACTTCTTAACATGCAACTTATCTTTTTTCACTTTTGGGTCCTTTCATTTTTCTTAACTTATTTTGGTTTTTGTATTTTTTGAAGGTAAGAGTTGTAGGTTGAGATGGTTCAACCAGTTGGATCCAAGGATAAATAGAAGAGCTTTTAGTGAAGAAGAGGAAGAAAGGCTAATGCAAGCTCATAGGATTTATGGAAACAAATGGGCCATGATTGCTAGGCTTTTCCCTGGTAGAACAGATAATGCTGTTAAGAATCACTGGCATGTTATAATGGCTAGAAAGTACAGAGAACAATCAAGTGCTTACAGAAGGAGGAGGCTGAACCAATCTGTTTACAGAAGAATGGAAGAAGACAATACAAGTTTTGTCTCTAGAGACTTAGTCACAGGTGGGATAGAACCAATGGCACCACCATACTGTATCACCCTCCCAAATGGAACACTTGGCTTTAACATGGCTACTTTTCCATATTCACCATCCTTTCATGGAGTAGTTGATGCTACCAATGAACCAATTTCAACTAACAAACATGTCCTTACTCCTCCTATTGGCTTGTATTCACAACAGACACCACTTGATTTCTTTTCTGGTATGTCCATATATACAAGCAACAAACATGAGTTCATTTCTTTTCATGCTGCTTTTCCAAGATTTTTTATTCATCATTTTTTTCTTCTGTTTTATATAAGCTTATTAATGTCATTTTCATCTATTTTTTGTTTTATTTATTGCATGTTTGGATTGACAGTTACTAAATCACTTTATCATCTTAATTTTGTCAATGTTACCACAATGATACTGAAATTTAATCAAATTAAATTTAAAGATACACTTTCCTTTAGTTTGAAGAACTATATGGTGCATTTTTGAAAACATTTGAGTTGGATTTTTCAGGAGTTAGGAGAAATGACATGATGGGTGAGTATTATAATAACCAAATGAGATGTTGGGATAGGCCAAATGATTGTTCACATCATCAAACAAATACAAGTTTGTACACTCATTATCCTCCACAATATATCATGCCAATACAAGAAGAAAACAAGAATCACAATAATAACTTTGACAGTTCATCAAAATCCACCACAGCAACAACAAGAAAACCAGTTTCACAGATAATTTTGGGCAGTGAAGTTTCACTATCAACAGTAGCAGAAGAAAGAGAGCAAATCCTGATGATGAGTGATGATGAAGCAGATGGAGATGCAAATCCTCCATTTATTGACTTCCTTGGAGTAGGAGCCACATGATCAAAGTTAGAACCAAAACAAAAAAAAAAGCTGCAAAGCATGAAGGTCTTCCTCACCCCTGAATATATAGGTGGTGTGGTCCAAACATTACTGAGAAAAACCATTCGAGGTAAACAGAAAGGATAGTTGCTTCAGTTTGGTGACTGTGTTACTTGCGTCACTTCTCTTCATATCACCCTATCTCCTCTTTTCTTTTCCCTTTCTTACTCTCCTCATCACATGGGGACCCCCAAACTTAATAACATTAATTCATAATAATATCATTTTATTTTATTACTCTACTCATTTTTATTGTAAATAATCATTTTAGTTTTTAAATGAGTGAGATAATCTCTTTATATATAACTTCTGTGATAAATCAAAAACTGAGAATATCAAACTACTTCATCAAAATTACATTCTTGATACATGTTTAAACATAATTTTGGTACATTTACAGTACCAAAATTATTGTACTTTTTATTTATTAATTGTTTCCTTCTTTCTACATTTAATAATCCTTTTTTCATGTGAAATTTGTCAACTTGTAAAATGAAGATTGAAATGGATGATTTGGATATTTAATGTGTCCCAAGACATTCTATATGTTACTTAGAATATGCTAATTGGATAAGCATAGGAATAGGAAAGGTATTAATTAAAACAATTTAGGATGCAAAAGGACTGAATAGAAAGCATACGTGTAAAAGGTTAGTAAAAGGACAAGGATTGATATTTATTTATAGTCCTTTATTTTTAAGGTTGCTTTTTGGGATTATAAATATGTTTGTTTGATTGAAGTTGCTATTGAAGCAAGGGTTGTTTGACTTTTGGCTTGAGAAAAGGGAGTTTGTGAACTATTTTGAGGGAAGGAGGATAGGAAGGGATGAAGATAGGAAACTGTTGAGAACATCCTTTCCTCATGGGCCTATATGCAATAACTAAGGCATAAATTCAGCAAGTAATGCATTCAAGATGTTGAACTGTTTAACAGCCTCTCATTTCATCGGCAAAATCTTACTCAGAATAAATTAATTCATGCCACTCACATGGGTGCTGTTGCTTTATCCTATAGTAACTGAATTCTTTTTGTGATCCTACACTACTCTTTCATCATAATGTTTATTTCTAAGACATTTCAAACTAGGTAGCTTGGTCAAGTGTAGCATTCATTTCTATTTTTAAAAAAAGATTATAATCGTATTAAACTAGTCAAATCTCAAGGATAAATAGATTATACTTTTAATGACAATATCAACAAAATTTGACTACTGCTTTTAGCTATGTGGATAAAACAATTAACATGTTATGGATGTTTTAATAGTCGTAATCCACCTCTCTTCATACTTGGGAATGTCGAATTGAACATGCAATGCACAAATTAAGGAATGGAAAAACGTCACAATCTTTATAGTATTAAATATTTAAGTGATCGTGTTTGTTGAAAGCAAATGTCATACAACCTCTCTTTAATGTTGTGACCCTACCAAATACCAAAACTTGTTGTGTCAAGTAACATATGCAATCAACTATTATTGATTTGTCAGAACAGCTAGGGTCAAAGTGTTTTGACTGTTGAAAGGGATATTAATGTAGGACAAAAGTTACTTTCGTAGAAAGGCCCAAAGTGGTGCCCACTTGGTCCAATCTTATTGAAAAAAGGCCAGTTGGTTTTGCATCGAAGCCCAATCAGTTTGTTCACTGATATATATATGTGTATGTAAATGTCAATCTTGAAAATAATTTAAATATGTTCACCTACACAAAACTTTGACGGATTTAAATATTTTCTTGTAAAATAAAATTCAAACAGACTATCGTATAAAGTAAAATTCTCTAATGACAGAATAGATTGAAAAGAATTATATCATACAAAATAATTAAAATCAAACCTTATAAAACTATGTTTGCTATGTGGTATTATGTTAATCGATAATTGACGATATTATTAGATCTGATATCATATTAAAACTCTCAAGAATTTGCAGTTGTATGTGAATTTTTGGTTTTAATTATATTATTTCATTTTAAACCAAAAAACTATATTTGCTATGTCTCAATTTGTAATTCACCCTAATTTAGTAGTGGTTTTCATTTTTATTTTTATAGTTTATTATCAGCTTCATCTTTCTATTGTCATACTAGTCTATTTTATTATAATATAGGGCACGTGAATTATTTAAAAGACATTAATACAAAATGTTTTTAAATAAGTTAATAAGTCATAATAAATTACTAAAAACGTCTTATCAGAAATTTTAATAAATAATAAATTAAATTTAAATTATTATTGTTTTTTTTTTTTTATAATGAAGATTAACTATTCTCTATAGTAAGGTGAGATCTATGATTCTATGTTCAAGTCTGTTATCAAAAAATCCAACAAATATAAATGTATGCTTTTTTTTTTCTATTGAAAATATAATTGTATGATTAATCCTTGAGTTAGGAGTTATATTTTAAAATAAATTCAACTAAAAGATAGCAAATTCATTATATCTAAGAATGCAAACACATTAAAGCTTAATAAAAAAATGTATTATTTAGTTATTATATTAGACTTTAGGGTTTCAAGGAGGGATATCTAACTCATAAATAAATAAGATGGCAAACTCAATAAGTGAATTTTTATATTATTTTATGTTGTTTTGCAATGATGTCATAAAATTCAAACCAAAGGAATTGCTAGTCCATACAAATACAAATAATAGACATGTGATAGTGGATTATGGTTTGAAACCAATTTAAAAAATACAAGAAACCAATAGATGCACACAAACCACAAACCTTAACAATAAGTCCCAAAAAAAAACCTTAACAAAACCAGAAAATCAATTTAAACAGGAGCAATATAAAGAGAGTAGAGGAAACGTTGATCACCAAGAACATGGGAGAGAACAATAACAAATCTACTATGAGGAGAAAACAAATCAAAATCAAAATCAATACAATAATAACATTAACAAAATATGTCAAAAATATGTGTTTGTTTTATCCATTATTCTTTAAAAAAAATTGTGGTAGGGTTATATCATTATTAATATTATTATTATTATTATTATTATTATCATACATTAATAACCATTTTACCATATTCCCACCCAAAAAACAAAAAACAGAGAAAGAAAACTTAGGCTGCACAAAAGACTACAGAGTATTTCATCCAAAACTCTGTTCCATCAACTTAACAAACTCATAGTGATCAACTAATTCATCTCCATTTTGATCAACAACGTTAATCATTTTTTGACATTCCACAAAGTCTCTCTGAAATCCCAAACAACACAAAACCCTCTGCAACTCAGTAGCTTCTATAAAGCCATCTTTGTTTTCATCAAACACATTAAATGCTTCCTTCACCTCTTCCAAACTAACCCCATTTTCAAACATATGACTAATTTCTTCTTGATCATCAAACTCCACTATACAATCCTCATCATAATTCACTCTTAATCCCATCTTTTCCATCACAACAATGATTTCATCTTTGCACAATTTCACACCACTTTGAATATTGCAGTTCAAACCCTGCTTCACTAGTTCATAATTATAGTAACTTGTAAGAGTGGCACAATAGTTCCAATTATGGGAAACATAGTTCAACAAAGTGTGCATTTTAAAAATTAAAATTGAGAGAAAATCTTTAATTCTAATATCACAATGGAGAATTCCAAGAAATAAAGATGATCCAAACATATTTAATGTTGCAAGGAATTTGCTCTAATATTGATAATAATAAAAAATCACAAACATGTGGCCTAATAAAGTTTATTGTTGAATATATTGATGTTTGGACTTTGGAGTTAGTTACATATATATACATGACAAATAAAAAAGACCCTTTGGGAGCTTCAAGAAGAAGAGTCAACACATAACGTGTAAAAAGTGGTAAGGTTGTTGTTACTACAACATTGCTGTTATATTTCTCGGAAACAATTAGGTTCAGATTCCATTCGGAATTGCAAGTGGAAATTTCGAATCATAAAGCACGCTGGGATATCTAAATTTTTTTAGGAGAATTCAAATTATTCAATTTATTGTGTTTGAAATAATAAATTTTGAATATAAATGAATTATACGAAGTATTTTATCAAATATAAATAACTTTTAAATACCATCTAAATTTTAAGAATTTCAAATTCTCTATTTATTTTATAATTTATGAATTATAAAATAGTCAATATTTTTTTTTCACATTTGCAATTTTAGTCCTATATGTTCTAAAATTTGCATATTAATCCCAATATATTTTATTTTCTGTAAATTAGTCTCTACAAATTTTTAAAATTTGTCAATTGGTCCTTAAAAATTTGCAAATGGTCCTTCAACTTTTTCAAAATTTCAATTTTGTCCCACATTAATTTTTCAAGTTTGCTTCAAAACTTTTGAAATTTATAAAAACAGTCCAACTTTAAATAATCACTTGTTCAGTCCAAATAACAAAATTTATAAATAAAGAGAATCCAATTGAAACATTTAAATTGTTTAGAATTTTTAATTACTCTATCTAAACACACCATTAATGCAAAAATAAAATTAAGAATGTGCAGTTTACTGTATGCAACTTATTGAAAAAATTATATTAAATTTAATTTATGTTTATAAATTTAACTTGTAAAATGAATAGTGTCACTTTTATTTTATTTTGCAATATAACTATGAATTCATACAAGTAGACAACAACATTAAAAAGAAAAAAGAGGATGAAATGAAAGAGACATTGAGGGAAGGCGAGAAGGATACAAAATATTTTATATTATGCAAAATAGAGAGGGAGAAGAGTGGTTTTTATATAGAGAACGTAGAATTTACATTTTTACTCGATCTTGTAATATTTAATGTCATAAGATTATTTTAGATGTTTGAATTCCTTACGCCAGCTAAAAAAATGCAGTAATAATTGTAAAAATTATTAGATCTATTAACATATTAATATGTTAGTTCCCAAAAATGCAATCAACATATTATTGTTTTAATTATTTTGGTAATTAACATATATTATTATTTGTTTTAATATTTTGTTATTAAATACTTAATTTTAGTTTTTTTATTATTAGTTTAAAGTAAAAAAACTCTATAAAAAGTTATTTCAAATGTCTAAATGTTTATTGGAGTAATATAAAATCATTTGATATATTTTAAATTAGAGAATACTTTAGTTTGTAATATTTTACGGTTAAAATTTAAGATATTTATAAAATTTTAAATTTAATTACAATAAATAAAATTATTTATTCATTTATTTAAATTAAAATGCGAATAATATATATGAATACACACGCAAAAGAGTACGTATATAAAAGTTAATACCAAGAAAGATGCACAAATATAAATATTTGTTTATACTGTGTGTGTGTGACAACAGACTATATATACAAACTCTACTCATTGACATCTTTATTCATGTGCCGCATGTTGAGACGTACACGGTCTATTGATTTGGGAAGATAAACATATAGACGCTGGTGATAGTAGGAACACAATTGGTCCTTGTTTGTGTCTCACGTAACGAAATAGAATGGAAGGTTCTAAAAGTTAAAAGTGGTCTCGTTCCGGAAGAGAATTTGTCCCAGAAACTCCCACGAAATTGGGCAATGGCCTTTGCCCTGCCACTAAGGTTGTCCACAAAATTAAAGTCATTAATCTTTTATAGTATAATAAGGAAATGGAATGGAACTTTGGTTATTGGTTAGTGGTACCAGACTAAAACTGCCACCAATATGACACCTAGAGTAACAGTTTGCTTTTAGAACCACAAATGTCAAAAGGCATATGCAATATATTACAGTGGCTCTCAATTTTCTTTTGAAGTTTTTTATTTACAAACTACTAGTGTAATATTTTGAAAAGAAATTTAAATTTATTTATAAATTTATATTTTGATAAATGTATCTACTGTTGACTAACACTTAAAAAATATTTAAAATTTTAACGATAAGATTTATTGTCTCATGTAAATAGTAATTTATTATTAACATGATGAATTTCAAGAATGAGACAATAATTTGATTGAAACATATTTGAAAAAAACAAGAAAAAACAAATATTTTTTTTTCAAAATTAAAATCGTTCAACCAACATAAATAAGATCAATGTCTCAATCGTAAAGATTATAACAGCTGTAAACTTCTACTTCAAAAAAGTGTAGTTGACCATTATTTGAATTTCAAGTGATTTATAAACATTGATTTGCATTGAATTATATGTTCTCTTGGTGTACCGAAACTCTCGCCCACAAAAGGATCATCACTTGCGACTAACCACAATATGGATCACAATGGACAACAAAGTGAATTCTTTCTTTTTAACTAAAGTATACCAAATTCAAAAAGTTTTTTAATTATTTTCTTCCATATTTGACGGACTCTTCCAATATTTGCTAATTCCAATTTAAATATCACATGTAAAAAATTTAAAATATAAAAAATCATATAATTTATAAAGTTTATCTATCAAAATAGATTTTATCAAATATATAGATGGACATAAATATAAATCCTAAACTTAAAATGAGTAATAAGTAATTAAATATAGTAATGTGAATCACTAATATAAATATATAATTAACTAAAATATCACAAACAAAAATTCTTAACTAAAATATCACAAACAAAAATTCTCAACACTTAAATGTCTAAGTTTAGTAATAAATGTTACTGCAGATATACTAATTAATGTTACGTTGTACAACAATATAATAAGACATGATTTCAATAATTATAAAACTAAATTTTAAAACATAATTGTCACTAGGGATGAGAACAGTCTCTCAGAGTCCTATGGCTTGATCTACTTATGGTCTGGTCTGGCCTATTTAATAAAAAAGTTAGACTCAGACTATTTTTAAAACATATTTATTTAAATAGATCAGAATCAGACTTATAAAAAAGTCTGTTAAGCCTCATAGGTCGGCCTATATATATTTTATTATTTATTAATGTTATTTATTATTAGTATTTGTTAATAATATTATTTCATATTTTAAAGTCTATCAATTAGGTAAACATTCAATAGTCGTTCCATATTCGATAGAGATTCTATATTCAGTAGTCGTTTCATATTTGTTTGAGAGATAATAATTGGTGCATTTATTTTTATTAATAATATTATTTCATATTTTAAAGTCTATCAATTAGGTAAACACTCAGTAGTCGTTCCATATTCGGTAGTCGTTCAATTAGACAGTCATTCAGTAGTCGTTCCATATTTGTTTGAGAGGTAATAACTGGTGCATTTATTTCAGAAAAAAATTTATTCTTTGAAATCAAAAATTATTTTTTAGGGTTTAAATGATGTTTATTTCAGATTTTTTAAAAATCATTTTGTTAGAAAAATCATTTTTGGATTAATATATATAGATATGTAAAATATTACATTTAAATGTTTTAATGTTAATAAAACTTTTAAATAGACTTTCAGGCCAGACTCAACTTTCACTAAGAAACCGAAGAGGTATAATAAAAAATTGAACATTTTCTCAATGCAATAAAGAAGTATAAAATTTTGAAGAAAAAAAAAACACTCTTATAAAGTTATAGTGAAAAAAATATCTAAATAAATAAGTCTTTCACAATTTTTTTTCTCCATAAAATAATTGGTATAAAGCAGCATTTCTAAAACAATGTTCTTTTCCAAAGTATTATCAACAATATATCAATAATATGTAGTAGTGCAACTTTCAAAAAACATATTACACAAATACTAATAATAATAATAAAAATTAACAAAATAAAAAAAGAAATAACAATGAAATGGTTTCTACTAATAGAAAGACTAACTTAAGTTAAACATTCTCATGACAAATCTCAAACTTGTCATAATATAAACTTTGATTTATTTTAATGTATGGATTGCATTCTTTTTTTAATAATAATCTTAAAAATAACCTAATACATTTTTTAAAAGAATGGCTAACATCTTTGCATGCATTTGTTGTTATACGGTTATAGTGTTAATTTTTCCAACTTTCACTAAAAAATAATTTAAATAAAAATTGAAATAGATTTTTAGATTAATTAATTAAGGATTTTTTTTTTTTTAAGAAACGATTGCATACCTTTTGTTTTGATACCTGCACAAGTTTTTATTTGTACAATTTTCAATAATAGAATATCAATATTCCTAAAAAATAATAAAATATCAATCAATTTGAAATTAATAATTATTTATATATTATACATTAATTAGATTAATAATATTTGTCAACAAATGATGTTAAATATATTATTATATATAGATTATATATTAATTAATATTAATATATTTTTTATTAAAATATTAATTAATATATATATTATACTATTATATAGAAGTTGCATTTGAAAGAATGAAAGGGTGTAAAAAAACCTCACAATAACTATAATGATTTATAGAATAGTACACATGCAATAGTTTCTACTAATAGAAATTAGTTTAGATTAAACACTCTCTTTAAGTTTAAGTAACAAATGTCACACTTACCATAAAACAAACTTTGCTTTATTATTATGTATTGATAGATGTTTTCTATAATCAAAAAACAGAATTTGAATTTATGACTACTTAAATTAAGGTGTCTAAATTTATTATTCTTCACTAAATTTATTAGATTTATAAGATACAATAGTTGAAGTTCGAACACCCGACCACTTATTTAAGATTTCATAGTCTCTCACAATGAGATGAAGCCCATATATACAAAATTGTCAAGATTCTCAGACTAAAGAGTCTACATAGACTCATGAAGGGCTGATAGACTTGACTTGTAATATTTTATGAATAATAAAAAAATGACATTAAAAATTTCTTGTAAATGACATATATATATATATATATATAATAGAATACTAATTAGCATTAAAATAATTCAACATTGAAATTTCAAACTCCATAAATAAATTTGTTCCAAAAAAATTCATAATAATGTTGTTCTAAAAAACTGACACAAGAAAGAACAACTAAAATAATAGAAACAATGCATCACAAACAAGAAAATAAATGAAACATAAAAAAAGCACAACGCAAACAGATGTGTTGAAGGCCGAACGCAAAAGCACAACGCAAGAGACGCACAAGCAGAACACCTAACGCGAGAATGTAGAATGTGAGAAGCAGAATGCGAGTGAGGAGCAAAAACACACAACACATAACAATGAGATGAAAGAGAAAGTGAAATCAACAAAGAATTCTAAGAGCAAGTCAACTCATAACTCGGTAAAATCTACGAGTTGACTGGTGCTATTAAATTTCTTTGCATTTTCTCCCTTCATCTTTTAACTTTTACTTTACGGATCTAAAACATGATCTGTGGACCACGTGCGATGTTGGTTAATGCTAGAATCAGCAATAATATAATTATTTTTTGAAATCACATTAATTAATGCTTTTAAACTAGATTCTGACCCACATATTTAGGAATTTAGAATGTCCTCTTCCCCATGTTTACCACAATTTAATTAATGAAACCCAAAATCAGTATATCCTACAGACATTTAGAGCTCAAACAGAATTATAGGCCATTGCTAATAAAAGCACAAAAAAATACCACAAAAAATTGCCAAAAATGTTTAAGAGTGCCAGGTTGCAACAGACAGAAAGGCAATTAAATTGAGTAATTGCATCACATGAAATGGGCCCCTCAATAACAACATGTCTACAAAATTTGTGGCCTTATTTTTCTTATATGCAAAATACGTGGCCTTATGTCCTTGATAGAAACTATGGAATATCAATGTGCTTCTTCCATGACTCTCATTTCAGAGACACTTGTAGACCAACTGAACTTGACAATTACCAATTTCCTTATAAACAAATAGAAGATAAAAGTCGCTTTAATAAGCCTATAATCGGTCATGCTAGCGAACTAATTAAAAGTAAAGAAGAAAGAAAGCTAGGAATAATAAATAAAATAAGAAAAAGATAAAGTTGGGTAGCTTTATTTTGTCTTTCTAATTTTGGATTCTATTATAAATGTTTGGACTTTTGTGACACTTTTTTATTCAAGTTTATCCGCACAAAGTTACTAATGGGCCAAAATGCTTACCAACTTTAATTTTTTTGTTAATAAATAATAAAAATTTGATCGTACTAATTTTAAGTTTTGTGTTGCCTGATAAATCAAACAAGCACCAATCGATGGAAAGCTAATTGCATTAAGGTGTCTAAACATGAGAAGCCGAATAGTAGGGTCTATGGTTTATTCTAGGTCATGTCAAATCATACCATATTTTTTTTAAAGAGAATACCAATTTTTTCAGAAACTATATTATCCAAAAAAGAAAGGATACTGACCACATAATTTTTATCAAATCTATCAAACCTATCTATTTAATTAAATATTAACAAATTAGTATTATAATACTTCATTAATTTAACGTTAAGAGAGGAATTATTTTAAAATAAATATAATTTTTTAAATTTTATCATAATTTTAATTATTTTATATTAATTATATTTTTCATTTATTAATATGTATATTTGTTTCAAAATATTAATTTTACTTAATATTGATGACGGCGTAAATCTCATAATAATTAATAAGATAAATTTAAAAAATTATTATTATTATTATTATTATTATTATTATTATTATTTTATTTTAATATATTACTATATTTTTAAACACATATTAAATATACTAACAGATCATATCAGATTTTTAAAATTGTTAAATCACATATATCAAATAAGTTTATAACAGATAATAAAGTAAACTTAGACTTTATTATTTTTACCACGTTAGACATTAAGGTGTATTTTAAAACATGTAACTAATAAGTATTCATATAAAAAAATCAAAATTACAAATATTATTAAAAAAATAAAATTTTCAGATACTATTAAAAAAATTCAAAATTACAAAATATTATGGATATAGAATTATCTTTATCAATAATTGTACTTTATATTATATTCTTTGATGTGTACCAGAACTTTAGATTACTCTGGACCACTATTCTTTTCTAATTTATTTAGATTTATTTAGGATATGGCAAGTAGAGCCATGATTACTATGTCCTTTAAAATGTGGTTTCTCCCGAATGAAAAGGACAGAATAAGTTTTATCGAACGAATATCTCCGAAGAGGATTATACACCATGTTTATTAACTAAGAAAATGGAAGAAAAAAAATCTAATAGCACATTAATATCTTTAGTGGTCCAAGTGTCCCACCCTTCAACTTGATTTAATATATGTCGATGAAATTAAGGGCAGGACAAGTTGTTTTGTTTATTTCTTGGTTTTTTTCTCTTACGATATATCTCTAATTGAAAAGTTGTAGGAAAGTGAAGTTATAGTAATGTACCACCATGAATGGGGTATCCCACTAACGAAAAGTTGGCATATTACTGCATCAAGACCTAACTTTCTGTTGCTCTGTCTACAAGACTGAAAATGACCTTCATAGATATATAATCATTTTAAATAATACCAAATTATCTTAATTAATACTCCATGTACTCATCATTATTAACAAAAGATTTCTGTATAATCAATATTTAACTAACTTTACTATATTCAATGTTATTTTTCATGATATACCTTTATTTAAGTAAAATTTTATTCTCGACTATCCTTCAACAATAAATATTATTAAAGGTAATTTTGAAAATGCGCGCATATATATATATATATTTAAACAACAATATCGACTATACTTAATTTTTTTTATTAAATATGATGTTAGTTTTGCTTATATTGGAGACAAAAGACCAAAATTGTAAAGGAAAAGATAATAAAGTGACGAAAGTGTTTCGATCAAATTGTCATTTCTTTATTTACCAAGTGTGGCAACTGTTTATTAGCTTTTCGTTTTTATGTTTTTATTATTTATTGAATTAAATAACGAATAGTGGGGGATTAACAAATGATATTTTTTCTTTTTAATTTTTTAAATGATTAATATATATTTTTTCCCTTTCCACCTTGAGCCTTTGGTTTGTAAATACTTTTTGATATGAATTATATATTTTGATTTTGAATTAAGCTTCTTTGAATTTTTTGTTAAAAGATAAACGCTTAACAATCATGCTATATGGTACCATACTCCCATGAAAATTTATGTATGTATGTGAATCTTGCACATCACCAAGGCACAGACTCATTTAGTGACATATTTGAAACTAGCTGAGCAGAAAACATGATGAAACTAGCTATTACAAGATAATGGTGGAGAAATACACATGCAAGTTGATATTTGTGAAATTATATGTAAATAGTATATTAGTTTGCAACAACAAAAATCTGACATTTCCTTTCTGAATAAGGGAACAGACAAACAGCAAAAAAAAATCACATATATATCATAATCCTTTTGAGACTAACATTATTGTAGTAGAGAATCTCCAAAATGCTTCCAATGAAGACTTAAAACAAGTTTATTCTAAACAATTGGATTTTAGCCTAAGAAAGTAAGAAATATTATTTCCTTTCTCTTTTTTCATCTTGCTTTCTTTGTCTCCCATATATATATCTGTACATCGAGATATTTACTAAACATATTATCTAAAAATCTGCAGCAGAAACACCTGTTCACTTACACATGCTCAAGATAGCAGCTACTGAGACTAAACTGCTAAAGTACAACACTGTTGTCCAATGAATCTTGCATGGAGGTTGGTCAACTATACTTCCTTTTGAGAATAAAGATCAAGATCACTTGTCAAAAGAATGAGGTTGCATCAAAATGAAAATCTGATGTAGCTAAATGCAATTCCCAATTAGGTTTGTTCATGGAAGGTACGCGACCGTGATAAAGCTGCAGGGTTGGCATACATCAGCGTCGATGCTGCTGCTTCAACCGAGTGATTCTTATCCTTTCCCTTGGACTGAAATGCATTGAACATGGTTCCTCCATTTATAGAATTCGCCTTGTCGTTATTGATTCCAAGTTTTGACCATAATGAACTCTTTGCGGCTTCACTTGGGTCATCAAATCTAAGTGTTTTGGGGATCAAAACGCTGCTTTCGGTATTACTGTGTTCTTGATCGTGTTTTTCGTTCTGTGGTGTAATTATGTTTCCATCCCTTGAGTGTTTCCCTAAAGTTGGTGAGTATGGGATAGATCTATGAAGAGAGTCACAGTGGTTAACAGAAGAAGTACTTTGTGGTGAGATACATGATATATTCCATGAAGGTGGCATGCAACCAAAATATGGAGGTGGAGTATAGAATGCTAATGGATAACTTGGTGGACAAAATGTAGGAGGAGGAATCGCAGGGTTCCATGGATAAGGCAAAAGGGTACTCGGAATATATTGCAATTGAGGAGGGAAACCGTCAACTCTTTTATCCATTGATCCATTTGAGCCAGTGTGGTCTTTCCTCTCTGACAAAGTTGGAGTTGTAATCGAGTGATCGTTTTCTCCACCATAGGAAACAAAAGTATTTGGCTCGGTTGCGTGATGAAACACATTTGGCATGCGGTTTTGGTGTCTCTCGGCAATGTTCAATACAGAAGCCATGGTATTACAAAGCGGCGAATCTGAATCAAACGCCAAGACAGCTGCTCCATTTCCCAAAACAGAATTGTGTAATCCATTAGGGGAACTAAGTTTAGCTGCCTCTGGAATCATCAGATGTCGATAATGCGAGGTAGACGGGTTCTTGTTCTTGCGGCGACCAGCCCCAACTGGGACATTTCTCATTGTTCCTCCTGCAGTCCAATATCGTTGACAATTTTTACAAAAATGACGGGGCTGGTTGACATTGTAATTGTTGAAGTAACAGAATTTGGTTTCCATGCTATTACATCGCGGGCATGGAACCACTTTATCAGGTTTCTTTAGAGTTTTTTCTTCGGAAACACTAGTCTCGCTTTGTTCTCCATTTGTAGAAGATTTTGGTAATGAACTTTCGGTTTCAGCTGAGGGAGTCTTTGGAGGATTCTCAAGTATGGCTGAAGATGTTGTGGGAGATTTTAAATCCTCTGTGGTTTGTTGTGAGGCATCGTCATCTTGTACTGTGGTGAGTTCTTTCCTTGATGGTTCCTAAAACAATGAACACGATTACGATGAGAAATACTACTTTACTATAGACACACAGAAGAAATTACAAAGAAGTGAACTCAGAATCTTTATAGATACCAATTTACTATAGACGCACAGAAGAAATTACAAAGAAGTGAACTCAGAATCTCTATAAATGTAAAGTAAAAAAAAAAAAGTATTATCTTTTAAACACCAAAACATATTGTATATTAAGATTGATATTGCTAATCTAGAATATTTATATGTTACCTATATGTAGCATACAATTTTAACATGAGGCACATTAAGATATGTTTTATGAAAATACATCAGACTGTGATTATTGTCAAAATTGATTATATTTTTCTTTAATTTAGTGACTCTGGCTCCACATATATGGATCCTCATAGAAGTTTTAAGCACAAATTGGAAGGTTAGTGAAAATCTTTGAAAAATTATCTATCCTTTTCCAAGTTTAGCATGAAAATACCCTGAGATTTAAAGTGAGACTAGAGTAATAAGTACGGTAGGAGACAACAGTTTGGCGGATCATTGCATCAAAAGCTACAATTCAAACAACTAATCTATGGTATCTGTAAATTTTATACCAATAATAGTATGCACGAACAGAAATCCAAGAAAGTTCCAAAATATAAGGAGAAAGAAATTTAAAAAAAAAAGGATAAAATTTTTAAAAGAAATATTCTATAAACAATTATTTTTGTTATATTAAGGTCACAGATCATTTGAACAATTCTTATTTTGATATAGAATAGTATTAAGGACTTGAATATGTACAAAAGTGTCAAACCAAAACAGTTTAGTTACAATTGAAATCCATGGCATGAAAAGCAACTTGATAAGAATTTAATGAAGTATGAAATCCAATAAAACATCATCAAGGCAATGAAATAGTCATAGAACTTCTGTGATGCTACAAGAAAACCAGTGACAAAATAATGCATAAAAGAGGTTTTTAATTTTGTCTAATTTTATTATCAACTGACTTGTGATAATATTTTCTAAATATGATCAGTAAAATTAGAAAACTAATAACTTTTGAGCACCAAAGCAAAATAATCGAATAAGAAATAGAATTGAAAAAAACCCAAGCAAAGCAAGGTAAACCACACAATATATTCAATTCAATATTATTATATGCTAAAAACTTATATTCCAGAATAGATTCGATCCAACTTCGTTGATGTGAACAACAGAACGAATTGGTGCCACAATTTTTTTTTTAAATAAAATAAAATATTCAAAGAAAAAAAAAACTCAAGGTAGCCATTGATAATTGCAGCAAGGTCTCAATTCAATTCAATTGAAAGCATAACAAAAATTTGAACAAACCCATTAACAATTATGCGATTGAGAAAAATGGGTTGGAATTGGATTTACAAAAAGACACGATTTTTTCAATTTTCAGAAACCCTCATGGCACGTACCTCAGGTTCGTGTTGTATTGCAGAGTTCAATTGTGTCGGAGAAGAAGGAGAGGAAGAGTCATTGGGATTCAGTGGAAGCGAAATTGTTCTCCCAAAAAGCTTTATCGCAGAGTCTTTAATCTCTGTCATTACTCTGTGAAGATTTGAATCAGGTTTTGAGTTTCAGGAATATCTATCTGACTTATCTGTTTTCTCTGTTACACTCTTTTCAGAGGAAAAAAAAATGGGGGAAAAATAATGAGGAGGAATATATAGAAGTTGCTGTTGAAGTATTCAGTAACTTTTAATTTTAATTCGTATGAAAAAATGGGATAATAATATATATAGTGATTGATGATGGATCAAAGAGAGAGAGAGAGAGAGAGAGAGAGAGAGAGAGAGAGAAGGAGGGAAGATATATGTGAAGTGGTTTGAAGGTTTAATTTAATTTAATTTAATTTAGTATAGAGAAAAAAGTGGGTAAGAGAAAATTGGGTGCCACTTCAGCAAAAGAGAGAAAATTGTGAGCCACAAATTGTTGTGGCCTGAATGAGAAAGAGATCTTGGAGTGCAGTTGGATTCCCCCACATAGCTTGTAAAGATAGTGCTGTTCTGTCCAATCCCTTTTTCCTCCCTGTCAGCAACTTTCAATTTTTTTATTTGCCTTTTTGCCTATTACTCTTTTCAACTCTTTTGTGGTCAAATTTTATCCCACCTTCTTCTCTATTTGACTCTGACTTTTTCTTTTCTTTTTTCTTTTTTGCTTATTTCATCATCGACATCTTAATCATAATCTTACTATGACTGTCAAGAAAAAATAGTTTCTTCATTGCATGTGTCTTTGGATGTGAGAAAATATATTTCCACCACACATGCAAACGTGCACTAAGTGTATGTTTTTTCCTTGCACATCTAATTTGCTAGTTTCACATTCTAATATAGAGATAAATGAGAAGCTACAATTTGTAGAGGTGTAGATAGAATTCAAAGATTTTGCTTGTTTAAGTTTGATTTGAAACTGGCGAAAACCAAAAAACTCTATCATACTTGTTTTTATTTGCATTAGATTAAAGAAAATTTTACAGAATGCCACTTTGATTATGATGGAAATGTATCTATTTTTTTTAGGAGGTTGATAGCCATTATCTGACTCTAACATCTTCCTGTTTTCTACTTGGTGTTTGTGACGATTTCTTATGAAAACTTTTAAAATTTGGACCAATTTATCCACGCATTATTTTTATTTGGGCCTATTATTGGCCCAAAATGTAGAAAGAAAAAAAAGACAGAAGGTAAAAGAAAAGTAAAATAAAAATGAAAGAAAACTAATCTCACAACAAAGTTAATAGTTCATGAAATATCAACTTGCTTTTAAGGTTTATCTTTATACTAAGTTCAAAACAGAACAAATATATTGTCTTGTCTATGGAAAATAAATAATAATTGTTCTCTTTAGAACTTCAAAATTTCAACATTCATAAATCCATAGAATAATATTTTTATTGAGATCAAAATAAAATTTAATTGCTAACCACATTCAAGATGATTTTGTCTAAAAAAACCATTTTAGTTGGTTTAAACTCATAGGATTTCATTTTTTCCAATCAAATACATCAAATGAGGCATGTTGCAGTAATCGTATTAAGTCCATTAACTTTTCTCAAATTACAAATTATAAAAGTGGCTAATAAAATGTTTCATTTTTTTGGTGATAAGCATCAGACTAGATCAGCCCCTGTTTATATATGAGCGGAAATTCTCTATTTCTTAAAATAAATGGACATAACCATTATTCCATTATTATATGGTTTTGATGTTTATATAAAGATAGTTCAATATATTAGTGTGGTGTTGAATCTCACAAATTTGTAGACTACGCCACTATGGTCTATGGTTGCTACTTGCAATTTGCGAATGGTCAAAGATCATTAGCGATAGGATTAAAGTTAGAAGAGGTGTTTTTTCCTAACATTATATTTCGAAGTCAATGAATAAGCTTTTGCAAGTTTTTTTCTTCTATTAATATCATCATTAAATCTTCGGGAAATTGTTATTACAAAAAATTTGGTGAAAAAATATTCGACATTAAAAAAGCATACATGTAACTACAGGTGAAAATAGCCATTGCGAGTTACAAGAGTTTATAGTTTAGTCTATGCTAGATTTTTTTAAGAAAAATAATGATATAGTTTAAAGAGATCAGATTAAAGGTCATATTTTCTTTTTAGTTTTATCAAACTGACCTATTTGTATTGAATCATTAATTTATTGATATTTTCTATAGTTTAAATATACCAGCGTAGACCGACTTTTGACACATTTAAACATGTTTTTATAAATTAGATTACATAAATGACATATAAAGTTAAAATTTATAAAATTTGCGTTAAATATCAAAATAAAAATATAATCTCATTTATTTATTAATTAACTTGTTAGTTTATCTAAAAATAAGTTAAATACATATTTAATTTAAGAAGTTATTAACAAATATGTCTTTAAGGATGCTAACAAACAATACTAGATTTTCCAAAAGGCTATAATCAAGCTTAAAAATAACTCACGAGAGGTAAGGTTTAAGTCTTGATTTTTTTATTAGATCAAGTTTGAATCTTGTAAAATATAGTCCGAGTTATCTTATTTTAACTCCTACATGTAATCAATGGTTGACTCATGCGGTTATTTTAGCGATGAACAAATCATTTAAAGAGAATTCAAATTTAAATAATATCTAAAATAATCTTTGAGCAAACTCTATGTATCTTTAGGTTGAACTCTATCTTACAAATTGGAGGGTTAAAGAAAAAAAAAACATGCATGATTAATTACATGTGAGTAGGTACTAGTGATTTTGTAATGTTATTTGTAGCGATGAGTATAATGTAAACATTAATAAAATAAAATAAAAGTTGTGAAGTATAAATTGGAGAAGGAAGTAATAAAAAGGTAATGAATTTGAAAAATGAAGAGTGGTGGGCATGAGCATGCTTGCCATGGCAGAAGGAAACAATTACATGCTAGGACTAATGTACTATTTAGCATTTAGCAGCATAGTAAAGCATAAACAAAGAAAAACAAGCTGTTAGGACATGACTTCCAATACAAATTGTCACATCTTCATAATTTTTGAACTTCAAGCACCACAACTTAAATATTTTTAGCCGACATGAGAAGATATATAATGGAGAAGGACATTTTCCCATTTATTGGATATACGTAGTAGTGGCTGGTGGGGCTGTAGGATTATGGGACTTAGAGTTGGAAAGGTGTCAAGAAAGAAAATAATTGGCTTGGATATTAATCTATGCAACCACTTAGAAAATTATATAAGAAGTGACATTTCCTCATGTTCTTGTGGGTTGTACCCAAGATTCTTTACGTTTTGAAAATAATTCAAAATTTAGTTAACAAGGTTTGTATAAAATATCCAAAATTTCGATAAAATTAAAATTGAGTTTTTTCAGAAATTTAGACACTATATGTGTTAGTATGTTTTACTCTATTTTGCAACATCAGAATTAGTGAAATTTATTTGTTAGACTTGAGTGATCCATTTGAAGGTTTAAGAGCTTGTGCATTTCACAAAAAATTACATTATTCTTCGATTTTGTTGTTGTGTGTTTTCTAGATGTTTTTGGAAAATTCAATTTTAGATTTTTTCGAAATGTACATTCTAAAAACTCAAAATTTTGGTTAATTTTAATCTTCAAAAAAGTTTAAATTTTTATTTTTGAAATATATATTTTTTATTTCAAAAGTCTCACAAATAAAACATTAACAGTTGAGTTTTTTTTGATGTTCAAGAGAGCTTGATTAATAAAAGAAAAATTATTTTTAGACATTCTTACGTCCACTGTACTATATTTTTTGGAGAGAAAATAAATAGCGAGATCTAAATTGGATAATGAATGAAATATACCGGTGATGTGATAAAAAAATATAAAAAATATAAAATAAAAATGAAATGTTATATATATAAAAAATATTTAAATTTTCAAATATCATTTTTAATTAAAAAAAAGAAAAGAGAGATTTATAAAAAAAATATAAAAAAAAAAAGTGAAGACAGCGAACTAAAAAGTACGGTAAAAAATAAGCACTTTGAAAATCACACATTCCTTTTGCTGATTAATGTTGTTGGGCTAGGCTTCCTTCTCCTTCTGTATATTGGGCTGGGTGTCCCTCATATATCAATTTCTCCCTCCCTTTTTGAGAATCACCATGTATCTTCCCAAGTGGATTTCCTTTAGGACCAAGTTTATTCCATTGGAACTAAAAAAATTGGTACTTTTGTATTTCCTATACTTAGTTCTCTCACTTCCACGTTTTTTTTTCTTCATTTAATTACCTTATATTTTTATTTTCATTTAATTTTATGGAACACAATGTATTTTCTACCCTTCTTATTTTTTCAATATTAATTTTGTAATTAACTATTTAAGATAATTTTGTTCATTTGAAAAATTAGTTAGAAGTTTCTTGTGTCTTGACACTAATCTTATTCGTTAATATATAAGAATATTTGTTGTGTAGTTTGAATTAGTTTTGAAATAAACAAATAAGATACAGTCTAATCCAATTAAATATAATTTATATTGTATCAATTTTTAATTGATGCAAATTATAATTATAAATAATTCTATTAGTATTAATTTTAGAAACCAACTGTAAATAAATAGGTTTGATATTTCTAAAAAAATAAATAGTTTTGATGTAAAATATGCACTATAAAAATTGGGGGACAGGGAAGAATATCCATACTTTTCACAGTTGAAATATAGGGTATATTCATAAAATGTTTCTCATTTAAAAAATTGTTTGAAGTCATTTTGCTTTTTGAGATGATTAATTTTTAAACAAGAGATAAACTCTTATGCCACTTGTTGAACAAACAGTTCCAAAAGCAAGAGGAAGAGTGAGTTGTGCCCTTTTAAAAACTATGATAAATAAGCGTTTAATATATAAATCAATTAAAAGCGGAATAAATAAATTCTAGTAAATTAAATTGCAACACAATAAATAAAATGACATAAAATAAGTAATAGAAATATAAATGAATGAAATCAAATTGTATATATAGTATGATAGAAAGTAACTGACTGAAATAATAAATGGCTAAAAATAAATGACAGTAAATTAAATGATATAAATAAATTACATTAAATGGTAAAAAGTAAATGATAGTTATTATATGATAGTTATTATAGTTCAATCACAAAATATATAGTGACTTACTTACTCATGTCCCCAAGGTAACTCACCAATGAATTTTAAAAATTAAAAGTTTTTTAGACAATTTCAGCCTAAAATACATTTATAATTGAAGAAAACACTATTAATTAAGGTCATTAAATTCGAGTTTTTAAATATATTTGATTTGTTTATGTAAATTTGTTAAATTTACCTCATATTAAAATTAATTTATAAAAGATATATAATTTTATAATACCATAAATTCATTAATATATAGTTCAAATTCTACTTAACTATAAAATAAAAATATACAAAAATCACCATACTCATAAACTACTATCAAATTAAACTAAGAAAATTATATTACCTTTCGAAACTCGTCAGTTGTTCGTAACTTATCGGTCGTTCATGGTGACAGTGAAGATAAAGTAGCATGCACGTTTAAAGCAAGAAGAAGATAATGATTCATTTGAGGTTGAGAATAAACGTTAGTCGAAAACATGTTGGAGAAGAGTGGAAAAAAGAGAGAATTTTTGAATTGGACTTAAAAAATTTGATCTCTTTTAAAATTAAGATAAAATCGATGTATTTTTTGAATTCATCCGAATTTAATGTAAATTTATAAATTCAACCGTATTAATTCGGTGTTTAAAACAAATTTTTTTATTTTCAAACCTACCATTGAATAAATGCATTTTTTTTGCATATAAATACATAAACTAGTACAAATTTATATACTAATACGCAATTTTGATAATTTACTCTCCACGCAAATAATGAGATGTGATTTCTCTTTATGCAAAATCATCCAATCTCTCTTTGAATACCTTAAGATGGTACCAAAAAAATATAAAATAAAAGAAATAGAGAATGCACTCAATAGTGTAGATAGCATCTCTCTTTGGATACCTATGTATTAGATTTATTCGATGTCATTGATTTTTTAGTCTTATGTTAATTTATTCATAAAATATTTGACATTTCTTTATAGTAAAAACATCTTGGTTTAAATATAATTTTAGTTATTTATTCTTTAGATAATATTCATTTTAGTATTTTATTATTATTATTATTATTATTATTATTATTATTATTATTATTATTATTATTATATTAGTTTTTATTATTAATTTTTTATAAGTAATGTATTTTAGTCTTTTTCACCTTCACAATAAAAGTTATAACATCCTCCGATCATTGTAATATCTTCTACCAATTGTCAATATGTGTTTACATTAATATTCTTATAAAAAATATCAATTTAATTGAATAATAGACATGTACTTGAAAAAATTCTATTTGCATGCTCCACAATTGATATAAACTCTTTGAAGTGAATGACATTTATCAAAATTCTTTGTATCTATGTTTTTGTTTTTATTTTGTCGTTGTTAAATTTGTTCATTTAATTTTATAATTGATATAATATTAGACCTAAATAATTTATGACAATTATCATACAACTGTTTTAAAATAATTATGTTGAAAAAGATTAATATTCATTATTTATAAAAGATAAAAGGCGAAAATAAATTATAAAAAAATAACCAAAATATATATTTAATAAAAGATAAAAAATCAAAAGTATATTTATGCAATTTGTAGCTGATCTATCTTTTTGTCTTTCGAACTAGCAAATCTGTTTCTCTTCTCTTAGCTAACCTTGAGAAAAGAGAACAGTAGTTCACAACAATAAAAGAAAAGAAATGATAAAAATTGGAAATTATCACATGTCTTTCATAAAATTGATTTTAGTCAAATATAAAAGCTACATAGAGTAGCTTCGATTACAATCAATTTTAGAAAGAAGAATCACATTTATAATTGAGTGCCAAACATCCCTCCAATACAATGAATAAATCCTCAACAAGGGACTTAATGGAACACTTAGTATACATTAATTTAGCAATCTAACTAAGTTTCTTAAAAATTTGTTATAGGATATAAACAAAAATTCCTTTATGAAAAAAAAAAACATTTAAAAAGGAAAATAAGGAGTACTAGTGATCTTACCTGAAATATTACCTAGTGATGACATATTGCTCACGACATTATGTGTAACAGTGTAAGTAACCATGTTTGAAATAATGCAATTTCTATGATAAGCTTCAATTATTCTTTAGTGGGATGTTGACAAGTTACTTTTGTTTCTCTTTAATATTTGTGATTCTTGAGTCCACATACCTTCTTCTCTGCTTTTGGATTAGTGAGATCTATCTTAATGGGTCCGTTAAAAGAATAATAATTGATTAGGCAAACTTTGGTTAAATGACTTTTGATTCACCGGACCTTCTCCTACTGATCTTATAAAAATATACCGATAGGTCCCTTTGGAATCTCCTTTACTTGTTTTGGAATATATTAAAGTAAGAAAGGAGCTTCAAGTACATCATGCAGTATATGTTAAAGAGAAAAATAAAAGGTTCTTCAATATCTCTTTTCTTCTTTACTTGTTTTTCACAAATTTGGGCCACACACAACAAATACATGTCATCATATAATAATATTCCTTTCTTTGAGTATCAACAAAGTCTACCACTAAGCAATTGTATATTTTTCAAGACATAATTAGTAGCATAGCATTGGCATATATATTCTTGCAGAGGAACTCCCCGTGCACTTGCTGGACCCACCAACATATACTTTCCCTAAGAAAATATATTTAAGAATTTTTTTAACATTTCTTTATTTTTCTAAAAACAAAACATTTTCTAAAAGTAAAATACAAACGTTGTTTTCAAATGCTGAAAAAATTTAGTCCGTCAAATAATTACCTATGGTTAATAGAGGTGTCTCTGGATTAGGTTATGTTGGTTTTGACAAAATTTGATATCCGACCCAATTAATTATTTTTATATTGGATTAAGTTCTAAACCCGTATTTTTTTTTTATTTAACCTGAATCGAACCGATCCGATCAAGAACGGATTGAATTGGGTTGGATTGACGGATTATACATAAATAATAACTTTTTTTTTTTTTTACAAGAAAATATATTGAATGAAAATATATTTAATACTTGAATGTCTCAAAAACTATAAAATTTCAATCACATGATTCAATTCTTTAAAAAATCATCAACCTTTCACAAAAAAAAAAAATCAACAACAATAAATCAATTAAATATAAAAATTCATCAATTCTAAGTAATGTCAACTTCAAGTACAATCACTTAACAAGTTCCTTAAAGTATGGAAGGAAACAATTGAGAATCTACAAAAACAAATATTAATAATAAAAGTGAGAAGATAAAGAAGGAGAAATAATAAATAATTAAAATATGCATTAAACAAAGTAATAACAAGTACCTTAAGATGTAGTAGTGATTGTGTTAAGCAATAATATTTAAATAAATAGTATTTAACTCAAACATTAAATTGCTCTTTTGAAAGAGAGCAAAAATTAGATACGAATTTTATGAGTAGGGATATACGAGATTATAAGGTCAAAACAAATTTAATGCTAAATTGCGAGAAAAACTCATTATTTAGCCTAGACGCATGAACACTTTGCATCAACATTTCATATAAAAATCAGTTATTAATAATATTTTATTATAATTAATTTTTATAAAAATCATAACTAGTTATGATTTTAAAAATATATATATAACTAGTTACTAGGTCGGATCGACGAGTTCAAATTGTTAAACACATTACTCGAACTAAATATAAGCGGATTTCAACGCGTTGAAAAGAGAAAGAGTTTTAAGTTGTATTCTTGATCCAAAATAAAATGTATTTTTTAAAAAGATAAAGTGTGCATGAATGAGAAAACATCAAAATATAAGACTTTTATTAATAAGTTGTATCTATACATACAATCATAAAGTGGAACCAAGTCCTATTTTCTCTACAGGATCCTTGAATTTTATTGGTAGCATGCCCTTAGTCAAATGATTGACGATCATGAAATCAATGCTAATGTAATCAACGACTATTAGTTTGTCTTTAACTATTTCTCTAATGACTAAGTATTTAATGTTGATATAGTTGTTTCAACTTCTATTTTTGTTGGTCTTAACCATAACGACAACAACTGAATGATAGTATAAATTTTTCAAATGTTTGGAAATAGAATCTATGATCCTAAGTCCTAATATATAAGTTATACACCATAAGAGGTAGCCTCAAATTAGGAGACAAACGACCTTTCATTCGAAATCTCTCTAGAACTTATTTAATATAGACTTCATGTTATAGACCTCAAATACTTAAAGGTCTATTTCTATGGATTTTAATGTCAATAACATAAAATGTCTCACATATATCAAATATTTTAAAAAGAAATTGTTTCATCTCATGCAACAAACTCTTATCATTTGAAACAAGTAGAATATTATTCACATATAAAACATGAAAACAAATTTTACTCCTAGAGACCTTTTAGTATATGCATTAATCCATTGGATTTTCTACAAAACCAAATAAAAAAACTATTTTGTGAAATTTAAGATAATTTTGATAAGAGATTTGTTCTAAAATATACGTGAATTTCTTAAATTTGTAAACCAAATGCTCATGTCAAAATTGAGGTATATTTATTCAAATTCCATGTATTGTCAATGTAAACATACTATACAATAAATTTTGTAACAAAACAATCACATATAAGCTAAATTTTTATTTTAATGAGATTTATTTAAACTTTATAATGAATTTGCCAAATTATATACACAAATTCATACTTTATACATATAAAATAATTTGACTGTTTATACATAATCTTTGTACATATAAAATATCCAAACTTTACTTTATCATAAAAACTATCAAATTATTTATAATTCATAATCTTTGTGGGTAAGTTATGACAATAATTTGATACTTTATCCTAATTAATTACATAAATATAATGAAAATTCTTGTGAGATAAAATTTGATATACCACGTATAATTAGTCACAATATTAATTACGACTAATTTCTTAGGGCTTGTTTGATTCACATTCTAAAAACTCTATTTTAGTATTTTAAAATTTTAAAATTAAAAAACTTGTTTGGTGTACTTGTTTTTAAAAACTGTTTTGTAAAACTATTTTTAATATTATACTTTTTAAAACTAAAAAAGCAAAACAGATAAATTGTGTTTTACTTTTCATTTTTCAGTTTTTTTAACTCTTTAATCAAAAACTGTTTTAAAAATTGGAGTTGTCAAACAGATTTTTTTTTTAATTTTCTTTTTAAAACCAGTTTTCTAAAAATTATTTATAAAATAATTTTCAAAAACTAAAAAGCAAAACACAATCAAACAAACCCTTAATATATATTTTTAATTAATTATAGATGATGTGCCTAATTCTAAAACTAATCAAAATTATAAAGATCACTAGACATAAAAGTTCAATTATATGAGAATAACAAAACTATCTACTTTAAGAAATAGTCCAATGATAAAAAAAAATTATCATAAAATTGCTCAAAATAACCAGAAAAAGGAAATAGTAGAAAGTTTAAATATGATATAAAACAGATATATTAAACAAGCATTGTTTGTATCCCACTGGTTAAAAACCATAACTACTGCATTGGGTTCCTTGGTTCAAAACCCTGTAATTTCATTACGGTATGCTTTTATAATATAATTTTTATGATAAAATTATTTTAAAAAATTATCTAATAAAGATAATATTTGATTTTATTCTAAGATTGATAAAATTACGGTGAATTATTGTGATTTTGTAAAAATTGTAGTATATATTTCTACAAAATCACAGTGATTTTGTTAGCCACATCGTTAAACTAAACATAGACTAAGAATTAAAAGTGAGGTTAGTACGATATTGGAAAAAAAGACTTTGGAGTAAGAATAGATATGATTCATTATATATATAAAACAAATTGATTGATGATTAATTATATAAATTTAGAACACAAACACACTCGTTAAAGACTATTTAAGGTTACAGAGAACTACCCTTATGTCCTACTCCTACATCTCTTGAAATTCAAGAAGCAAAGCATTCCTTTGTCTGATCACACGCTCCAAAATCTTAGTATAGGGCCTAAAAGTTAAGACCTTGTCTCCCACATTGGTTAATACTACTATTAGGCGTCCAAAACCCAATACCAATTTATCACAATATTATAGTAAGGTCTCAGCATAATTAATTTGTTCATAACATTATTTCATTTTGATAAGCAGAAAATCACAATTAATTAACATAGCCCACAAGAATCCTTAGAAAATTTTCACCCTTGTATTTGTACATCCCCAATTTTTATCTATCTATCTATCTATTCTTTTAAAAAAGAAATTTTATACATTCATTTATCATTTTATTTTCTCTCTCTATCTTTCTTTTTATCACATCACCAAAATATCACGTTAATTCTTCTATTTCTTTTTCTTTCAAGATGTAAAAATGTACATCAAACATTTTCCAAAGAATTTAACATTGTTGAGCAATATTAAAATAAAAATAAAAAACCATTTGTTCTTATACTATATTGAGAGATCTTTTATCTCCTAAGCCGGCTATCCTAAATCTAGGAGATGATTTTTTTACGTAATATTGAAAGAAAAAATATCAGTGTGGTTTATATATTGTAGTGTGATTGACCATGAATAATATATATGTTTAAATAGCTAAAAAGATCGATCAAGAGACATGGAATAAAAAAACAGATTTGCGTGTATTTGTGTAAAGGCATCTGACAAGATGCTCAAAGTATTCTTGAAAGCTTTGAAGAATAAATGAGTTTGTATTGCGTGTATTCAAACTATCAAATACATCATTTTGGAATAATATATATATATATTATTTCAGAGACAATTGTAGTGTAAGAATATCATGATACAGTCCAATGCCATATATAATATACTAAGACTTTCCTATAACTACTGCCTATGATCGTGGACAAAAATATTTTGAATCACAAAAAAATTGACTCATCACGAGTTATGTGACAAATTTAAAGCAATAAATTAGTCATGTATGGTTATCCATGATTTCTTATTGATTAGTTTCTTGTTTGTGACTCCTTTGTGATTTTCTTATCCTGATAAATTGCATCTCTCGATCATGAAACACATCCGATTACAATTAAAGCGTAGAAAAAGAAATAAATGGAAAAGTTTTTTTTTGACAAAAATAAATGGGAAGCTAGGGAAGAAGAAACAAGCATTTGAAGCAATTTACTTTTGTTTATGTAAAAATATAACAAATTAAGTAATAGGTTTAAGTTTAGCAAATATGTGTTTACCAAGGGTAGGTACATCTTTACCTTATTTTCATATTTGTATCAACTTTTTTAGTTGTATTTAACATATTATTGTTATATAAAAAACATGATTTTATCCTTATAAAAAAAAATGCTAACAAGTGTTTGTGTCTTTGGAAAATTATGTATTCAAATTTTTCTCTTTTCAAAACAAAATTATTATTTTATTTTTATTTTTATAATTTTTGTCGAATGGGCGGCAGGGAAACTGCATGCTTGGAAGAAATTTTTTAATAAATTTTTAACTAAATAAAAAATCCTTAAAGTACCACTAGTTAAAAGCAACTTAATAGTGAAAATTGGAGACTACACGGTACCACTAGTTACACAATTTAAGCAACTTGAGCTCATCATATAAAATGATGGAAAAATATACGAAAATGTAAATCATACTATATATTCATGTTGTAAAAGTTAATTAAGTATAGCTAGTCCCCCAAATTAATTTGGGGATATGATTTTGTTCAGTTTGAAATCATGAACAATTGTTCAACATTTGAAAGAGACTAGCTGGGAATACACGGTGTTGTATAATGGCAGTGTTTCGAAGACCAATCATTGAATTTTGATTCTAGTGTTCCAACTCTAAACCGCAACCCAAGAAATGTGAAGAGAGACTTTGATCGAATTGGCTTTTTTAAGATATGTTGTTGGCCATTATACTCTTCCTTTTCCTTTTTTCTTCTTTTAATTTTTTGGTGAAATTTTCTTTTATCTCTCTATCTTGGATATTGATTACACCATTAAAGCAAATATTCTCTTTCGAATAATTTCTTTGAGACTTTTGTCCAAAGTGAGTGAGCTATGTAGATAGATTGCTTTCATAATGCAAAGAAAAGTGCATACCCACATATTCCGTGTATTCTTACCATCATATTATAATATTTCATTTATAAAAATTAACCATATACTATTGCTAGTACTCTCTTATCAACCATGTTTAATTCATCTCTTGATCGAAATTAAATTGTTGGGTTATATAAATGAATCACCCTAATCTAATGATTGATAGGTTGGTGCTTAGTTATGACTAAATTGTGGGGTTGAAAATTTATTTGTTAGGATAATCTAAGAAATTATCACATGCTCGATGTCTTGAATGGACACATAATTTGTTGGTGTCGTTTTGATATGAGGTACAACTTTATCTCTTGACATGCTTGATTAGTTTTTTTTTTCCTTCTATCATACTTTTCTTTAAAGAAAACATGGAGGCTCTGGGTCCAAAAATCTAATCATAGATTCTTTGATTCCTCCCTCCCTACAAAGAACAAAAAGAATCTGCCAATTGCAATGCCACACACATCATAAAAAGAAAACTAAAAATTAAAGTTGTTAAAAAGGGAAAGAAAATTTGAAAGAAAGATTGATTAATTTAGTTTACATTTTCAATCACAACAAACAAGCACATATCCATAATATAGCATTCCCATCATATAATATACATATTTATTTATTTTTAATTTACCTGAAAGTTTCTCATAGCATTAAGAAAGTTGGATCCATTATTCATTATGGTGGGCCTACCCAATTCAGTAAGGAATCAACCTTAGCAATAGAGGGGAAGTGGGAAAACAGCAAGATAAAAACAAATTATACACTTTTCCTTTTATTTTTAATTTTCTCTCCTTTTAAGACTCGCTGTTTTCCTTTCAATTTTTTTTGCTGTATCAAAGATTCTCTCCACCTTTGAAGTCAAAGAAGAAAGAGTAAGAGAAAAAAAAAATTAAAAAATTAAAAAGAAAAAGTGGGTATGAAATGGGATGAGAGATACATTACAGCTCATGGCATATATTCCCCCAACATAACCCCACTCATGCTTCCTTATATGGAGTGAGATCAAACAACATCACAACAACTACTCCAAATTATAAATAAAACTATAGTTGCCACATATTAAAGCATTCAAAAGTATATTTATGTTTCAATCTCCATTACAAGTAACTCTTCCAAATAAAGCAAATGGATCAGAAAAATGTGCAAAACCAAAGTATGCGTTTGGTTCTTTCTACCGATGCTAAGCCTAGGCTAAAATGGACTCCTGAACTTCACCAACGATTTGCTGAGGCAATTCACCAGCTAGGAGGTGCAGAAAGTAAGTGTGGTACAAAACTTACAAAATTACTGTACTATTTTGTGATTCAGTCTTTCTCACTTCGATTCGTGAAATATTTAACTAATGTATTTTTCATACTGTGCATGTGGCAGAAGCTACCCCAAAAAGTCTGATGAGGGCGATGGGGATTCCGGGACTGACTTTGTACCATCTCAAGAGCCATTTACAGGTATTTTCCATTTTGTATTATTGTAATGAAATTTGTTGCCTACACTGAATCCAAAAATAATTTTGAGTTTATTTGTTTTTCTGTTATTACAGAAATATAGACTTGGCAAAAGCCAACTGCTAGAAACCTGTTCTGACAACAAACAAGGTGAGTTTTTGTATGTTCATTCTAACAGCAATACAATGATTAGTAGTTTTCTGATTTGGTATAATCTTGAATTCTTCCATCGCAGATTACGTAGAGATCCAGAGCAGTGATAGTCAATGCAGCAGGGAAATCAGTGTTGAAAATCAGAATCAAACCAGCGAGTAATAGTTAGTTTAAAATTGAACAAATATTTGAGTGTCTATTGCCTACAAATTTTATTGATAAAATGTTATGTGTTTATTAGAAGCTTGAAGATTTCTGAGGCTCTCCAAATACAAATGGAAGTACAAAAGAAACTATATGAACAAATTGAGGTAGCACTTATAAATTATGATCTTGATCTATACATACTCATTTCTATATTCTAGATTCAAGTTGATGCATAAGGACATGTTAATGAATTTGGAACATGTTTTCAGGTGCAGAAACATTTGCAATTTAGAATTGAAGCTCAAGGAAAGTACTTACAATCAGTACTAATGAAAGCACAAGAAGCACTTGCAGGATACAGTTCTTCTTCGACGGTCGGCGTAGAGCATGCTAAAGCTGAACTTTCTCAATTATTATCAATAATCAACAATGCATGTCCTAGTTCTCCTATTTCAGAACTAACAGAAACAAGAGGTTTGAGTTTGAACTTTGGGGAAAGGAAACAAAATAGAGGAACTATGTGTTCTTTGGAAAGTTCTTTGACATCATCTGAAAGTTCTGAGAGAAAAGATGAAAAACATTTCATAAATGAGGCAGAGAATATTCCAAATTGTAATAGTGTTTCAGTTGAATTGCCACTATTGGCCATTCATCCAGAAGATGAAGGTAGTGGGAGAAAGAGAAGTGCAGAAACTGATTTTGATGATAGTTGTGTTGATCAACCAGAAGGAAAAAGATGTGCTAAAAAATTGAGGAAATTTGAGTTGTCACAAATGCTTGACTTAAACAGCAAATATGAGAGGGATATTGATTCATGTTCATCAGAAATAGATTTAAATTGCAGTTCAAGCTTTTAAGTACTATGAAGATGATCTTTTAGTAATAATATTTACATATTCAACAAAGTACCTCTCAGGAGAAAATATGTCTATAAACTATGTATATATTTTATAATGAAAAGAAAGAAAAGGTATAATACTTATATGACACATTTCTTCACTCTTTTTTCTTCTATTAATCTTGTTGCTGGCATATTGGGTCACAATGTAAAAAAATTATTATCTTTTAGTTTCTTAAGACCCTACTAGAATATTGGTTGGTGACATCAAACCAAACATGATTGTGATGTGTTCCAATTTTTTACCAACATGAAAATATACCAAAAGACTATGTAGCGATTATTAACTATGCAACACCCACATTTTAATTGGACGATTTCTCATGTCTCCAAAATATTATATTTTTTAAATATTATATTTTAATTTTAATGTTTGTGTCAGTGTTTCATGATTTATTAATAATAATAAGTTTAAGATGTAATTGGAACCTAAAAGCTAGGGGAGGTTAAATTTTTATGATCTAGAACCAGAAAAGCTTGCTCCGAAGAATACTATCAATATTATTTTTCTCCAAAGGAAAAACGATTAGATACCAAGAAAAAAAATATGGTTTTGGATTTTGATTGGTTTTGAATTTTGAACATTTTAATCCATCAGTATTACTAGCTGTAATGCAAGTCTGGTTGAGGCTCATCGGCCCAATTCATTCGGATGAGATCCAAAAGTTTGATACGTTGGTCTTTAAACCAGCCATGCCACATATTTGAAAGATTTGTGGATACTACTAATATACCACTTACACGGATGCATTAACACCAATAATAATTTTTAAAAATAAATTAATTAAATACAATATGTATTGGTCGTGTTGGCGTCAAATAACGGTGACTGCTTGAGTGACAATCATTTGACTCTATATAATCTGTTCTTAAGTTTGTACATGTCTATATTCACACAAATTTGACGCACACATAAATTGACATTCGACACCTTATATTTATACGATTTAAATTTTTTAATAATTATTTTCTCTTACCTCATATTGAAAATAAACTAAATTAAAAATGTATTTTGTATAATGTCAAATATCTTTTCATATTGTGAGAAAATATAGAAAAGTGTTATGAGCCACACACATTAAAATACTCACCATTGTACTCAAGGAAAAAGACTCACCCGAACTATTATTTCAAAAAAGGTTATCCATCCGATGTGTTTGTTCATCCACTCTCAATAGCGTATTTTACTCAATAACAAAACTAGAATTCAATAGCTTATTTTACTCAATATTATACTATCAAAAATTAAAATCTAGTTAAAAAATAATAAAAAATGGAGGATTAGATGACCAATAAATTAATGTTTTGGGATTTAACAAAAGAGCAGCATAAGCTCGCTTTATTATTTTATTTTTTTGGGACTTCCATTCACTTAAGAGCAACGCTCAACTAACTCAAGCTTCTTTTTAAAGTAAGCAACAGTCAAGCTTTTGAAATTACTAGTCGAATATGCTCTAAATCAAATAGTAACTGTAATTATAATAGTAACTATAATAACGATAAACCTAACTGAAATCAACCCCAAGTCAAGCAAGGTGGAGAAATAGATGGTGGTGCGAGGGTCTGACCAACAGTGTCTCGACGGTGGCGCACGGCGTGGTTCTGATTCTGGAGCAAGGTAATGCACTATCCGTTCAAAATTGCTTTATATACTGAATAATATTTATCAATATCATCGGCCATTTAGCGATGTAATGGTTAATTCTTCATTTGAACTGATTTCATTTTGATTTGACGAACATAGATTTCCTTCATCAGAAACTTCCCTTCGAAAGAAACCTGGCTTTTTAGCCTCAACCAATTCCATCTCACTACCTAACATTTGAACTACAGATGTCATTGTAGGTCTATCCTCCGGGTACTGTTGCACACACAATAGACTCACATGGATGCATCGCAATACCTCTGAAACAACACATGATTCTTTTATTTTTATTTCAATCAACTCTAATGCCTTTCCCTCTTTCCAAAGTGTCCATGCCTGAAATAATAAAATACTTTATCACATTTCAATTTCAACATTCATAAACAGAAAATTAAATATAAGTGCTTACATATCCAACAAGGTTAAGTGTCTCGTTTTCATGACAAAGCGATCTATTTTTGTTCCCACATATAATTTCTAATAGTAAAACTCCAAAGCTGAAAACGTCTGATTTGATTGAAAATAGTCCATCAACGGCATACTCTGGTGCCATGTATCCACTGTCGTAAACAGTTAGATCAAAATATTTATATATAAGATAAAAATAATTAGAGAATTGATATATAGACACACTTTTTCACAATCAGCATCATATATGTATAAAAATACATGTTTTCTCTTTTACCTCGGTCCCCTTGCACACACCATTGAGTTGTATTTTGTAATGTGGTGCATAATTGATATCAAAAAACTTTAAAAAGTGTCTATATATCATTTCTCAAATAAGTAAGCTTGAGAAACTTGCATTTGTCACGGTCAATCAATCTAGATCCAATAGTCAAGATTGTTTGACTTTGGCAAATGTGGAATTCTCCCACCGTAAAAAATGATAATCGAAATCCAAACTAACACGCACTAAGTTCCAACTACTCTGTTAGTATTTCCTTCAATCTGATCTCCTCCAAAAGATCTAGCCATTCCAAAATCTGATATTTTTGGATTTAACTTGTCATCCAACAATACATTACTTGCTTTCAGGTCTCTATGAATAATCCTTAATCGAGAGTCTTGATGAAGATACACAAGTCCCCTCGCAACTCCAAATATTATTTGAAAGCGTAGGGGCCATTCTAGTAATTTACCTTTTATTTGATCTGATTTTTACAAAGGAAACGTGTAATTGTCAATTAAATAAATAAATATGATTGATGTATGCAGATAAATAAATATGCTGCACCTAATCTAAGCATTCGTCATATTCCATACCAAAAATAAATGAGTCAAGGCTACCATTAGCCATGTATTCGTATACTAGCAATTTTTCTTGTCCTCCAACACAACAACCGAGAAGCTTAACCAGATTTCTGTGTTGAAGTTTTGCAATCAGTTTTACTTCTGTCAAGAACTCGGTGATTCCTTGTCCAGAGTTGCGTGAAAGTCTCTTAACAGCAATTTCTTGCCCATCCGCTAATTTTCCCTGCATAATTGCTTTTATTTTATAATATTAAAACTTCTCTAGTTGTTCACGTCTCTGGTAAATACTCAACACTTGAATCAATATTCAGTTACCTTATATACAGATCCAAAACCACCTTGTCCAATCTTATTATTTAATGAGAAATTGTTAGTAGCACTAGCAATTGTTTGCAGATCGAATAATGGTAATTCCAGATCCTCTAGATGCCTTTCAATGTTATCTTCTGTCTTTGACTTATCTGAGAAACGGAACAGAGGAAATGACATATTCAGTAATATTATGAAACCTGCGGAGGGGATCATTTGAGCTGATTAAGTTATATAAACATGGAATATTAAATATAGAGATGGAAATAGAAAATATATAAGGTTCTTTCAATTTCTTACATGTGTAGCTTGAAACTCTAGGCCATTAAACCATCCAGATTCAATGACATCTTTATATACCTTTTAAAATTCAACAGGAACATTCTATGAATGATAAGAGAGTCGTTGCAACTTGCAAAATTGGTTGCATCAAAAGGGTGGGGAATTCCCCAGCCAAGTCCTTGAACCAACAAGTTTTGTTACACTTACTAGATATACGAACTCAATGTTCAGATTCCTACCAATATATGAGACAGTTGCATCTTCCAATCTAATAAAAAGTTTACAATCCTGAACTATATAATCAATGGCAGCAATACAATTTACAATTTCCCAAGTTCAAGGCCATGTTAAAAAACCACTTGGCCTCAAATTTACCAATATAAGGCAATAACATAAGGGATGATTACCCCCAAAGAGTGTCTCTTGAGAGTTAGAAGTATTTCTATTTTCTGATTTGTCAATTAAAAAGTTATGAAGAGAAAAGAGCTCCCATTCCATGAATTTAATGACAATAATAAAATGAATGAAAAATTAAGTTACCTGCAATTCTCCTTCGAACTCTATAAATGACATAAATGCAAAGTAAAAGCACCCCAGAAATTGCAGCAGCAGTGGTAGCAGCTATGATTATCACGCTTTTGTTGCGCCCATGTGAAGCCTCTTCATCTATGAAACAGATAAACTTATAAGTTACGACATCCTCCTTGGATTTAAAAGTAATCATATATTCATTCGACATGACACAAGTACAACATGAATTATGCAATAATATTAGGAGATAAAAAGTTGTTTCTTACCTATTACCCGAGCTATACGGATATAGAGATCTTGGCCGCCAGTGGGAAACTGTCTTATGTCGATTAGATTGCCGAACCACATGACACAGCCACTTCCCTTTCCACTTATGTCTGAATTAGTATAAGCTGTACAAGAGCAATTATTCAAGCACATGGTTCTGCATAACCCTAAATCAACATTCTCGTACAACAAAGTATGTGTAGTATCTGGTACTTTGAGACCTATATATCTGATCAACTCATCATCCACATCCTTATTCACTTGAGGGCTGTTGCAACTTAATGTTATACTACGGACACACCCATCACTCCAGTCAGATGAGTCCCATTGTTGCGTTGACTTTGGAACGAACCCATGTAAACATTCGCAAGCTGGTGAATTTGTGGTTGAGCAACTTGCATAGGGTCCACAAGCCCCATACAATTCACAGAAGTTATTTGGGGTACTTTCAGTAAGCACCCAATTTGAATCATCTTCTTCCCACACAGAGATAGAAAAATTGGTTTGGTATATAATAGCACTAACAAAGGCAGAAGGATTCTTGAGGGTAAAGGAGTAAAACATCTCATCCTTATTAGACACATAATTGAAATCATTATTAGCAACATACTTGAAATCATATATAGAATTTTGTTTTCGATCCGACAAACCACTAAATTGAAGTCCATTCCATGGTCCGATCCGACAGTATTTCTCTGTTCCATTCATCAAATAAAACTCTGGATAATTATGAAGAACCAGACCCCATGAAAGATCTCCAGGAGATGGATCATCAACACTCTTCCAAGAAGTTATTCTCCTTTCAAAATCATTTCTGAGGTCCCATCCCAATTTCATTCCAGGCAAAATTGTATCACAGGGATAGTCAAAGCTTTGCCACAAGTAGGTTCCTGCTGTTTCTCCTTCGTTCCTTATAACAAGATTGCCACTGTCCAAGAGCTCTGCAATTGGTTTCTGTGCTTGTTTATCTGATGTTGTGTTCCAAATAACAGTTTCATTTTGGTGGAGCATGAGATTACCTGAGGTTCTCAGTGTTAAGATTCCTAAAGTATTGTTGATGGGGTTGACCCTATTTGCAACCCAAACAACCTTTTGTATTGGCATCTGCTTGTACCAAATCCCAAGGTAACGTTTTTCAGAAGTGCCTGGACTGAAGAAACCCAGTTCAAATTGTCCACCTTTTGAAACTAAGGTTTCACCATCACTTATAGACTGAGAAACACTTATGGAACTAGTTGCTATAATGGGGACAATTGTGTAAGCAATTATAATAAAAAAAGAAAGAATGTCCATCGCATGATACTTGTATATATTTGGATATTGAAGATTGGATTTAGCTAAGTGTAAGATAATTTATAAACATACCAAATAGCATGATGAGCTGAGATTGGTTTTGTGCTAATTTCCTTGTTTCATATCAAGGCATATTATTGTTGCTGTGAGGAGTCTTCACTCTTCACAAATAATGGTTGCTCAGTAGTAGCAATTGTTTCTACTTGGACTCGTTCGTTTTCCTTTCTGCTAATGCCTAGTAGTATATATTATATATTTTGTTTGGTCTGCGCAGTTTTATTTTGACTTAAATACTTATATCTTTCTATCTTGGTATTTATTAATAATCAACTGTCAACTAATCTATTAGCTTAAAGTTTTAAATTACAGGTTTGATTGAGAGAGAATTGGGCGACACTGGGTATATAGGAGAATATAAGATGCCAAGTTCAAGTATCCAAATGGTAGGACATGAACATTTTGCAGAACAAGATGGTCGTTTCCATATCTATTTAGGCTAAAATATACTTTTTCTCACGGTACATTGAATATGAAATAGAAAAAATGTTGATTTAACGATGTTGTTCGAGGTGGCATAATTAATGTATCAATTGACATTTAAAATTCTTAAATCATTTACATTTTTCTTTAAATTGTTGTTTTTACTATAAGATTTAGTTGAAGGAAATAGCGATTTCAAGACTATTTTTGAGATTTTGGATGTAAATTGAGACACTAAATATACAATCTCAAACAATTATTGTTAAGTCATCATTTGTTACATTTTATATTCAAATGTACAGGAAAAAAGGACTAACATTTACACGACTGAAAAAGATAAATTACTAAATAAAAAAATAAAGCACCATAACAAATGTTAGGTAAAATATAAAGGCTAAAAATGCTTTAACCATTTATTTATTACAAAGTTTTAAATTAAGTATGACCAAGTTTACTTTAAACATTCATGTACACAAAGTACTTGAGCACCACAAGTCCTTTAAAATTAATATTGACTTGTTTACCATTGAACTATTCTTCCTTTGCTGCAATATGTACAGCTATCTTATCTTATTGATTTTCACCGAACACTTAAAGAGGTTATGCTCATTGCATAGTTTGAACTAATATCTTTCCCACTTGAGCTTGAATTTGCTTCAATAGATTCCTTCCTTGTAATAAAACCTGGCTCTTTAGGCTCATCCAATGTCATCTCACTCCCTAACATTAAAATCACATCAGCCATGGTAGGCCTATCCTCTGGGTATTGTTGCACGCATAACAGTCCAACATGGATGCAACGTGACACTTCAGATACAACGCATGAATCCTCTATGTTTGAGTCAATTATTTGTAATTCTCTTTCATGTTTCCAGAAAGTCCATGCCTGAATCATAAAAGAAGAAAATTGTTATTACAGAAAGATAAAGTTAGTAACAGGTAAACTTTTAACATGGACAAATTAACAGTTATCCTAGTTCTTACATAAGCAACAAGGTTAAGGGTTTGCTTTGTACGATTACGCACTCTATTCTTCTTCCCGCATATAATCTCTAAGAGTAAAATACCAAAGCTGAAAACGTCGGATTTCACAGAAAATTGTCCATCAATGGCATATTCTGGTGCCATGTATCCACTACAATAAATCATTGAGAGAAAAATATAAAATACACGTTACATATGTAAAAATATAATAAAAAAATAAAGAATGGTTCTAGACAAGTAAACACTTACTATGTCCCAACAATTCTATTTGTGTTTCCTTCAATTTGGTCTCCTCCAAAAATTCTAGCCATTCCAAAATCTGATATTTTTGGATTCAAAGTATCATCTAGTAAAACATTACTTGTTTTGAGATCTCTATGGACAATCCTTAATCTAGAGTCTTGATGAAGATACATAAGCCCCCTAGCAATTCCACAAATTATGTGGAAACGCTTTGGCCAATCTAGTAATTGGCCATTGGTACGTTCTGCATAATTAATAGTAAATCTACTATTATTAAATAAGGAGAATTAAAAGTTTAAGAATCTAGTTCATTATAATCATAAAACACTAGTGAGATTACATACCAAAAATGAAGTAGTCTAGGCTACCATTAGCCATGTATTCATAAACTAGCATTTTTTCTTGTCTCTGAATGCAACAACCAATAAGCTTTACAAGATTTCGGTGTTGAACATTTGCAATAAGTTTTACTTCATTTATGAACTCTTTCACCCCTTGTCTTGAGCTCTGTGAAAGTCTCTTCACAGCAATTTCTAGTCCACTCCCTAATTTTCCCTAAACAATCATTAATCACATTCATATGGTTAGATGTTCTTTAATATACTTATCTAGCTATTATTCTTATAGTAATTGTAAGTTGAATTACCCGATAAACAGGTCCAAAACCACCTTCTCCAATTTTGTTCTTCTCTAAGAAGTTGTCAGTTGCAGTAATAACTGTTGACAAATTAAGCAAGGGAAGATCCAGATCGTCCACGTGTCTTTCATAGTTATCTTCTGTCTTTGACTTCCCTGGAAAATGGAAAAATGCCTTTAGAAATATGATAAAAAGTGTCAGCATTAGGAAATTCAATTATTATGGTTGTGCCTTATTATTATATACAAAAAACCAATAATTTGACCTATATTATTATACATACTTGCAGAACTAAGTAGCCAATGCCATTTTTCAGTGAAATATTAAGAGAATGGAATAATAGTTTTACCAGTAATGGTCCTCCAGAATCTGTAGAAAAAATAAATAGCAAGTAAAAGCATTCCCAAAGCTGCAGAGACAGAAATTACAACTATTTTTCTCCAGTTCTTCTTGTGTCCATCCTCATCTAAACAAAACAACTATAGTCAAATTCCATATACAAGCCTTAAATATTCAAAGAATAATAAAAGGAAAGAAATTGGAGAAAGTAATGAAATATTCACCTAATTCAGAAGCAGGCATCCTGATGTATAGAACTTGCCCACCAACTGGGAAAAGTTTAATATCCATTAGATCACCTAACCACATAACACAGCCACTGCCTGCTCCACTTATATTTGTATTTGTATAAGCCATGCATGAACAATTTTTCAAGCATTTGTCTCTGCATTGTTCTAGACCAATACTCTCATCCACTGAAGTATTTGTAGTATCTGGAACTTTCAAGTTTGCAACTGAGACAAATCCATCATTGATGCAGTTCAATGAATGATTCCTTTCACATCCTTCGCGCCAGTCCATTGACTTCCATTTTTCAGGAAACTTTGGCTTGAACCCTTTTAAACATTCACATACTGGTGAATTAGTACTGCTGCAATATCCATTGACTCCACATAAACCATAATAGTCACAATAGTCTCCTGGCATTCTTGAATGAAGCATCCATAATTCGTCCTCTTTTGACCATGCATAGCGAGGACGTCCGTTGCTTGTTTGGTTAAGTACAACTTTTGATATTAGAGAACTATCATTGTAGCTCCATGTGTAATAAACCTCTTCTTTATTGGAGACAAAGTTGTAATTGAAAACAGGATTAGGCTTCATCTCTGGCATACCACTAAAACGCAAGCCATTCCATGGTCCAAGTCTATGGTACTTATCTCTTCCCTTCATCATATAGATATCTGGATATGGATTCAATACAACACCCCATGAAAAGTTTCCTGGGGTTGGATCATCATCACTCTGCCATGCTATCAGACGCCTACTCAGATTTCTTTTGAGGTCCCATCCCAATTTCATACCTGTTGTAATTTAGAAGGGGACGAGTAAATTGAAGGAGATGAATTAGACGCTAACACTTCAGATTGAAAATGTATTAAGTGTCTAAAACCAATATATATGATTACATTCAATCAATTTTATTTTTTAAAATTATTATCGATGTTGATATGGCACTTTTAAAGTTGTGTCTAGTGTTCATGTTTGTGTTTGTGTCTTTGTCAGTACTTGATATGTAAAATATTACACTTTATAGGTGGGGGTGATTGGTGCTCCAAAAGTGCTAAAATATATTATGCCTTTCCTACATTATTTAGAAATTTATAGGCTTTTCATTTCATTACTCTAGGTAAATTATTACAGGCATTAGTAGAATACTCAATAATTTGCATCAATCTTGACAATACCTGACAATAATGTATTAGATGGGTAGTCAAAGCTTTGCCACAGATAGGTTTCACCAACTTTATCTCTTATGACAAGATTGCCAGTATCCAAGAGTTGTGCAACTGGTTTCTGTGCTTTTGTGGAAGAATTTGTGAACCAAACAATGTTGTTGTGAGCACTAAGAACCAAACTGCCAGAACTGTTTAGTTTCAAAATGGCAGAAGAGTCGTTGATTGGTTGGCCACCATTTGCAACCCAAACAACATTTTGAGATGAAATATTCTTGAATCGAATTCCGAGGTATCGTTTGTTGGGATTTTTGATACTGAAAAAACCAAGCTCAAATAATCCTTTTGGGGAAACAATGGTCTTTCCATCACTAATAGATTGAGATTGAGTAATGCATGATGTATCATCACCAGCTATGGAATTGGAAACTATAAGAAAAAAGACAAGTAGAATATAAGTAATGAAACTCATTACAAAATGATTAAAAGAACTATAGCTTAAACTAGTCACATTGAAGAATATGAAAACTGAAACCTCTTTTTATATATCAAGAAGTTATAAAATGGAAATAAAATTTGTAGAAAAACCACCAAGGAAAGTCAACTGTTGCACAAACATTCTAAGATTGGAAAAATACATTGTTGAACAAAGTAAAGTCATTCATGATGCACAAGGCAGGGACTAATGTTCCCATTTGGTTGGAAAAGTATATACAAAGATTCTCAAAAATAATTTGCAAAAGAATCTTACCGTTGTTTACGGGTTCTGTAATATGAGTGGCTGAAAAATCATATAGACTGGAATATTATGGTAGGTTCACACTTGACGGTCACTGTCCATATGCAAAAGACAAAATTAAGAGAATCATTGGAAATTTAGAGTATGTGATTCTTTGTTCTAGGAATCTTCATTCACCCTAACCAAATTTCTTGGCAGATACATGCATATCAAAATAGTAGTAGTTAATTTCTCCAAGGATTTTAATGAATGACTAACTTATTATGGGGTTTCAATGAAATATATAAGTTGGACATGCAATGTCAAAGTGAAACCTTGGACCACCAAATTAATATCAAACGATTAGAATGGTTGCATTGTAGAGGAAAGAGGCATGTAGCTTCTAAGAGGCTTGAACAAAGTTTGAATTTGACCCCAAAAAAAACAAGAACAAGAGAGTTGGATAAATCACCATTTTAGCTGCTTATTCTTATAAAAAAAACTCAATTTGAAACTTGAATTAACAAAATGTCACACAGTTTAATCCTTAACGTTATAAAGGTTATGAACTATTTTAACAGTAAACGGTATCTTTCACCGACTTTTATGATAATAAATTGTATCTTTTAGATATTATTTTAGTTATTGGATAATTAATTTGAACTTTCTGTTGAATTGTGAATTAAAATACCAGTGTCTCATACTTTGAAAGACTAGTAGTTTATCGAAAGGAGTTTGGATTGGAATTTCAGCTACGACCCTGCCAAAAAAACAACTTCTGCACTAATCTTAGCACAAACAAATTTATAATAAATTAATAATGATGTCTGTTGAATTAGAATTTCGGCTATGACCCTGAAAAAAAAAAACTTCTGTACTAATCATAGCACAAACAAATTTATAATATATTAATAATGATGTTCAACAGACGTTGTTTATATTGATCCACTTTAAAAGTAACACAGCACAAAATCATTGAATCATTGAATCATTGAAGAACTCCTTTGGTGTCTCAATTCGACCACTGGACTAACTCTTCGGGGACAGGCAACACAATCAAGTGTTTCACCTTGAGGCCAACTTCTTTAAATATTTTGTCCATTAGATCTGCAACCATAACCTCAATAACATCAAAATTCTGATTTTTTTTTTTTGTCAAAAAATCTAAACTTTTTTTCCTAAAATATGATTCTGTTTGTGAATTCTGAAAAATTGAGTTTTCTGTTGATGGTCTGTCAGCGCATATTTAATATTGGCTGTGTGAATGAATGTCTTGAATGAAAGAAAAATGTGTAAAAGTAAAAATAGAAAAATGAGTAGTTGGAGATAAAAACGTTATTCCCACTCCTTTTAATTCCATACAAAACATCTCTCGCTTCTATAGTATTTTTCATCTCATTTTGACTTTTAAGTTGTGTACACTTTTAATGTTAAGCGAAAAGTAATATTAAACGAAGGAAATTGGTCCCAGTGCTTCAAATCATGCAATAGGAGGCAGCTACCTCAGGCCCCCGGTAGGGTAACGTCATAATTCTGTGGGTTGAAAATTTGCTTAACCAGAGTGCCAACATGGATGCCAAAAGATCCCCATTTTTGGTGCCCATTTTCATTAAAACAACACAAAAAAACACGTCAATCAATTTAATCTCTTATAAAATAACAGTTAGAAATTATGGTGTCTCAAACATTGATTGAATATGTGTCTCTAGTTCAACATAACAATGACATTTTGATAATATTTTCAAATGATTAATGGTGTCGGTGCGTTAGTGTCAATATTGTGTCAAATGTCCATGTCAATATATGTACTTGATAAAGAAGTCTTATCTTTCTATGACTATTGAAACTAAGCATGTTTGGGTTGTGCAACTGAAAAAAAAAGATTTAGAGCACCAAAACTTTATTTTTATAATAAAAAAAAATGTAGTGTGAAAAACTATATAGTGAAAAAAACATTAAAATTTGAGTGGTTTAATGTTTTTAATATAAACTCTATGTCTTAAATTTTAAATTGATAAATTGTTGAGTCATTATGTACAAAAAGTCTAAATGTAGCAAAAATATGTTGTTTATCAATTATTCTACTCTTGTTATTCTTTGGTCTCTAAAGTTTATAAAGAAGAACAAAATTCAAATTATTTTTTATAAGAATTTCTTTTATTAACAATTGTTCGTCCCTATTCTTATTTGTCGTACCTCAATTTTATCCGACCAATTAAAAAAATTTAAATAATAATAAGTCATAATGATATGTTTAATTTTATATATTACAGTCACATTTTAGTTGTATTAAAAAATTTCAAAAAAAATCAAAATTATACTCATAAATCTAGTCCAATAATTGAGTTCATATTCTCATTGATGTTTTAACAAAGTGTTCAATTTACATCATAAAAATATACAAAATAAATAAATAAATAAATAAATAATACCTAACAAACAAATAAATAAAAAATAATGTTTTTGGTAGAAATAGTACAAGTCTCCTGCCTCTACATTTTAAGCTTCCATGTTTTCTTCATTTTGAATTTTCATCAACTTTACACTTCCATCAAAACGTATAAGTCTCATATTCACCAACTTTACACTCCACCAAAAAGTAGAGTTCCAATCTTCACTTGTCACTCCATAATTTCTACAAAACAATAGAAAAACCAGAATTCAATTTATCTCATAGACGCAACGATTCATCCTTGTAACCTATAAATTAAGAACCAAAAATTAAATCAAATGAGAGGATTTTTTCTTAAAGATGACACTAGAGATATGAAACAAACAAAAAATGTAAAACATAACATTTGAGAAATCTAGATTCATTAAGAGATTAGGCTAAATCATACCAACACATTTCCATCTTCTAGTCTTCAACAACCTCAATCATACAAATCATTATCTTTCTACTACCATCAAAACAATAACAAAAAATATAAAGATGAAAATGTTTGAGAGATGAAAAAAAAAAACCATAAAAGAAGAAACAGTCACCACCTCCATCATCATTTGTAAATATTCTATGAAACAATCATCAAATCGACCTATGTTTTCGTTGTCGGCCACCACGAGCGCTACTGTAAAGCGTTCACCCAACCACCTATGCCAACTTTGAACTCCGGCGAACCACCACCTCGAGCAACTCCCCTTTTCGTGACTGTTTTTTTTTTTTTTTTTGTGTTTGTTCTCTCTCACTCTATATCTCTTAACAATGAAACTCATTTCTCTCTATGTGAAGTTGTTTACATTCGCCCACTTATGTCCATTTTAGGGTTTTCTTTTTCATTTGATTTTGTTGTTTAATGTCATATATGTTTATTTATTTATTTTTTACAAAAAAGCGATAAATTTACTTATTTGTATTCATTTTAGTATTAGTTAAACAGAATGAGTTGAATGTTCAATCCATACCACTCATTCACTTTTAATTTTTTTTATTAATCATTGTCCAAAAAAATGTTTTTATTTATTGTTTCAATTTCATTTTACTTTTTCTTAAAAACATTCACAATAAATAAATATTAGATTAATTAGATGTATCATCTTTTTGATCTTTGAGTTGTTAAGAGACAAGTTGTCCTACTTGATGGCTTTAAAAATCAATTTTAAAACCAAAAATAATAAAAATACTCTTAAACGAATTAACTGGATGAGACATCTTTTTACTCATTGAATTTTTTGGACACGAGATATACAACTTAATAGTCTTATAACTCGTTTTTATCAAAATAATTATTCAAATTAAACAAACTCCTTTTTTTTCCGTCAAAACAATGTTTTTTATCAACGATAAAACATAATTTTTTAAAAGCAATCAACACATCCGCATTTTCTACTTAAGAATTAGGCAGCTTTCATGTCTTCATCTCACTTGGAGATACGTACGAGTAAGATCTCACTCGTCAAACACATTAAAGAAAAATTTATTTTTTCCCCTCATTCTTAAAACACACATTTATTTTAAAATCATATTAAAAAAACAATTGATACTCATATTTAATAATAAGGAGAAGTAAATATATTTAAGTTAATATTAATTTTGCACAATTAATTATAGATAACTGTATTTTAAATATTTTTTTGTGAAGACTCAATTGAAATCGAGAAACACTCAAAATTTTAAGTTGTGGCATTATTTCATAAAATTTCTCTATTGTTGAGATGATTGATGGATGAGATATTGTCATACAAAAACATATTGGTTGCATCAAACACAATAAAATTTATTATCATTATTTTAATTATAAAATATGAGATAAAATGATTAATATGTATAAAAAAATATAACAAATTGATTAATATCACATCAAATATAAATAATTTTATTATCATTAAATGACTTATTAAAAAATCTATATAAAAAAAATGTCACTAAATTTAAATTTCACACATGGCACAAAAACTTTAAAAAGAAAATGGCCCTAGCTAATAAAGATTATTTTAATAATACAAATATTAATTTAAATTTTTCATCGAAACAAATACCAAAATAATTGCGCCATTCATTTTTCTGGTTTAGATCAGTGAACGTCCAATCTTTAAAGCATGTCAAAGTCAATAAATTCTCCTTCACAACCAAAAAAAGTCAAGTAATTTTGGTTAATGTTTTTCCTATAAAAATGGTTCATTTTAAGTAGAGTTCAATTGTTCATAATGTGTTTAGTTCTATATTAGGACATTTGTAAAATAATATATTTAGAATAAATTAACTTATAATCAGTTGAATGACACAATTTTAATAAGTTAATGTAATTAAATTATTGACTTAATATAACTTAAATTTTAAGTTTTTAATTTGTAATCTCTTATAATTTGATATAATTTGTAATCATAAAAATAATTATATATATATATATATATATATATATTCTATTTTATCTCTATTTTATTTTTTATATATATAAATTTAAATGTATTATAGATAACTGTATTTTAAATATTTTTTTGTGAAGACTCAATTGAAATCGAGAAACACTCAAAATTTTAAGTTGTGGCATTATTTCATAAAATTTCTCTATTGTTGAGATGATTGATGGATGAGATATTGTCATACAAAAACATATTGGTTGCATCAAACACAATAAAATTTATTATCATTATTTTAATTATAAAATATGAGATAAAATGATTAATATGTATAAAAAAATATAACAAATTGATTAATATCACATCAAATATAAATAATTTTATTATCATTAAATGACTTATTAAAAAATCTATATAAAAAAAATGTCACTAAATTTAAATTTCACACATGGCACAAAAACTTTAAAAAGAAAATGGCCCTAGCTAATAAAGATTATTTTAATAATACAAATATTAATTTAAATTTTTCATCGAAACAAATACCAAAATAATTGCGCCATTCATTTTTCTGGTTTAGATCAGTGAACGTCCAATCTTTAAAGCATGTCAAAGTCAATAAATTCTCCTTCACAACCAAAAAAAGTCAAGTAATTTTGGTTAATGTTTTTCCTATAAAAATGGTTCATTTTAAGTAGAGTTCAATTGTTCATAATGTGTTTAGTTCTATATTAGGACATTTGTAAAATAATATATTTAGAATAAATTAACTTATAATCAGTTGAATGACACAATTTTAATAAGTTAATGTAATTAAATTATTGACTTAATATAACTTAAATTTTAAGTTTTTAATTTGTAATCTCTTATAATTTGATATAATTTGTAATCATAAAAATAAATATATATATATATATATATATATATATATTCTATTTTATCTCTATTTTATTTTTTATATATATAAATTTAAATGTAGATCATAATGGAGAGTGTTGAATTAATACAGTAGTAGAATGATGTCTGATATTATCGGTCCCCATAATAATTAATTTGGAAAAATATTTTCTTAGAAAAGTATTAAAAATAAAATAATTTTTTTAAAAAAAAATACTATATTTTATAAAAGTTTTTAACCCATTTGTTTTTTTTTTTTATTATTTTGTTTTGTTTCATATGATTCTTTTCGCCTTTTCTTTTTTTAATTTTTCAATTCAATTAGTGATAGTTAATTATTTTTATTATCAATTCGGTGATTAAATCCAAACATTTGAAATAATTCGTGATATTGGCCTGCTTCTTTAAAAATAAATAAAAAGGTGATTTTGATTATACATTTTTAAAAATTATTTTTTATAAAATCTTATTTAAAAATAAAAGAAATTAGTTTAAATTTATTTGTTAACAATTAAAAAAATAATTTTGACATCTTATAATCTAGAAATTTACTATTAAAGATTTTAACATAATAAAAATTAAAAAGATATATTTCCAAAATAATTTTATGAAGAATTTTTCAAAATAATTTTTTATTTTACTATTTTTTTAAAAAAAATTATTATTCAAAATAAGTTATAATAAATAAATGAAATATTAAATTTATATTTTAAAATAAACTATCTAAACTAATTTTTCATTTGAAGATTTATTTTAAAAATATTATAACAAAAATATAAAATACTATAAAAATTATTTTTTATCTTTTTGGACCCAATAAGTAGTACATAATAACACTTATCCTCCTTACTGAATTATTAATAAAATTAGCTTTTAGTTATTTTATTTATTTTTTAAATATTATGAAAGACAGAAATTAATCAAATAATATTAATGGTTATTTGACAAATATTTTAGAGAAAATTTAAATTCGATACTTTAAAATTACAAATAAAATATAAGTAAATGTAAATTATTTATCTCTTTTTTAATGATATTTTTTTCTAAAATATCTGTCATTTAATTTAGTTCTTGTATTTTTGAAGAGCAATCTATTAAGAATGAATGAAAATCTAGGCATTAATCTTAACTTTTTGTGTGAATATAGGTCAACATAATTTGACTCTGTATATTTAAAATGGGAGAATAGTTTGCATTTGGATGCACGGTGAATATGAATGAATCTTAAGTGACCGGAAGCATGAAAGTTCCAAATGACCGTTTGATCCCCCAATGAGTAACAGAATTGACAGTGTTTTTTTTTCTGACCTTCTCTCTGCCTCCTCTGACCGTTACACTCAACACATACACCGTTTATTTTTTTTCCTTTGATTTTACCAAGTTACCCTTCTATCATCTGACCACAGTTAATTTTCTCTATGATTATTGTTTGCTTTCATGTTAGTGTTAGTCTTGATTATGTTTTCTTAATGTACCTACTTTAGCTACGGTGAGTGATTGATATTGATAATTCATAACATCCTCTTAGCAGTTTCTATGACAAAACATATATCACTGCCAGTTGACCTCATTGCTTGGCTATTATATTAATATATACATATTTAAACTATTTGTATTTACTAGTAATAAATCGTTACTACTTTTTTTAACAGAATAAATTTAATACATGATTCAACTAATTTATGTATAATACTATTGTATTTTTCCCTGAAGGAATAATCCAAAATTGATTTCTGAACTTTTCAATTGGTTGAAAGGCAACTAACTCCATTTAAAAACTCTAATTATGTTGAATTAATATAAAAAAACTAATATATAAATATATACACATATATAACGTGAAAAAAAAATAATACTATTTTTACCCCCCTCTCTATAAAAGGTGAGAAGTAAGTACTTAGTACTCTCATTGTAGACTTTTATATATATACTTCAATAACTATTTGGAAAAAGTAGTATCCGCGTGTAGTTAGTCTATGAATTAAGAGAGTGAAATTTTATAAAGAAGGTATTAAATTTAAACTCAAAAAATTAATATGATATTTTTTTTTAAAGAAAATTATTTTATTTTTTATATTATTTTTTTACAGTTTGGAGAGAGTATTTCTATTAACTAGTTCCTTTTCTATTATCAGAAACGCGATATTTATTTAATATTTGTAAAATGTATACAATGGAAGGTGTAAATATTAGTAGGGTTTATTTAGTAAATCTATTAGAGGAAATATTAGGTACAAATTTTTTAAAAGATATAAATGAGTTTCGTGTAAACACGTTTTTCCAATTAAGTAGTTAACTGAAAAAGAAAAGAAAAAAAAATTATATAATTGAAGGGGTTATGCTATCATATGTCTTTATATGTCAAAGATATGAAAAATATAGATTTTTTAATTGAAAAACACAACATTTAAATTTATTAAGAGTTGAAAATATTAAGTCAAAGAAAAAGTTCAAAACACAAATTGTAAAATAAAATTTATATATTTGAATATTAATATGTAACATGTTTTAATTTAAATATAAATAGTGTTAAAATGTAAAATGAAATTTATACACTTAATAGGAACCTCCAAAAGTGTTCCAATAATATACTTTTACCATTTTCAGTAAAGTAATGAATTTTGTCAAAATAAATAAATAAACGGTGTGGTATTTATTAAAAATGGTAAAGATCCATGGTTTGAATATTTTTTTTGTTTCATATTAAGTGCAGTCAAAAGAAATAGTTCAAAATATCATGATTAAATTTGAAAAATCGTATATAATGAAAAGGAAATGCTTGACAGTAGTACTTAGATATTAAAGTATTTTGCTTTTACTTTGGGGGAGGACAAGGACAATAATTAAGGGCAAGCTAAGCATTGTAGATACATTATTTTAGGATGTACTATACTACTAACACAGCTTGGAGCTTTCAAGATAAGTTATAACATACGTCAAGCAAAGGACCAACAACTACATTCATTCATAAGCATAAATACAAATCATGGTAAGATTTACTAAGTTTTTAGATTTTAAGTAGGGTAGTAATTACTCTCTCCATTATAAAATATTTGTCACTTTTATTATTTTATATAGATTAAAAAAATCATATCAATTAAAAAGATATATGTAAAAAAGACAATATATAGTTATTATTGACTTGATCATAAATAAAAAATAGAAAATAATAACTTAGAAATAATGATACATAATACTAATTAAAACATAAAATTGACAAGAAAACAATTAACATTAAGTACTAAGAATTGAAAGAACAACAATTTTTTAAAATAAATATGTGACAATTATCACGAGACAAAAAGAATAATACTTAATACTTATATATATACTATAAAAAAAATAATTGATATACATCTCATAAAGTGTATATATGTTGAGAGGAATAAAAAAATAATAATATGATATACAAATAAAAATAAAATAAAATGAGTGTATGAAATTTTGAAATAAATGCATATGATTGTTGCACTCTAAAATAAAAATGCAACTTGCAAACTATGAATGACCCACATAGAACCAAACCAAAGTCACCAACCAAGGGTAAGATAGTAATTCGAGAAAATTAATTGACAACCTTATTTTCTTAAAGTGTCTTTACATTTTCTGTGTCAAAATTGTGAAAAGCAAAACACCTTAACCTTAAACCCCTCCATGTTCCTTTCTCTTTATGGCATTCTTCAACACTCCATCCTCCACAGTCATTTTATCCCTCTCTCTCCTCTTTCTCTTTCTCTCTCCCACATTTTCTCTCTCCTCTTCCACCACCATTCATGACCTTCTTCGCTCAAAAGGGTTACCAGCTGGTCTGTTACCAGAAGAAGTAAAGTCATACACTTTCTCAGAAAATGGTCACTTAGAAGTGTTCCTTGAATCACCTTGTTTAACAAAGTACGAAAACAGAGTATACTTTGAACAAGTTGTCACTGCTAATCTCACCTATGGAAGCCTCATTGGTGTTGAAGGGTTACAACAAGAAGAGCTTTTTGTTTGGTTACCTGTTAAAGATATCATTGTTGATGATCCATCTTCAGGCTTGATTCTCTTTGACATTGGTCTTGCTTATAAGCAACTTTCTTTCTCTCTTTTTGAAGTTCCACCTCATTGTAAGCCTCAAGGTAAATTTTTTTCATTGTCTTCTTCACTTTTTTTTTTCAATTCATCCCAAATTCATTATTTTTATTAACAAGATTGTTTTTTTCATAGATCTGAGACTACCCTTTTGAAAATTAATTCCAAATGCAATTATGCACAATTTTGGGTCATACTTTACATAATTGAATAATTAAATCAATTATTTGATTTTGATCCTTTCAATCTACTATTTTTGCTTGAGTCTTAATTACTGTTTCTATTAATATTGGACAGTTTTGTTTCTATTATTTGGCATTTTGTGTTGATTGTGGTTTACTGTTTACTGGTTTATGATATTTTGCACTATGAGCTTGTACTATGAAATAAACAATGTTTTTGTCAGTTACTTTCATGACTCTTGTTACAGAAACTAAGTAGTACTTAACTATATTTACAGTAGTTAATTACAGTAATTAACTTTGTTGCTATTGTTATTTGTTTTGTTTTACATTCCTCTTAAAAAAAACAAAATACATTAATAGAGACATCTTCACTCAACTTTTGTATTTTATAAAACCAAAGAAAATAACAAAGAAGAGAAGAAAAATTAATTGAGAGGAACTTTCCTTTGTATAATTAAAAGGAAATGAAGAAAAATATAGTATATTATTGTACATATAATATTTGTCAGATTCATGAGGGTTCTGCAGCATTACCATAGTATTTTCAGGACATATATGTATGTAAGTCCAAAAGGGGTGTGGGGCTAATTACTGATTTTATATATATTTTTTATATTTATGTTTTTGTTGTTTATTGGTTGTGTTTTTGTCATTATTTTCAACTTTGCGGACATTTCTATTAAAGTTTTAAAAAAGGACAAGACTTTTGTTTTTTATATATATGCATTTTTCATGTTTGAGGCTAATTGGTTGAGTTGTGCAGGTGTGATGAAGAATCATGTGAGGAAGGAGAAAGGATTTGAGGCAGTGAGATAGAAAAAAGTTGCCAACTATGTTTTCAGGCTTCAGTTATTGTCTTATTTCAATGTCATCATGTTTATATACTTTTGGCCTTGCAAGTTGCAACTATAGTTCAATATGTGTAGGTTTTTTTTAGAGGAGGTTGGTTTAATTAAGAGCATGTAAAGATGTGGGTGGGGAGTAAAAAAACCCCAAGGAATCTAATGTTCTAATCAAATTTACAACTTTCTAATTTTTGTTCATTCATAAGTTATTGGTCTTTCTAGGCATGTTCATATTACTTTTTAAGGAGTAACAGATTGGAACAGTTGGGCATGTTTCTTGTAAAAAAATATATATAATGGTTAAATAAATTTTTTATCTTTATAAATATATCATACTTTATTTTTAGTTTCTTTAAAACATTTCTTTAAATAAAAGTCTCTAAAATATATTCAATTAATAGTTTTGATCTCAGCTATTAAATCAATTTATGTGTATATTATTTGAATAATAAAATATTATAAGAATATCTTTTAAAAAGTTTAGAATTTTTAATGGGAGGGGTCAATTAATATGATTTTTTTTAAAGTTTTTAGTGTTTTAAAATTTATATTTAATTAATTTTTTGTTAAAAAATTTTAAATTTTTGAAAGACATGTTTTTATAATATTCTAAACATATTTGTAAAAATTCATTTAAAAATTTGAACAATAAACATGAGTTTTCTTAAAAATAAGAATCAAAATTGTTAATTGAAAATATTTAAAAGATTTTTGTTTGAAGAAATTTTTTAGAGGAACTAAAAATAAAATATAATCTATTTATAAAAATAAAAATTTATTTAATCCAAAACATAATCACCTCTTAGGCCCAAATAATTGTCTCAATTGTGATGCTGAGGAGTATGAGTTGAAAAAAAAAAATCAGATTTCTATTCAAAATATATTAAATATATAAATTATTACTTATTAATAATAAAATATAAAACTAACTACTCAGAATTAACCCAACAACTAATATATATTTTTAATATCAATAGAGCTTTGTATTATGATGTTTACATTCCACTTATATATACACATATAAAGCGTATATGAATAAAAAAACTATTTGAATAAAAAAAAATCTATATTTTAGAAGAATTTTTTTACAGATAACGAAAATAATGAACTTTTAAAAATTGGGAGCACGATCTCTAGTGTACATATATCATAGCATTGTATTTTCGCAATTGTGTTCTTTAAATTTTGAACATCAAAATATAAAAATCATACTTAACATGTATTTTCTATGTTTCTTTTTAGTTATTATTTTTTTTAAATAAACTTTTTATGAATTAAAAAACCATGATTTTACTTAACAAATAAAAAATCATGATGAACTTTGAGACACTTGAGAGAGAAAATTCTTTCTCTAAAATTGTTACATTTTTCAAGGTACTTCTTTCTATTGGTTAAATTGTATACATGATCTACTAAATTAGATAGAGTCTGCAAAACATTAAAGGGTCTTATATGAATTTCAATTATAGAAATGAGTATATTCAAAGGTGTGTATTAGAGAATTTATTAGTAATTTTGCATACATATGATATGTATTTGTATCTATATGTCTCTTACTTTTTATCTTTCACAACATATACATTTTAAAAATACAAATATAAATTAAATAACACCATATTCGATTGATAAAAATTTGGATGTAAAAAATGTATTTCTCTGATGAGTTATTGAATTGCAACGGCAGAAAAGTATAGTTTCCATAGTAAAGTGTTTGTATTTGGGGTTTGGCTTTTCTCTTTGGTAAAAGGTTAACATTTTTATTGGTAAATAGTATACTAGTAGAAGTAGCACGTGGGTGATGGAACTACAAATTAGGAAACGAGGTTTGTGTTGGATCCAAGGGGCTTTACGTCTTCACGCGGGAATTGTGGGCCAGTCACGCTTGAATTAATTTATCTACGCTTAAATTAATTAATTCCAATAAAATTCAAGGTTTTTAATAAGATTTAGATTCAAAAATACAAAGTTTCTTAAAATTATACTTTGGTGTGGCCCACCAATACTGGCCTCTTACTTTTTTGACTTGTTCTTGTTCAGCCTCGGTTTTCCCCATAGCACCTTCCCAAATGTACCCTAACTTTAACCTAACTGTTTTTATTTTTTTATTTTTTTTATATAACAAAAATGTGATTCAGAATTTGACATGAAAAAAAAATTATATTTTTAGATATATACATATAAGAGGCTTAAATATTCAATATAATCAAATTTTGGAATCTAATCTACATATATCTTAAGTATGAGTTGAATTAAAAATTAGTTTAATTAGATAATAATAATACTTTAATTAATTATTTTTAAAATTTAAAACATAAAAAAATGATCTATTAAAAAATAATTTAATTTATGTTAAATTTAAAAATTAATAATTAAATTTAAAAATATGAATTATTGACATTATTGTTCTTTTATAATATCTAATAAATTATTGTTTTAAATTATGAAAATTAATTTAAATTTTTAAAATAAGTATAATTTGTGTTACAATTTATTTTTCATTTACATATAAAAATTAAAATAAAATTATTTAGTTAATTATTTATTTAGCTTATCTGATAAATAAAATAAAATTATTTGGTTAGTCATAATTATCTTAAAAAATTTAAACTAAAATTATTATTTTAATGGTGTCAATAAATTTTATTTAAATATAAAATAAATTAATTACTTTGTTTTTTTGTTAACTTATAATATTTAAAAGTATTATAAGTTAATTTTGAATATATATATATATATATATATTATTTCAAAAAATTAATTTTGTTGTTTAAATATGATACACAAATATATTATATCATAAAGAGATGTGTATTAGATATATATGATATGATAAATAATGAATATCTAATTAATTAAATATTAAAATTACTTTTCTGAATCAATAAAAATTAATTTCAAAATAACTTCGACAGTTTTTAAATAAATTCTCATAAAAACTATTTTTTAAAATATAAAATTCAAATATTTATTAAAAAATTATAAAACAAATGAATTCATTACTTTTATTATTATTATTATTATTATTATTATTATTATTATTATTATTATTATTATTATTATTATTACTTTTTATCGTATCATATTTTTATTTTATCATTCACACCAAAATGACTCTATATAACTGGTGACAAATTTATGGCATTACAATTAGGGATGATAATAAGTTAGGTCGTCCGTCAAATGTCTATGGTTTGACTTACTTATGGTCTGACCTATAAAAAGGATAAACTTTGGTTATTTTTAAAGTCTATTTATTTAAATAGTTCAGGCTTATAAAGAAGTCTATGCATGATAGGTCGACCTATATATATTTTATTATTTATTAATATTATTTTTTATTATTATTATTTATTAATAATATTATTTTATATTTTAAAGTCTATTAATTAAGCAATCACTCAATAGTCATTCTATATTCGGTTGCGATTCTATATTCGGTAATCGTTTCATATTCGATAGCCATTCAATTAAGCAATCATTCAATAGTCGTTCCATATTTGTTTGAGAGGTAACAATGAGTGTGTTTGTTTCAGAAAAAAAAAATATATATATTCTTTGAAACCAAAAAAATCATTTTTTAGGGTTTAAAGAGTGTTTTGTTCAGATTTTAAAAAAATTATTTTATTAGAAGATTTAATATATATAAATATGTACATTAGTATTGATATGCAGAGAGTATCATGTAAATTGGTATGGATAAAGTATGTAGCTTTATACGTGTATAGGAACTAATTATATAGATTCATTTTGTTTTTTTGAAAGGTTGTTGCAGTGCATACTTAGTTATTATTTTATTAAGTTTGATTATAATTTTATTAATTTTCTTTTTATATAAAAATATAGTTTAGTCTATTTAAAAAAAATATAAAATATAACATTTAAATGTTTTAATATAAATAAAATTTTTAAATATGCTTTTAGATAGGCTTTTAAAAAGTCATACTAGACCGGAAAAAAAACCTATGATAAGTCGTATGTCAAATTTAAACCTATAAAATTAATCATAAATAACACTCAAATGTTTTGAAAGCATGACATATTTATACTCCTAATTACAATGCATGACTATTCTATTTTATTTATTTTTAAATGCCACATGACTATTCTTAATTTACGTAATAGCTAGTGGCTACATTTGAGGTGACATTCGCTTTGCACAACCCATCAATTCAAATAAAATAATTTAAGTTACATGAGGTTGGCTTAGTGGGTTTTACAGTAAATTACATGACAAGTGATTAATGATATAAATGCCAAAAAAAATATTTATGATAGAATAAAATTATTTAAAATAACAAAAAATGATCAATGTTATTCATTCGAAATAAAAGCTTATTGTCATATTGATTTTTACGAGAAAATCATAATCTGACTAATGTGAATGAATATGTTGAAATTTAAAACAATAAAAACTTAGATTTTCTTTGACTTAAATTTGTTATCACCGATGACATTTGTAATGGAGGTTGAGACAAAGACTATATGCGGGTCAAGTTTGACAAAACTCAAGAACCATTGGAACAATCATATTGTGTTTGATGGATAAACTTACTCAAACGACCCAATCAAAACCACAAAACTGTCGTTGCCTTTTATCATCTCTAAACAGCATGAAACCATCACCATAAAGTTATCACAATAAAATCGGTATTTTAATTATTGGGTTTTTATTTTTCATTTCTAAACTCATGCATTATTGAATGATAATTACTACTAATCTCGACTCTATTCTCCAATGAAATATGACTAGAAGAAGTGAGATGACAATGAACAGAGGCAGAACCAATATTAGATAGTAGGAGTGGCCTACTAGATTAAAATATTCATCTAACAATTAAATATATATTTATATCAACTAACTACATTAATAATATATCAAAACACAACATTTCTCATGCATATCACCAAAATAACCTACAATAGAATCTACACAAATCTTTATAACAATTTTACTTCAATGTTTACTGCAAGGTCAAAAATTCATCTTCTATCCTTTTGGGAATTGTAGGATTGACTATATTTATAGTTCGGAAGAATATGAGATATGGTGGTAGTATTCATTTATTTTTGACAAGAAGATGTGGTGGAAATGAAAACAACACCGTTAATTATTATTTTTTATTGATAATATTTGTGTTATATAATGAGATTCAATATCTCAATTTCTTTTGCAAAAAATCCAATTTATTTTTAAAAAATCACAAATCTGGGAGTTCATATAATTTGGTTGATTGCTATCTTTAAGTTCAACAGACGAAGAAGCTTTTAATTAAAATAAAAAACATTCATTGCAATAAATTTATATATAATAAGTCATAAGTTGTTTTTTACTTTGGCATCATCTAATCACTTTAAACGATAAAATTTAGGGGCAGTATCGATTTTCATAGGATTCTTAATTTAAAAGATCTTATATATTTTTTAAAAAATATTTTTCATATGGTTCTTAACATAAAACACACATATGTAGTTATAACAACCTTAAGAAAATTATAAATTTAATAAAATTATAGTTGATTAAATTAAAAACCATAGAAAAAGTATTTAAGAAAATATATCTAAGTTTTTCCTTCTTAATTTAACTAATTATTGTTTTTCAATATTAATAATTTTCTCAAAGTAGTTAGTTATAGATTTAATTGTACTTTTGATCCCTCTAATTTCTCAATTGTGTGACTTTGGTTTTTCTAGTTTAAAAAAGACCAATTTTGGCTATCACATTTTCTTCATTTTAATTTTGTTGTCTCCCACTTGTTTTTTTTCCAATTTTTTAGTGATGTGACATAATATTATAGATTTTTTAATGATTTGACATGATGAAAATTATTATTTTTAATTAATTTTTTACAAAAAGAATTATGTTAATAAAATTATATTTACTTAATTAAAAAACTAAAATTAGAATCTCCAATTTTAGTCTTAGTCTATTTTTCCGTTGTTTTGAAGTTTCTATAAATTTCTCAACTATTTTCATCGTCATATCATTGTCATTCACTAAATTTCAAATTTCAACTCCACTAAAGCTTAGAAAAAGAAGACTTTAAAGCTCATTCAAAGAGATTAAAGGAAAACACGAGAAGATTCTGACTTAGGTACTCAATAATCAATAGAAAGCACAACAGTTTGAGGAGGAAATTTTAAGATTGCTCAAATTCCAATGGTGATAAAACAATGAAGGTGGAAGAGAAAATCACAAATAGAATATATCAGTAATTATAATTCAAACTCTGATTCAGGTTCGGATTCATAAGAAGTCCAACCATTTTAATTGAAAGTATTTGGACTTAAAGAGCAAATAACAAAGAATGGAAAGAGATAAATAAAAAACAGAAAAGAAGGAGGAAAAACGTGAAGGAGAAGAAAAGAATTAAGTAGAAAGAAAAAGAAGAGAGAATGAAGAAATAAAAACGAAAAAAATGAAAATGATATCTAATATTATAGAATTTAATTGAAAAATATTCAACTATAATATTAAGAACATTTAATTGATTGTTATTCTTCTTCAATCTAATATAAATTTATGCTTCATATTGAATTATAGAGATGTTATATTGTTTTTTTTAATTAAATAAATATTATTTTATTTTATTTAATTAATTAAAATAATAAATTTCATCATGACATGTCATTAAAAAGTTCATGAGTCATATCATATATATAAAAAAAAAATATAAAAGGATGTAAAATCAGAAATAATATAAGTGTGAGGACCTCGTTTTAAACCGAATATCAAAATTACACAGTTAAACAATTAAAGGTAAAAAGTGAAATTAAGCCTAAATTATAACCACAAGAGTATTTAAAATGATATGAATTAAAACCGGTGGACACGTTTCATGGGATTGGGGATACGTCGTGACGTGTGACTCTATGATTATCCAAAAAAAAATGTATAAATGCAGAAACTATAGGATACCATTTAAATTATCTACTACTCTGTTTCGTGTGCCCTGATTGGATAATGGGTGGGGGAGGAACCATGAGGACGGCAGCCAAACTCGCCGGTATTGGTGTCGCCAGGTCTGGCTTCAGATCGTCGGCAACGTTCCCGGTCGAGCACTCTGTTCAGAACGCGTCGCGTCCGTCATCATCGTCCGCAGTTTTATCACAGGGATCTAAAGCAGCCGAGGTGAAGCCGCTACACACGGCGGTGTCGGGGGACTTGACTGACTGGGAATTAACTGATGCCGGCGATCTGTTCATGTCAGGTGGGGAGCCGACTCCGAGAGTGGTATTTGGCGATGTCCCTACCTTTCAGGAAGCGCAGGAAGCCACTGCTGAATTGAAGGACGCTATTGATCAGTAATTTTTTTTAATCAATTTTAAATTTCATTTATTTCTGATTTTCATTTTCAATTTTCAAGTCTTCGTTTTTATTTTACTTATCTCAGATTTTCAGTACTGACTTAGGGTTTTTTTTTGTTATTGATAATAGTCAAAGGGTTTTTTAAGCTAAGTTAAATTAACTTCTATTTGAAATCCTATTATATCTCATTTCATATAATGAGTTGTTTAATTACACTATATGTCTAAAGATGATTATTTTCTCAGTAAATTTGGATATTGTTATTTGTATTGCTGGAAATTGACTTATGTGTGTATGTTCAATCGGAGTATTTTGTTTTGTTCGTGACAAAGTCATAACCTTATATGTTAGATTTTATTATTGAACCTTCATTTTATTTTTTCTGGTGAATTATCTTGGATCTGTATTATAATATTGGTATCTTATTTCAGAATTTACCTTTCACCTCGTTACTCTCAATGTGAGGGCTCATCTCCTGGTAGTCAAGTATCTGTTGTGTCTCCTCCTGCTTTTGAGCCAGTGTCCAAAGCTTGTCTCGTTGAAGCTATTTCAAGTCCTTCAGTTCCTAAGCATGCCATTCAGGCTTTTCAATTGCTTAGCACAAGTGCTGAGGCTCAGGTAGTATACATTATTTCATGTTAATATATCAATAGTATTAGCAATCTTGTTAGTTATGTGTAATATATCAAAATATTTTTATTAAGTGATGACTTGGGATTATTCACTTGTCTTTGGTCTCAACCAGACTGTTGTGCAATCCATTGCTTGTGACCCTAATATATGGAATGCTGTCATGCAAAACCCTGCAGTCACTAGTTTCTTCGAATCACAGCTAGCAGGTAATCATTATTTAACTGGTTTCTTATTTTCCATGCCCTTCTTGATCTTTACTTTATTTTGTTTGCTTTATCTTTTGTGCTGGATTTTCATGCAAATTTTGTTGCGATGGTTGATTTTAAAGCGGTGGAATCAACAAATGGTGCTGCAATTGCTGGTTCTGGAACAGTAGAAACTCCTGAAAAAGAGGAAAATCACGAGTCTCACTTGGAAAATGGTTTCGATTTTATGGGTACTCTGCAGAATTTGAAGCTTACAGTTACTGAATGGGTAAGCAGAATGTCCAATTTCTTTCAGAACATATTCCCAACAGCTGACAAAGGCAAATCGTCAGCTGATGCTGGTGGAGCCAATTCCACGGATTACAAAAATTTCATGGGAGGAAGTTTCATGGGATTGGCAATTATGGTTATAATGGTTGTACTTATGAAGAGAGCCTAAACACTCACTAGGCAAAATTACAATTCGTCGAGCTTTCTTGTCGTTCTAAATGCTTGTAGTTATATATGTCAAATAGATTTGAAGCAACAACGTATGAAATGTGTAGGTACTCCTTTATGTATTTCTCTTAAAACATCCGAAAGCAACCTCTGCTATTTAGTATGTTTCTAATTTCAAAAATAGGTCTGTTGGAGTGTCGGTGCACTTCTATTTGCATCAATTCATGAAATCGGTCCTTTAATTTTAAAATTTGAATATTTTGATTTCATATTCTGATTTTTTAACTAAAAATAACTGATATGACTTGTTTTAAATAATGTACTATACAATAATGTAGAATGATTTGAATTTATAGAATCGCAATAAAATTTTATAAAAATTTAATTTTTAATTTCAGAAATTTTTCTTTTTTGTAATTTAATTAATGTCATATGAATAATTAATGTATATAGATAATTTTGTACGTCACATTCAAAAATTTTAGGGAGGTATTAAAATTGTCTAATTTTAAAAAATACACATGTTAGTAAGAAATTTGACATGATTGATTTAGCTTAATTAAAATATCACGCTTATTTAATAACTTATCTGTTTTGAAGGAATTGTTAGCAAAATGAGGATTAAGTAGGGGGTGAAGTTTTGAGGGTCATTTACACTTCCACGGAGAACGAAAATGGATTGAATTTTTGATAAAAGTGAAGAAGGAGAAATTGCACTATATCCCATGATTTAGAGGACAGTGTTCCCCATGGACCAATTTGAACATTTTTACCCCTACATAAAAAAAAAAATTGGAAAGGGAGAAGTACGGTAATTTTAAAACTATTTTTGGAAATTTAAACACAATAACTTGAAGTTATTAGCTTTTATTCCTGATTTATCACATCAAGATAAGTAAGCAGATATGGATAGCATTGTACTAGTAGATATGGATAGTAGGATAAGTGATGGTGATGGATTGTAGAGTGAAGCGTCCAGCTTAAACTTGATTTGAGGGTTGAAAAGGGTTTACAGAAGCTTCGTCCATGCTTTGGAGTTTTGGCTTCATTGGTGCATGCTAACTGTAGACCAGATATTATTAAAAATAACAAGTGGCTGAGATTGAAGGTGTTATCAGTTGTATATTTTTTTTTTTTTTGGTAACTCTATCAGTTGTATTTAAATGAGGAATCAAGTATTTATTTAAGAAAACTGCCGTCAACAAAAATTAAAGGGTAGATATATTTTTTATTGTATAAAATGAGTCATTTTTGGTATTTGTAAATGTTTTTTATATTTGTAAATGGAATTATTGTTTTGGAATGTGACTACTAGAAAATTGTTCTCTAACCCCAATTTTTTTTATCTGTAGTAAAATTAAAACTAGGGACTATACTGCAATATTTAGAAAACTTATCAGACAAGAACTAGTATACAATTTCAAAATGGAAAGTATGAAGTGAGATAAAAGAATGTATACTATATGGCAATTTTCCAGGCAGCAACAAATTGTATGGCAGTTTTGCTTATTATAAAGATAAAAGGCAGTCAATAGGAATATCACTAAATCACGGGTTTATTTAATTTAGCATTGAGGTAAAAATAGTAGAACAATGACTTTGCAAAAGCAAAACTAGATGACAAATAAATCAAAATATTAATTGCAATCAGAGAAAAGCATAATAAGAATATTTAATAATATATGGACCTAAAGATGATGTAAAAAAGCAGTTCAATGGAGAGGCCATTCTAAATATATATATATATATATATATTTATATCCGTTTTTCTTTATGTATTTAACAATTGAATCACATTTTCAACATCGAAACAAAATGCATAAATTGGTATCGAAGCTGAAGGTTTCAAGATACCATTCTCTAGAGGAAATATAACTTCTAAATTATCAATTTACTTGATTAATAAGTATTCTGTCAGGTTCTTATCCACATACGTAAACCACTCTGATCAACTAAAGCCAAGAACTACACTTTATTTTATAATCTAGAAATGAATAAAAGAAAGAAAAAAAGCTGAACGTAGTTGCATTAAAGTTCTGGGTTTTAAGTTTTTATGACAACAGGTATGGAAGTATAGTTTTCTAATAACATTGTGCAGCCGAAGAAATCATCAGCAAAAAATGAAAGAAAAATTATTGAGGAGGAGACATAATAAGTTATTATATCAAAATCTTCTACTTTAACTCAGCTAATGTATTGACACTCAGTTTGAATAGTGATCTGGAGAGGAATGAATATGAAGAGAACAAAAAATATTGTGAACCTTAGGGCCTATTTTCTTTGTGAAGCAGTTTTAGTTTTAGTATTCTAAAATATGCATTCATTTTAACTTGCTAATACAAAGATAAGACTTTTGAAGTGAACTATTGTGATGGAGATAAGATGAAATATTATATAGGGATGATGCATTTCTAAATATAATGAAAACATTCTTTTGGCATTTTCATTGTTTTTGAAAATGAAAAACAATTGTTTACTTCAAGTTGGAAATAGAAAATATTTTCACAAAATAAACTGATGAAGATAAGATGAAATATTATATAGGGATGATGGGTTTCTGAATATAATGAAAACATTCTTTTGGTATTTTCATTGTTTTTGAAAATGCAGACACTTGTTTACTTCAAGTTGAAAATAAAATATTTTCACAAAATAAATAAGTCCTAAAAACCTGTTTACTTTTTATTTTCTAAAATGTTTCATTTTAACTTGTAGCAAGATGTAATACCTCATAGTTCATGCTGCCCTCTGTTGTAGTTCACAAACTCATCCTTGGGCTCCTTGAGTGCTACCTCGTTTTCCTTCTAGCATGCGATGATTGCTTTTTCCGACAGAGTTGACTCAATGTCACTGCCAAGTAGGATGCCATGAGAGGCTGAGCTGGCTATCAAGCCGGAAGTGGACAGTGAATTGTATAACTGAGTGGGGGAGGGATGGGGGAAACGGCGTGGAAGGGATGGAGGGAGGTGTGGGTGCAGAGAGTGGGGCAAAAGGAAGGGTATATTGGCAATACTCCACCAATGTACCACTACAATTGTGCATGCTATCCACTGTGTTACTGGTATCGATTGCTTCTCTTGGATCAACAACCATGAATGTGTATCCGCAACAACAATCTACACCCTTTATATTGTGTTTTTATAGGCCACAGGCTCTTCTATTTGTTACCTAAAAATAACAGTAATGAAGATCTAAAACTTCCTGAATATTTTCCATAAAACAGTGTTGTTTTGTTCATATTGGTAGTACATTAGTGTTTCTCCTAAACATCTAAATCTAAATCTAAAGGAGAAAAAAAAAAGAAAAAAAAGAGATTCAACTGCCTAAAGTCATATGAAGATTTGCCTAAAAGAGCTAATCTTTGGTTGACACTTTCTCAAACCAAGCCGATCCACCTTTTAAAAGCCAGGGCTGCTTCCCTTTTGTTTAGTTGTGATTCCGTCTGAAATTTCGGAGCCTTGCCTTTGTAAAGTGTTTTGTGATATTTCAAGAATAGCATTCTGTATTTGTACTTGTCAATAAACATTTTTCCCTTTTCCATCATTGCCACAACTTCATTGGCACGAGTGAAGAATCCACCCCTCACAAATGTATACAACACAGAATCAAGAAGTTCCTGATCAAACTTCATGGAGGACGAAGAAGCAAGCGCTTTCATCTCACCCCACAATTCTGTTACCTCCAGATATTTCCCCCCGACGGCAGCATACCCAGTGACCATAGAATGGAAAGTTTGTGCATTAGGTGAGTGACCTAAGCTTCTCATCTTCTTTAGAGCCTTTTCTGCATCTTGCATTAGTCGCTTCTTACAAAAAAAGTGGATTACATTATTCCAGTCATGAACTCCACAATCCACTTTCTGTCCTTCCTTGATTTCCTGCACCAGCTTTGTCACCAGTGCAGCTTCATCTGTCTCTGTAACACTTTTAGTCAGCATGCCAGAGTACTGATGACTAACTTTTGGAATCCTAGCTTCTTTCATCTCTTTAAAAAGTTGGAGTGCTCCCTGTGTGTCTTCCTGGAGCACCCTGGATTGGATCATTGCCTCATAAGAGCTAGAGCCAAGCTGGATACCGGCCTTCCTAGCATCTCTCAGAAGTGATGTCACATCTGCAGCCCTATTTGCCGCACAATATGCTTTCAAAAGAGAAGCATATACAGATGAACCAGTTCTAACTCCAGCTAGTCGCATCTCATCAAGAAGATCATGTGCTTGGTCCAACCATCCAAGTGAAATGCACGAATTAATAACATGAACCAAGGCTGAATTGTCATTGGAAAATGGGGAGTCTTCTCTTTCTGCCTTGAGAAGAAACACCGCCAAGTCCTTGGTCTTACCAGCCTCTAAAAAATATTTGACTAATTTCACATAAATTGTTTCAGTTGGTTGTAGTATACCATGTACGGTTGTAATCAAATCAACCTGCATCTGCAATTTAGCAAATAAAGAACCAAGAACAGCTTTTGACTCCATTTCAAGTTTTAAGAAGTTTCGATCTTTGGAGAACTCCTCATAAGATAAGGCAGTATTTCTTATTAGCTGGTCATTTTTTACACTCTCCAAATCTTTACTGTTGCTCAAAATATGCACAGAAGCTGATCTAGGAGAATAGTTCTGATCAATTTTAGCTGCGTCTATCATGAATTTAGCAGATGCAAGAGAATTTCTTGCTTCCTTTGCTTTTTTAAGCATTTCTAAAACCATGTTGGATGCAGAATCAAGATCCCCAAATTTCAAATGGCATGTAAGCAAACAATTATAGAACTGTCGGAACTGTATATCAGTTAGGTTTGAAGCTTCCTCAATATGCCTTTGCAGCTTCATAAGCTCTTCTCTTCGTCCATTTCTCTCATATACACGTGCCATTGTTATCAGCAAGTTTGCGTCAGCTTTGACACCAATTCGAGGCATCATATCAAGAAGCTGCTCTGCTTTCCTAGATTTCTCAAATACAAGACACCCTGCCAATGCAATATTAAAAGCATTGGCATTTGGTTTCATGGCAATCAGAGGTGCATTACTCTTTTTACGAGGATCCACTCTGTTGTATTGGAATAAATAACCTATTTCAAGAATCAACTCAGCAGCAAGGAAACTTCCATCAGCTGTTTGTGACATGTGTGCCAAAACTGCAGACCAAGCAGTAACAGGAGGAAAATGCTCCATATCAATCATCTTTCTTAAAATAGTTGATGCCAGAACTGGTAGCCTGACTTTTGCAAGGCCAATGCTAAGGTAGATAAGCAGCTCCTTCTCTAACAAGTCTTTTTTACCATCTTCACTAGCACGTTGTACCAATTCATAAGCTTTTTGTAGCCATTGCATATCAAGGCTTTCTACATAGCTAGTTATAATCTTATTGAAGAGAGATTTTCTGGGAAATCCCTCCATGTGCTTATGCTGCTCAAGTAACTTCCATGAATAATCTAATTTGTTGCCATTGATAGCATTTTGTATTTCCATACTAACTTTGGCAGGGTCTTGAGCCTGGACCAGGATTGTTTCGGCCATACTTGAGATATATAGTCCTTGAAGGAAAAATGTATTCTTAAATCCTAGTAGAAATGCCTTTGAACTTGACTTGGCTAAACAAGGGCTAACAAACTTCACAATAGACTGGAGATTTCTGTTATTTGAAACTTGGGCTGTGCCATAATTGCAATTGGCAATCATGAAACATAAAACATAGGGGAGATCTGGTCCTGTTTTGAGCCTTCGTATTGCAAGCATCTTGAATTATCAGCAACTTGCGAAATTAAACATCAGATTGAAGTCAATGATGATCTGCACATTAATGAAGTTAATAAATCAACCATAAACTTGTAGATTCGTATAAAAAAGCTGTAGAAGTCAGTAAACCCAATTGTAAAAAAAAAACAGTCAAACAGTTGGAATAATTGTAGAATCTCCAAATTCCAAAGATAATGTCACTAGAAAAGTATTAAGGATGCTAAAGAATGACAAAAATCAGTTGAAAAGTCAAAATTTCAGAGTTTAACTACTTCAAGCAATTCGCAAAACATTATTTCGTGTAATTAGCAAATGACCGTACATATTTTCAGTTTCATCACCAAAACCAGAAACCTAAAATTGAAGTTTGAACCTTGACATACTATACTATATAAGAACTTCAACATTAAATCGTAAAAATATGCTAATCAAAATCCCAGAAACCAATTTGAATGTACCACTGTCTCACTAATTATTAGTCAAAAACAAAAGTTTGTCTCACTCTCACCAGTATAAGAATCTTGTCGTTGGCAATAAGTTGATTGTAAGAAGGAGCATTTAAGTTGATATCTTCTGCAACAAGTGACAACAATAAATAGTTATACCCAAAAACTTTTTAGGGGCATTTTATCAAGCAGGTTATAGTCACTAGCTCTGAGTCTAAAAAATGAAGAATCTGGTTCGTGTTCTGGCCATTATGCAAAGTGGAGTTACCTTGATATGAAAAATAAGGTGAATGAAGGGTATTGTTGAATGTCGCCGGTGGCAGTGGCCGGTGGGTTAAGAGCAGAAGACCAAAAACGAGGCGAGTCTGTATGTCAGTTCACCTTGCAATTTTTTAAGGTGTCAATTTCTTTCTTACACTGTCTTCGGAATCGAAAGGGAAAAGAAAAGGTTTACAAAGGAAAGAAAATATGCATTATAATTATTTTTTTGATTTTTTTTCCAATGTTTAGTTAATTGTGAGAGAAAATGAAAAATATACGGTGAGTTCCATAAACATTTTTTCTGCCCATCTTTGAAAGAAACGAACCAACCTTTTCTATTTCTCTCAATTTTAGTTCTACTTTTTATGTCTTAGTCTACCTTTGGGGTGTTCTTTTATCATTTTAATAGCATACAATTTATTTTCTCTTACTTTTTCCCACAATGAAAGAAAAAAATTTATACTATGCCTCTCTTTCCTCTTGTTTCTATGACCTAGTTTGAGACCCATGCCATGCACGAAAAATGATTGCGATTAAAGTATATTTAATATCTCAATTTTTTTAAAAAATTGTAATAAAAATCACGTAAAAAACTATAAATTCCATTTTAAAATTGTATATAATATAGATATAGATTTCTTTTTTATTTTTATCACTTTTTTTTTTTTTATGTATTTCTGTTAAGTTTGAGTGAGACAACTATAAATTCATATTGAGTTTAAATTCATGTTATTCGAGATACGAGAAATTTCGACTAAAAAGAATTTAAATCTAATAATATTTGGTTATTTTGATGACTTACAATGGAGTTATATTTAGTGATGTAAAAATACTTTAATACGTTTTAGTATGATATGTTCTATATTATAAAACTATTATTTTTGGACCAAGTTTCTCAACATCGAAAAATGTAATTTTGTTAAATATTTTTATTGAATTTTAATTTCATATTGAACATCAACTTAATTTTTATTTTAATAATTTAGTTAATTTTAATTTTTTTTTTCTTCATATTTCTTAGAAATACGGGTGTCATACACTTGCTAGTTGAATTTTATTCATATACACCATTGATTTAAAAATATATTACATGTCAATCAATTATAACTATCAAATTATTAAAAAAAAATCATTTTTAAAATTACACATATAATTAGTTAATTAGTTGTGAATTTATGATTTATTGACATTGAATTTTTTTTTATACAGAAAGAATATAAAAATGAAATTCTTGCTAGCTTATCTGTATGACAAGAATTCAAATTTCACTAATTTTTTGAGTTTCCAATGTGAGCATATTTTTGAACCATTGCACAGAAGCTTTTGGTATCCTAGTAAGGTTGTTTTTAAAATCCACATAGTAGAGTCCAAACCGTACTGTATATCCCAAGTTCCACTCCCAATTGTCAAGCAATGACCATACAAAGTAACCCCTCACATTGCAATCATCTTCCCTGCACATGTTATCTCAATATCAATATACATACCAATTAATTAATCTATTCAAGGACTTTTGAATTTGCAATAATACCTTATAGCAGCTGATAGGTTTGAGAGATAGTCCCTATGGTATCTTATCCTTTTGTCATCCTTTAATGCCTTTTGTAAGGTCATAAAGGGTCTGCTTGGATCATCCATTCCTGCACTCAAAAATCTTATAAATGTTAAAAAAAAAAAATTGATGACATGAGAATTGAAATGGATTTAATATCTATGTACTCATATTATAAAAAAAGTTTTACAGAAACCTCAATCTTATTTCAACAAGGTGTGTGAATGTTTTACATTAGCATTAGCATTGGTGATTATTAAACTCCATTTTTTATTAGTTTTATTTATTTGAGATTATCTATTGATGCAAGCATAATCATTTAGAAGAGTTTAAGAAAACAACTTATGTCACGTTCATAAGCTGTTTTCAACTATTTTCCATAAACTCTCCAAACCAGCTTATAAAAAGAGTGTGACTTTATTTTCATTTCGTTATAAAAATTGTGTTTTGTTAAGTTGGTTATCCAAGTGGGGCCTAATACTAGCTTTGTGCACACAAAACTACTAACCATTTTCGGTTATAATTATTGGTGTGTTCCCATATTTGACTTTCACATGTTTCATCAATTTTCTGATTCCCCATGGGACAATATGTAACCAACTTGAAGCTGCCTGAAAAAAAAGAAAAAAGGAAAATTGGTATTGATATTGATATGATACCATAAAGTGTAAATCTAAATTTTACTAGCATTGGCGGTTTTCTGGACATACCCTTTCTCCAATTGCAGCTCCTTTTCTGTATGCTAAATATCATAAACTTCAATTCAGTTTAAGGTTATGACTGTACAGAGAACAAAAAGAAAGGAACACAATTTGCAGCAACAGCTTACCAGTTGTAATAACAGCAGCATCAGCTATACCATCTCGCATAATCAGTTTATGAATCCGAGTTCTGTCGTTTCGAGTATACACCGAGGTATAGTGGTTAATGCCGATAAAATCCAAGGATCCCACAAGAAAGTTTGAGGTTGCATCAGTAATCTCTGGCAATCTCTCAGCTACAAGAGTTTGCATTGAGAGAGGATATTTTCCAAAGAAAAGAGGCTCAAGGAACCTGATTCAAACTAGTGTTACACTTATTTTATATGTCACAAATTAAGCTATTACATTATGTGACATTAGTCATTATGCTTATGCTATGAGTAAGGTTACCATCCAAGTGAAAAGTCCATGGCTCTAGCTGCTGCTTCTTTGTCTTCATCTAGTTCAGTTATTGGTTCATACCAAACAGCATCTAGTGCTATCCCTATTTTACCTCTTTGTTTTTCCTGGATTATCCATCAAATAACAAAAATATTATTGATCTTTTCAGCTTCTTTATAAACTTCTTGTTTTGTTTAGAGTTACAATCATTTTAGTTTTTAAATGATTAAAGCGCTTTTCCAATAGTCCTTTAATATATCAAAATTGTAAAAACATACACAATTACATATTTTGTTAGTTAGTTGTGTCTTGAATATATGTTTCGTTAATTAGTTTGGTTATCGAATGTATCTTTTGTTAATCAATTTTTAATTTTGATACATTCAGAAATTACCATGACAATGTTTACTCATTTTGTTTATTAAGAAATGTACACTCATGTGACATATAAAGAATGTGATACTAGTAATATTTTTACTATTAGTTGTATAGATAAAGTGTTTGATACCTTGAAATGTAGTTGGTAACTTCTATAAGCAGCAGCATGAGATAAGAGAATGTTATGAGCAACAATGTATGGTTCAGTAGATGATTTTCCCTTCTTACATACAAGATGACCCAAAAGGGAACATCTTCCTGGTGCTTGAATGCCTAAATCATAACCATGGATGGCAAAGTTATGAGGTTCATTGAAGGTAATCCAATGCTTAACTCTGTCTCCAAAAGCTTTGAAGCATGTATAGGCATAATGCTCAAAATCATTTCTGTGAATAAATATAGTGATAAATATTAAGCTCAAACTATTTGTCTCAAAAGACTTTATAACATTTTTAGTAACTTACATTATTTGTGGGCTTAACCATCCTTCATATTTATCTTCTAGCATCTGTGGAAGATCCCAATGATATAGAGTTACAAAAGGCTGGATTCCTAAGTGAAAATCAAATATAAAATTTTAGTGTTATTAATTAGTAGTACATATTTTTCTTTCTATTTTTAAGATCAAATTCCAAAATAAATTTTCTAGTAACCTTTTTCTAATAAAGCGTCAATGAGGTTGTTGTAATATTTTATTCCCTCTCTATTTGGTTCCCCTGTTCCATCTGTTTAGTTGTTACAAAATGCAGTTACATTAAAATCTACCAAGTTAGACAAAAATTATTGCATAAGGTTTTGAAAATATTGATTGTAACTTACTTGGGAAAATTCTAGGCCATGATATGGAAAATCTGTAAGAATCCATTCCTAAATCCTTCATCAAGTTTATGTCATTCTGTATAGGATGGAATAATTAGTATATGCTTCAATGCTTGGTTCTAATTTTTATTTTTGAGTAATATGTTAATTGAAAGGACTAAAGATAAAGAAAAGTACAAAAACTGAAGTCACATCAACAATATAATTTAAAAAAAAATTATTATCAAATAACAAAGTTACGGTGCATTTAATATGCAAAAATACAAAAACTACCATATTACATGATAAAAGAAAGACATATTACAACTTTTGACACGCTCCAACTTTATTTCACATATTAATTTTATTTTTTTATAGTCAAGTAGTTTAATGGCTAAATTTACACACTTTAAATGTATAAAAATAATAAATCTTAGAATTCAAAATGAGACTCTATATATCAGGATTTTTGGGGTGAGCTACCAATTAAATTATTCTTAGAGAATTTACTATTGCACAAGGTTTGGTGTAACTTTGTCGTCACTTATGGACACAATAAAAATATATGCTTTTCATATTTTACTATTAATCATGTAGGCGGTGCTCATTTCTGATTTGTTTATAAACTATGCACCGTAATTGAGGAAAAGAAAATTGATGCAAGTAATCTAGGTAGAGTAAAGTTGAAGTCACCAAAATGTAACTTCATATATATACTTCACCTGAAATCGGTGATATTGATCCACTGCCATATCTGCATTACTGAAGTCCAAAATTCTCCCTATCATCCATAATCATAATAATTCATAACTAAAAACTCAGAATCTTCTCTTTGTAAGTGTATTAATTAATTTTGATAACATATAATTTATTATTTTGTACCTGGTATCCTTGAGAAAGTGTCCCATATGCTATCTCCTTTATTTCCTTCATCAACACCTCCCTCAAACTATATTACATAATAAAACATTACTTAATTTTTAATTATAGTTGATTGATTGAATAATAGAAGGAAATATGAATTTATACCTGGTAAGCTGAAGAAGCAGTTCCAAATACAAACCCATGTGGAAAATCTCCTCTGTTAATTGACTCTGTCCTTACAAGGAGTTGGGTTATGAGGAAAAGAGTGATAGTATTAGTAACACTAACATTCATGGTGGTTGATGATGAGTATTGGCTAATAGTGGTTAGAGAGAGAGAGAGAGAGAGAGGGTATTAATATTATGTATATAAATAAATGAAAGATATGTTTGTCGTAATTAAAGATGAAGAGTGTGTTTAAATAAGAAATAGAGTAATTAAAGAGGATGAGTATGCTTAGAAAGTGGCACGTGGATAGTGTGTGTGATGGGAGATGGAAAAGGTGTATCAAGAATTGAAGATGATGAGGAAACTTGAACATGAGGGAATGGCGCAGTTTACGTCAATCGGAGGTTATAGTTGCGGGCAAGAGATCGTTTGAATTCTTTTCATTTCACCTACAAGGCTTGTCTTTCCCTTTTTATACTTTTCCCAATAAATACTTGGTTTCTCCATTAACGTCCTTTCCAGTAATATTCAACTCTTTTATTGTTTCATTTTAATTTAATTATTGATATCTTAAAATAATGTTAATTTTTTATTTATTTATAGAAATTCAAAATTTTATCATTATTTTAAACAAAATCAAAATCTATTATTAATTTTAAAAAAATTTATACATTCATAATTTACTTAAATTTTTATTTTCATCTCTAACGATATCAAATTTATCAAATAAATAACTCATACTTTAAGATTTGATTTTCATATCACAAAGTTAATATCTTTTTTTTTTCTATTATTCTTCAAATTAAATCTTTAACTTAAATCTTAAAAAGGTGAATTTTTTATTTGATGTTATTGAAGATGAAAATATGAGTTTATTTGAAAATTTGAGGTATGAATTTGATGAAAATATGAATTTTATTAAAGATAATTACTGATTTTTTAAGTTTTATTTGTAATTTTTGGAATTTTTTATTTTAAAAAATAATCAAAAATTAAATTATTATTTAAAATTAGATTAAGAAGATATTTTTTACTACTTTTCCATTTCTTGACAACCTTTTTTTGTGTGTGTGTGTGTGTGTTTTTTTTTTTTTGTGGGTGGATAAGTTTCTCAAGGGTGATTTGATTAAATAATGATTCAATCATTAGAAATAATGGTTGAATTTTTTTTGGGCAACCTCGTAACATTGACAGTAATATTTATTGGATATTAGCTGTTTACCGTAAATCTTACTTTAGTCAAACACATGGATATTACTGGTATTTATTAAATGATTACAATAATTTATTTTTGGTATATTTTTATTATAATTTTTGTTTTTTCTATTGTACCTCTAGTTAATAATACTCTCAGTATTATTATTTCATTTAACAATAATGATAATTAAAATATATAATTAATTAATAAGAATAATTTAATAAACTTTATATTAGTTATTTTATTTATTATTAGTTTATTATGTATAAAATAATAAATGAGGTATCACCCAACAAAAATACTATGATTGGGGCTTATTTTGAATAAATCATGCACATGCAAAAAATTCAAAAAAAATTGGAGGAGCCATACCATAGGGCCTCAACATCAATAGATGACATTGCAGATAAAATAATTCAATAAGTACGTGGAGATGGATAATCAAATGACCAGTAAGACGTGTGAAAAATTGTTTTGTATGATCTTTAGGATAAGAATGAAAAATGCGGATTAAGGTTCTTAAATTCTCATTTAATTAATAAATATTAATATTATTAAATTAAATGTTTTATTTCATATTTAAAGTTGATATTTTTTATATTAGTAAATTAAATATTTTATTTTGAATTTAAAATCGATATTTAATCGTTGTATGTAAATTTATAATAATATTTATTATCTTTCTATATACAAAAAATAGCAAAATACATCACGTAGTCTTAAAGTTACGAAAATACTAAAATTATTATTATTTTTTTATATTAAATTAGTAATTTATATTTGTAAATGGTACAATAATACTATTTTTAAACAAAAATTCGTTTTAATTATTTTTAGTTAGAGATTCTTATAATGATATTGTGAATTTTATTATCAATCATATAAAAACAACATAATAAATTTTTATGTGATTTATTGACATACATCGAGATTATTTTATGTTTTAATTTTAATAATCCTAAAAAAAAAATCTTATAGAATTATATTTTTATAAAATTTGATTGAGAGTTTATGTTTTTATAATTATTGCAATCAAAATTTCTTAAGATTTATACGAGTTTATTAAAAATTTTGAAAGAATTTTAAATTTCAATTTTGTGATTTAAAATTAGGGTTATTTTAGTTAAAATTTATATTCATAAAAGACGAATGTAACATTAAAAAAATAAAAGACTAATTTAGTAAAATAAATAATTTATTATTTTTGTGTAATATAAAAGAAATCGAAATGTATTCTTTTAAAAAAAATTGTCTGTTAAGTTTTGTAAAAAATTGCCTATTAAGATTTGTTTGCCTACTTGTAGTAGAAGTAATCCAGCTACTTAATTTGTCCAAACAAACTGAAGAACTCGGGTTCAAAGTTGAAACCATCATCTTAACTCTTAAGACACAGGAGTGTTACGCTAGTTGTGGATTATATTTTGGACAGTTCCGTATCTGCCACAACCTTCCCCAAACCATTTAGATAACATCAGAATTAGAAAACTTCGTTCGGTTGATGGACCATGGAATCAATTATATATGCATTGTTTAATAGTAGTTCAGTTTAGTTATATGTTAACTGGATTTTATAAATTGGATCTATCATCTATCTCATGTAAATTGTTCCATTAGTTATCTAAAATACATCAAATAAATTAAGTTTAATTGTAGTTTTAGTTCTTTCTATTTTAGTTCAATTACGAAAATAATATTTCTATTTTATTTGTCTTGAATTTTGATTATTTAAACAGAATTTTAATCTAAAATTTGATAAAATATTTTTTTTTAATGATGTGAAAAGAAAATATGGTGTGAAATATTTCATATGGATTAATTACATTTATTATTATTCCCAATTTATAAAAGACATTTTCTAATTTATTACATCATTTAATTACAATACATTGAACTAAAAACACACCCACACACATTTCTATTCTAATCCCTAATTTCATTTCACTCCTCCTCGTAATCCCTAATATCATTTCATTCTATTTCATTCCCCTCTTCCTCTTCCTTCTTCTTCTTAGAACCATAAATCACATAGTTAATTATCTAATAGTAGTTAGGGGTGAGAATATGTTAGGTCGTCTGTTAATGGCCTATGATCCGACTTATTTATAGTCTGGTCTTGCCTGACCTATTTAATAAAATGATTAGACTGAGGTTTTTTTTTAAAGCTTATTAATTTAAATAGATCAGACTCATACTCATTAAAAAACCTATTTGGCCTGATTGGCCGACCTATATACATATATATTATTTATTAAAATTATTATTATTTATTTATTTTAAAGCCTATCACGTTATCACTATGTTCGTGCGTCAATAGCTTTGCCTTTATATCCATGTCACATGTGTCAATAGCCTTGTCGTTGTTTCCGTTTCATATTCTTCCAAGCGTAACAAATTTTCAAGGTTTTTGAAAACTTACACAACATTATTACCATAACTCACTATCACGCCACTTGTTATTAATAATCTATTTTAATGTTATTTTTTAAAAGTATTATTTTGAAGAATTAGACACTTGGTTTGCATAATGGAAATTCTTTTTGTGTTTATCTTAATTATACCATATGCAAATGTTCAATGATAAAAGAGACACTGACATAAGTACTTCTAATTAGAGGATGACAATTTTATTTTCATGATTCTATTTTGTATAATTGTATAATATATTTTATTTTGTTATTTTTATTTTGTCCAGCAAATGTCTTTTTCCTCATAAAGAAGTGTTTGTTAATTTTTCATTTTGTTTTATTTGTAATATTTTGAATGACTTTTTGGAGTTTGTTAATTATGGATTCATTTTACTTTGTTTTTTTAGAAGGTTGTTGCAAACTTGCGAGTTATAATTTTATTAATTTTTCTTATATTTATTATTTTATTAGTTTCTCTTATATATAAAGGTCTAGTTTAGCATATTTTTTTTTTAAAAAAATATAAAATATATTATTACATGTTTTTATGTGAATAATGTTTTTAAATAGACTTTTAGACTATGCCAGACTTTTTAAAATATCTGGTCAGACGGGAAAAAAAAACTATGATAGGTTGTAGGCCAGACTCATGTTTATAAAATTAATCATAGACCAGACTCAAACCTTTCAAAGTCTGTCCTATTTCCACCTCTAATAGCAGTAAGTGTGAAATACATTTTAAAGTAGATATTGATTTCAGCAGTAGATGTAAAACACATCATAGTAATAATATTTTTTGAAATACCTTTGATAAATTTGAAGTGGAATAGAATTAGGGATTATAATAGGAATGCGTGTTTCTTTTTATTTTTTATTTATTTATGTTTTTGTAATTAAATGATATAATAAATAGAAAATATGTTTTTAACCAAAGAAAATGTGTTTCATAAATTAAGAATAATAATAAAATGTAATTAATCCACATGAAATCTTATGCATCATATTTTTTTGACACATCACTAAAAAAATAAAACGATATCAAATTTTGGACTAAGATTTTATTATGGACCAAAACTGAAAACAACTAAAATAAAGAAATTATTTTCCTATTTAGTTAAAATGTGAGTGTTTTTTAAATCAATAAATTATGATAAAAAGATATCATGTTCAAATATAAATAAATTAATTTAACAACTAATTTATTAATATTTGACTATAAAAAACTTGAATTGATCTCACCGATCATGGGTTCAGATTTTTAAAAATATATAATCAAATTAACAATTTGACATTATTTTGTGATGCGAAGATGAGTGAGTCATGTGACCCAGTACTCATCAAGATTGAAGGAGGTACAAAGAGCACTTTAAAGGTATAAGACCATTTATTTTTGTGGATATACTAAAAATTTATTAAGATACAAAAAGCCCAATGACCATGAGCAGTTTAAAGTTTAAAGACCATTTAAGTTTTTGCATACACTAAAAATTTATTAAGAAAAAAAAGTACTTAGGCCCAATGACCATCAGTAAAAGGAAATATTGAACTTTTTATAGGGTAATGTAAGGGTGTTTTTTTCTCTCACTCTTCAATATTATCAAATATATAAAATATATGTTTGCATATTGGTCGATTCATATATGTAAAATATATCTTTAAGTTAATCGATCCAAACAAAATTTAAAAACTTTTAGGAAGACTTGAGGGTAAAAAAATAAGTTTTAATGCTTTGACCACAAATTTGTCACGGAAAGCACTAGAAATTGCATCAAAAATCATCGTGTAATCTGAAAAAGTCTATTATCATATGAAAGTGTAAAAAAAATTTATATTTAAACATCTTTAATTTTTCTATACTTATTTAAGACCCTATTTAATCTTTATTTATCTCTTCTTATTACATCACAAACATACGACTTCAAACATACTATTACATCTATTTCTATCTCTTTTAAAGAGTAGAGCAAATATATAGATATCAAAATCTTTTTAATAATAAATGTTTTAAAAAATTTAAATTAAAATCTTCATATATATATATATATTTAAATTTAATGCACTAATATTTTCCATTGAATATAATATAACATGGATGTAATACCTTTTCTATATTTAGTATTAATATTAGACACAAGTAAAGTATAACAATCCTTTAGTGTGACATGTTATTTATCTTACATTAAAATTGATATAAGTAATTAATTTTTTAAGAAATGCGGCCATATAATACGAAACTCATTGATTAAAATACAAAAATAAATAATTTAAAATGAAGAAACAAAAAGCCATTTAGGTTATTTGATGAGACAATGAATAACCCACCGCCACAACACAAGTATTGTATTTAGCATTTTATATACAAAATCGCAGTAGACGATTTCTGATATTCTCCTTCATTGCTTCTCTTTCCACTCACCCAGGGTTTTACTTTTACCTTAAACCCCATGGCTTTGACGATGAGGGCTGCAGCGGCGGCGGCTCCCCGCGGTTTGCGCCGCCTTTTCTGCACTAACCCAACCTCTTCTTCTCCCTCTT
>NC_021165.2:18888333-18908323 GCF_000331145.2 Cicer arietinum
TTCAGGAGCTGCTCCCGCCCGACAGATGGCTGAGCCCAACACCAACCTCTTCGTCTCTGGTCCGTCTTTCCCTTCTCAATTCTCTTCTTCAAAACATATCCTTGTTGTTGTTGCTGTGGTTAATTAGATGCTAACTGTGAATTAAATGTGTATATTTTGATATTATTGAGCTTTGATTTCAAGTATAGGTTTTCATTTTATTTATACAAATCCGAATTTTCCAAGATCTTATATTTTTTTCTTTCATTATACTTATAGGCTATGTATTAATCTCTTATTCCCTTGTGGTTGGATATTTCGAATCATCTGAATAACTTGTCTAGTATTAAATATGTATATGTATATTCAACATTGTCATGGCTAGTGTTAACTATCTCTGAGACAGATTTACACATATGACACATTTGTTAAGAAAAAACACCAGCTGCGAGGTTTACACACCTGCAAAAAGTAATTTTTATGCTTCCTGAGTACTTCCTTAGAAAGAACCTTTTCCATGTTGGTTTGTGAATAAGAAAGCTTCTAATTGTACTGCAAGAGAAATCTATGGGTATAAGTAGAAACGAGAGAGGCTTTAATGCTTTTAAGTTCTTAACTATGTTTATGTAAATTGTGTAGTTGTATAAAGTAAAGATTAGACAGATAATATAATCTAGAGAAAGCCTCTAAGAAAGGAACATTCCCTAGTCCATGCTCAAGTGTCTACTCAGAACTTATTAGTATCATCAGCAAACCCAAAAGAGACCTATGGTCTAACAGGAACATATTTGTTAGCAGAAATCTCTAGAAAGATTAGAGTGAGTAACATTGTTTGATTGTAGTGTTGACTTGATGCCCTAGTTATTTTCATTTTATCCCACACCTTCTCTAGATTACACGGTTTGGTGACACCAAAGAGGGCTGTAACCGTTTGTGGCCCCAAAGCAATGTTTTTGACTCCCCAAATTCCCAGACTCAATCCCCTTGATTTTTTCCTCTCTCAACAGACTATTCGTGCTACAATTGTCATTTTCAAGTTTTAATCCCCTCTTCCTTCCCTTCCATATATAAAAATAAAATTGTCTATTGCATTGCTAAAGTAGGGCCTTTTCCCAATGCAATCTGTTACTTGTAATATTCAGTTGACTGTTGATTTTTGTTGTGGCTTAAACTTTCAGGGCTTAGCAAACGTACTACAACAGAGAGGCTGCGGGAAGAATTTCAAAAGTTTGGTGAAGTTGTTCATGGTTTGTTCTCCATATTTTAACATTTGTACTGTTCAGCTATCTATGTTTTTGTTATGTAATGATGTCTTGAAAATCTGCTCTGAAACAATAATGGTTTTCTATCTGCTGATTTCAGCAAGGGTGGTAACTGATCGAGTCTCAGGTTACTCTAAGGGGTTTGGCTTTGTGCAATATGCTACTATAGAAGATGCTGCTAAGGGCATTGAAGGCATGGATGGCAAGGTAAGGTTTATTATACCTGCACCTCTATGGGAACCCTGGGAAGTGTATTTATTTTTGTCTTGGATTTGTCTCTTCATTTTTATATTTATGCAGAATAAGAATTCAATATGACCACCTAAGATAAACTGAAATTACCTACACGGCATCATATTCACATCATATTAGAAGATTGAACTCTAATTGCTTGACATCGCCAACAATGCATTCACTGTTCTTGAAGCACAAGTTTGCATGGTCCTTCACTTGTGTTTTGTCTTGGATTTGTCTCTTCATTTGTATATTTATGAAGAATAGATAAACTTAAATTAGGTACACGGCAACATATTCACATCACATTAGAAGATTGAACTCTAATTGCTTGAGATTGCCAACAATGCATTCACTGTTCTTGAAGCACAAGTTTGCATGGACCTTTACTTGAGTTTGTCATAAATCTCATTTACTATTATTCGAACTCAATTTTTCCCTTCTCCTCTTCACATGAAATTCAATGATTTAACTCTTCAATATTATGAGTATTTGTTTAATCACCCCGAACCTGTAAATCATTTATCAATTACTAATCTCAACTAAATATGCATTGTTTGGCGTTACAACTCTAATGTTTCTGAGAGTTTTGTTGACAATTGGTTGTTGTTTTAATGAGCTTTTCATAACCTCAGTCTTGTTTATGTCTGGAAAACCTTTCTATGTTCTTCTACAAATTTGATGCCATGGTTGCTCTCTATTTTTCTTGCCGAAGTTTCTTTTTAAATAATGCTGACTGATGCTTCCCTTTGCTATACAGTTTTTGGATGGCTGGGTTATATTTGCAGAGTATGCAAGACCAAGACCACCACCTGGACAATATGTAAATAATATGTCTCAACAGTATGTACGACATTAATTCTTGTTCATCAGAAACCTTCTTGTGCCCCATTGAACTTGTTCTCTTTCTCATTGCGAATCACAAAAATATTATTTATTTAAACAATGGCATGGATGCTGCCTTGGTGGTCTTAAGTTATCTACAAAATATTTAGACTATTGATATGAGAGGATAACCTTCTATGATATGTTGTAATGCAAGATTTCTCTTCGATATGCCCTGAACATTTTGTGGTAATGGTTTATGGTTTACTCCATATTAACTTCACTTTTCTACAACGGTGTTTGGATGGAGTTTACTTTTCGATCTGATACACCTACTTGTAACGATATATGGTTTTTGTCTAAGAAGAAAAAATATCCCTTTTTGTAGTATTGTTTGGTTTTAATGCATGAGTTGGTCTTGGCTGGGAGACCACTTTCTTGCTCCATATTGCACTAGTCCAGTGTCTTTGCTTCAGCTAATTTCGATGCACAACCTTGACTCACATCTATCTAGAGGTTCTTCCACTTGTGTTTCAACCTAAATTATTGTATGACTCTGCTAGAGATTCTTCTTCATCTCTTCCTCAATTTTTCTTAAATTTCAATGTAGTTTTGTATGAGGATACTGTTGAATCGGTTAATTGTTTATGCCTTTTGACTAATCACATGGAGGTAAGATTGTGCATGGATGTTGAGATTTGAGAGAAGAGATTTTGCCTTTCCAATTTGTGACTGTATTTGACTGCCGTTTTTGGTAACTGGAAAATGAGGGAAGTGGCAATTTTTTTTTTCTCTGTCAAATAGCAAGTGGTCTGGTCCGTTTTGACCGGATGATGCATTGTGACCCGATGGACCGGGTCAAGTTAATTTGGCCCGATCCATTCGATGCATTTGACAGCTCTTTGGATGAGCTAATATTTAGTTTTTCCATCAGTATCAAGACTCAATCAAATTTGAATTCATGACTAACTCAATTTTCTAAAAACAATTCTTTAAACGAACTCAACCAAACAAAACAATTCAATCATTAAATTCCTTCATGTAAAATAAAAATGTAGATTATGGTTGGTAAATATTATAGAATAAGATCCAAATCTAGAAAGAATGGGGGCAAACAATTTTTAGATAAAGTTCGTGAACAATTAGGGTGGTTTAGCAAACATGCTTGATTTTTTTTGTTGAAATTTTAAGCAACAAGTTACTCAGTTGTCTTACCTTAACATCCTCTACACAAATTGCGTAATATGTTTGTAACTAAAACTTGCATAAAGTTTGACCTAGCCGCCTTTGTTCGTCTCCTACCTTTTGATCATTATAGCTTTTTATTTTTTCACATAAGTGAGGTGGTTTATAATTAATTTTTTATTTGAAATTATATTTCTAAATTATCTTTTATTTTATTTAAATAAATGATTTTCACATATATTTAATTTATCTTTTGTATTTTTCATGGTTTTATCGTCTTAGTCAAAATTGCGTTTGTTCGTCGTCTTACTGTCTTTTAGTTTAGACTGACATATCAACTTTGATTAAGTGTCATTTTAATCAAAGATTTTAATGTTATTAGTATTACGATTATTTTCAAAGGCATATGTATTTTAGACATTTTAATTTTATCATTTTTTAGATTTTGTCACATTTGCGAACATTTTTTCATTGTGTACTATTAGTCAAGAAAATTGTTTTAAATTATAAAGTTATTGATCAATGTAATATTTCTCGATTTAAATGAATGAACATCGAATTTTAGTCAAGAAAAATATTCTCTATATAATTGAAGGTCTCAAATATTTTTCTTGAAGGTAATAAATGCTCAGAAAGTCGACTATTTTTAATTTTTTTTAATATATTTTATTTGATATAATTTTAGAATTTTTTCAATACATGTTATTTGATAGAATTCTATTCCTTCTTTTATTGGGTTTGATTGTTTTTCGCCAAGTTATATTTTTCTCTCTCTTTTACATAATGTTTTTTATGCTTTTTCGAATCAAATTGTTTTTCCAAAATTATTTTATATTTAATTTTAATCATACGTTTTTCCTTTGAGTTAAGTAATTTTTTTGCATGATATTGTTTTCTTCATCGTAGTTATATTTTATTGTTTTTCTAATAATGTTTTGATTGAGGAAATTGCTTACTATTTTACTTGATTGAATTATTGGATAATTATTCAAGTTCTTTTCTTTTTAATTTTTTTATTAATATTTTGTTCAGATGCTTTATATGATTATTGAAGTCTATATCATTATCCGAGGTCGAAAAGAATATAGTTATAATAATATCTTTCTTTTTTGTGACGCTTCTACAATTATCAGTTTTTTCTTTTAAAAGTAATAATTTAAAAATATTATCATTAAATAAAAAATAATTTTTTATTTAGATTTATATTTTATTCTAAAAAATATGAATTAATTTTACTTATATTATACAGTTCAGTGTATAAGTAAAAATTTGTCTGTAATCCATTTTTTTACATATTCATATCCATTTGTATAAAATTTTCCGAACATTTTCAATTTTTGTTTACCCAATTAACTGTCTCACTTTCTCTGTTTTCTTAACGTCCTTTCATCTTCTATCAAGTGCTAAATCCAACAACAAAAATGCTTAATCACGAGCTGATACATCAGAGATGTCTTTGATTGGCCAATCAAACCTTGACACACCATATTTTCTATGAAAAATGGAAGTTTACAAATAAAATACGTTTGGCATCCTAAGATTTCTCGAAGCAAGTCTTGGTGTCATCCAACAATTATTAACATCACACTTGGACTAAAATTAATAAAGGCCCATGAAAGCAATTCAAAAATGTACTAATGGTGTGAGAGTAATGCCCTGTTGACCAAGTAACACGAAGCAAATTTATGTCATCAAATAATTTGAGAGTAACCAAACAGTGGATATTTTTCATTCCAACTGCAAGGTGACACCAAATTTGGACCAATAAATTCGTTATTGAAATGGTATCATATGCATGAAGGGAACTAAGAAAATGACGAAATTAAATGCGTTTTCGTTTCTCAGCGGCTTCAACTTCATCTGAATGTAAGACAAATTTTGCTATACAAGATTTATGTGGGTTTCTCTGCTCCAGGTATGTCATTGTTCTTCTCGGGAACTTGGCAAAGAAACAAACAAACGAGTTTTCGTAAGAGGAAATATTCGCACGACCAAGAAAACCGAAGCTCATAAAATAAATAGATTTTTTTAAATATTAATAATAATATTTTATTATGATTTTATTTAAATTTAAATTTTTTATTTTTAAAATATAGATATTTAATTCAATATATCAATAGTTGTATCTTTCTATAATTATATTGTTTTTTATTTATTTTATTATTTAATTTTTTTTAGACGTAAATATATATAGAAAATTAATTATTTTTTGAAAGACAAATATAACTTTACCAGCTTTGTTTGATCTGGACCGGCCGTGCGTCTTTGTCATAGTTATCAAATCAAACGTCCCACTACTGAATGAGAATGGAATCTCTAAAGAGAATCGTCTCTCTAAAATGCAAAGAATTATTTTAATTGGTAGTAAAATACAAAACAAATACGGACCTAAAATTTCCTTTATATGACACTAATAGTATACGTTAATTATTTGATGTTTTAAAAATAATTGAGATGTAAGATAATTATTTTTAAAATAATAAATATGAGAGTGTTTTACATTGTTATTACACTGGATCATTTAAATATTTTAGAATTATGTTTATAATTTTAAAAATTGGATCTGTAATTAAAATTATAATTTTAATAATTACAAAATTGATAAAATAAATTTTATAAAATTTATTTTAGTTTCTATAAAAAGATGTCAAATTTTTTAGTCTTTAAATTTATTTTATTCAGTTTTAATCTCTATTTTAAAAAATAAACTGTGAAAAAATGATATTTTAATATCTATAAAATTAAAATAAATTAAAAAATTTAAGAATTAAATTAAAAAATTTAAGAATTAAATTTAAAAATATCATAATTTTATAAAAATTATAAATATAATTTTTTTTTTTAAATCACTTATTTTATTATACCGTAAAAAAATTAAAATATTTGAGACCCTTACTAACTAATTGGGGCTCAATAACCAGACCTTTCAATGCATGCAAATTTAGACTTCATATACCTTACTAATGCTTAAGATTTAATTTATAAATAGATGGGGTTGCAACTGTTTTGGCAATTTAAGAGCCTTTGCTGTAATTTTTTTCTAAGAACCTTCAAATGATATCAAAATAAGAAAGGAGTCACCGAATCCCCTTGTCGAAGGCCCTTTCTAAGTGCGAATTCTTATGTAATACTCAATAACCAAAATTGATTGTTAATTTGTTCATAAAAACACACCTTCATTCATCACTTCCATTTATTTACAACTAAATCCCATTAACATGGCCAGTATTCTTTAAAAAAAATATATATATATCATTTCTTCTCTTTGTCAAGTAAAAAAAAATGTCGATGATTAATTTCATTAACTACTGCTATTTCTCTTTTTAATATCTACCTACCGAGATAAAAACTTATTGATCGAGGATATTGGTAGTTTGTTTAAAATTTTCTTAAAAATGAATTTATAATATTTTATTTGTTACTATAATATATATTTTTTAAATTAAAAAAAACTCAAATAAAAAATAATTTTAATAATCTATCTTAAAATATTATTTTAATTATTTTATCTACTTTTACTAGAACTTCTATCAACACAAATTTAAAACCGTTTAGTTATTATTTTATTTAAGTTGTATGTAATTAAGGTATAGTATAAACTCAATTAATTATGACCGGGTTAAGGGGAGGTAAGCGATGCTGCGGCCTCAAATATTTTTAGTCCCAATTTTATATTTTTGATTTAATTAATTATATTAATTTTTAGTAATAAATTTTACTCTCTAATTTTAGTACTAATTAATTAAATAATAAAACCACTATAAGAAATTTTACCTTTTTAGTAATAGTAAAAATTTATAAATAAATATATAAAATTATAGACATTTTCAAAATTATCTATACCACTTGAGTTTTTTTTCTTTCTCTTTTCCCGTAGTATATAATTACTCATTATCTATGGATTTCATAGTTGCTATAGGTATAGTGACAAATTTTTATCTTTTACTTTAAACATTTGATTTTTACCTATGGACATTACACCATTAATATATAATTTTGCTATAATTTATAAAAGTTTTATAAAAGTAATACTTGCGATTTTGATTATTATGTTAATGAATATTCAAATGACAATTCATTTATGTCAATAATAATTTTACTATGAATATTATGAATAAAAATTAATTATATAACAATTTAATTTTTATAAAATGAGAGAGAGAGTTAATTAATTTTATTTATTATTTATTATTAAACTGATGGGTTAATAAGGATAAATGAGAAACAAAAATGATTATCATATAGTAGGGTAATAAATCAAAGAAAAATATATCTATTTTTCTAAAACAAATTTTATTCTTTACGTGCTGCATCAATTTAGGAGGTGCGTCTTTTGTATAAAAATTAAAATTGACAAGTAGTTGTTTATTTTGGCTAAGCATAATATATAGAAAATATTAAAATTTATACTTAATTTATGAACTATAGTTGTCTCCTTCAAACAATGTGTTTATTCTTTCTCTTATTTTTTAGTGTGAGTTGAAGTGGATGATTATAGAGAATATCGTGTAAGAATGCTTTTTCTAAAATGAGTGATTAGAATGTTGTATAAAAATAACGCAATAGAGTATTGACTTTCTGATGGGCGGATTCAAGCACCTAAAACTAGTCGATATTTTTTAATTTCTCATCATTCTCTTTTATGTGAGAGTCTCATGACACTCTTATTTATATTAACAAATTAGGATTACATAATTTTTAGAAATAAATGTCTACCATTATGACGAATTAAGTTGAATCGTTAAGTTTTATTTTTTATTTTAAAAACTTTTCTCAAATACCAAAAATCATATTAAATATAAATCAATCAAATCAAAATAATTCATATTTAATTTATTTCAAAAAATCTCATATTTATTAATTTTATATTTAACTTCATTTTATTTTCTATTAAATAAAAATTAAAAAATTTAGAATTATTTTTTTTTATTACCATATTATTAAACTAAAAAAAACTAAAAAATAAAAATACATAAAAAATCTAACATATATATCTTTTCATTAAGAAGCGGATATCATACGAAAAATTAAATGAAAATCATATATTGAAATATAAAAAAGATAAAAAGTTAGAGTAAAAAGTACAAAACATGTTTTTTAATTATTTATTTTGTGAATAATAAAAGAAAAGGACAAACAAAATTTAAATATCAACATTTTCATAAAAAATGTCCATTTTCTTATAGTGAATACTCAATCATGTGAATGTATTTAATTAATATTCATTTATAAGTTTTTAATATTGTTTCCATAAAAAATATTATAAAAATAATTAAATCTAAAAGACCTCTTATTTTATTATTATTAATTTTTAGAAGGTCTAATTATAAATTTTACTTTAAATCTATAAATTTATGGATCAGCCATGTCATTATTGATTGTGCATGATCTTCTTAAGAATTAAAGCAACGAAAGAAGTTGTGGTAGCTTTAGATCGATGAAGATTATCATCAAATTATTGAACATGCATGCCACAACTTTAAACTTTACAAAAATAAATTAAAGTCCTAAAGTGTGATACTGTTATTTCTACTACGACTCTATATAATTTCTCAATCGAAAAAGTTGCACAAAAATTAAAGAAAATTAGCAAATTTTTAAGATATTTAGTTATATTATATTTTATTGTCTAGAAGAGATCACTTAAATTGCATAATGTGCACATTGTTATAAATTTTTTCTCACTTATTTCATTGAAAATATTCAGGTACCCGTTATTTTAATGCAGTTTTACTGCAGGCTTGAAAATAGATGTGTCGGTTTCATAATATAATCCAACATCTAATCCCAAACTCACGTGACACGATATTCCGTAAATATCCATAAATCAGAAATTTCCAAAAAATGAAAATATTAGAAAACAGTTCTTATTATTTTAAAAAATATATATTTATCAATTAGCACTTAAATTAATTTATCTTTACAATAATAATTTACTTCAAAAATTTATCAATAAAATAATCACATATTTCAACAAAAAAAAAAAATTTAAACAAAACAAACAGCCTTTTAATTTTTGTGTTGTCAATCCGCCCAACCATAAAGATTATTTATTATTTTTAATATCGATGAACATGATATATCAGTATAAGTGTTAATTTTATAAATCTATTAATTACTGACTCTAAATCTATATTTTAAAAGGGTAAAAAAATTCATAATTAAAAAAATCTCACAATAGAGAAGTTCTTAAAGTTAAAAAGCCATAAAATTTTGTAATTAAGTGAAGTTTATAGACTAAATTTTTTAAATTTAATTTCTGATTTTTTCTATTAAATAAATTTTTCAAGATAAAATTTGATTTACAAAAAATTTTCTTGAAACTTTTTTGATTAAAAAAAAAATCAAATTTGTTTAAAAAAAATAATTTTTTAAAATTTGTCTAAAAAATCTTTATTACTTTAAATCTATTAATTATTTTTTATGTTTCTCTCAAAAAAAAAATTTAAAATTTTACAAACAAAATCTATATTGTAAGAGAAACATTGGACTAAAAAGATCAATTGTCGGGTTTCAAGATTAAATTAGCTTTTACATAAATATGAAATCAGGTCCACTATACTGGGCCACATTGGCTTGGTGGAAGAATGGTATTATTGTAATAAGGATAAAATGGTAGGGCATAGTGCAACGAGGAAACGGATATCGACAAATGATTTTTGAGGAGATACATTCTATCGCTATTCGCTATGCATTGCGTGGCTTCTCTCTCACCCTCTATAAAAATAGTACAGTATTCTCAAGGGAAACCCGGAGATTCAAATACAAATTCAGAATCATCTTTACTCAATTTTTAAATCTTCAATGGAACTCGTTTCCATCACCTTCTCCTCTTTCTTTCATAGCCTATTCGCTATCTAGTTTCGAATTCCTTTCCCCTCTTTCCGTTTCCTTCCAAATAAACTGTAAATAATTAAGGAACCGGATGAGGTTTTTATTGGAGTTCGTTTCTTGTTGTGCCACGCCCGAAAAGCGTGCGTCGGAATCTTCAGTTCTGGCCGAGGATGAAGACAGGTGGCTAGTTCCGGCGCCGGTTGTTTCTGTTGCCTCTGCGTCTTCTCGGACTCGATTTCGTAAGAAGCAGAGGAAGGCTGGCGCGCCGGATTGGAGGCCTTCGCTAGGACCGATCTCAGAGGACGTCGTCGTGCCGCCGAAAGCCGCCACGATTACCCCCGGAAGGGAGGCGAAGAAGAAGACTTCCGCCCGCGGTGCCACAAAGGTTTATCGCCGTAGCTACAGCGACGTTTATCAAGGGTCAGTTATTATATGCTTTTCGATATTTAATCAATTACTATCTCCCTATACAACGATTATCAACGATTTAAAAGATTTTAATAGTTTACACTTTAAAAAATATTTAATTTATATTTTCAATATATTATTTATTACATGGAAAAAGATAAACATAATATTTAATCTAATTCATTGTCACAAACTGGACTACATATTAGGTTTAACTAATTCTCCAAAATTAATTTGTAAACCAATTAATCTACTGCTGTCTTTAGAAATACTAATGAAAAAAAAATAAGATTCATGTTAACAAATGACTTAAATTAAATCCACTCCTTAAGAAAACAACTATAAAAAAAAAAAGATGCATTCAACCAAAAATATCTACTATTTTTTATTCTTTGGCACAAGACGCTAATAATAGTTTTTCTGAAAACAATGTGTTGCGATAAATAATTCAACATTATATTTTCATAATAAATTAAAAATATTTTTAAATAACTCAATATTTATGATAGATGAAAATAAATTAGTAGAAACCAACGTGTTCATATATGAGGTATAGTAGTTGTCTTCAAAAACAACATTAAAACACAAATTTACTTTTTTAACTAATAAATATGGCTACTCATACATATTCGGAATTTTATTATTTAAGATAACTAATTTAGAATTGTAAATTCGTAAAGTACTAATAAAATCGAAAATTTATTGATTTTATTAGAGTTTTTTCAAGTATAAAACACTGGCCATGTTCAAATTTTCCAAGTAGGTATGTATCACTTTGTTTGAAGGCGTTATTTATGCAGTTGACTTTCTGTAGACAATATTACACGAGAGTTTATGCTGTTGACTTATGTATAGAAAATACTACACGAGATTGCTTCGACAAATAAAAAATTAGAAATAGTTAGACAGTCACAATTCTAAATAAATATTATTGAACACAAACAAAATTATATATTTTATTATAAAAATAAATACAATATTTTAGTTACTAGTATTAGTTAAATTATGTGGTCAATTGGGTGGTAGTAACTAACATGTTTCGATGATAGGGTTGAGTGGCCGTTAGTTATTGAACCTTATCGATTAAAGATTTAATTAAAAACAAGGAGAATTATATAGTAATGTACAAAATAAGATTTTCTAAATCTGGTTTGTCATTTGTTAAGTGGAGCGGAGTTAATTTGGTCAATTCAATATTGGGTAGGTTTTTTGTTTATTTTTTTATTCTGAAATAAAAAAAATAACTTTGTTATGCTATTGTTTCATTTTTGTTCCAATTTTGCATTAAAATAACTATATATTAAATCTTTTTCAGCAATAATTAACTATTTTTTTTGACATAACATCAATAATTACCTAATTACCTTTTTTGACAGGCACATCAATAATTAACTATACATACATATGAAATAATGTGTTAAAATTATGAATGTTTTTTTTACAAGAAAACTATGAATGATTTGAATAGCATGATTTTCATTGAATGTAGTGTCACTAACTGACTTGATTTTTGGTATAAATTGCAGGTCATCATCTCCCGTGCCTACAATTATGCCAGCTTTCTCTCCAACGCCATTCATGTTCTGAATATTGATTTTTTATATGCGATGATGTAAATTATATATTAATATATGCTGCCTAGGTAAGAATATTGTTAAGGTGCCATCTTGTAATTAAATTAATGTAATCCTGTATCACTTACAGAAGTACTCATATTTTACTCGTAAAAAATATAATGTAAAATATAAGTTGATTTTTTACCTAGTGTCGCAACATTAGTTGGCACTGATATTGTTGTATCTGCACATTTAATTTGTTCTGAAATAAATTATTCATAGTTTTTGACAAAAGTTATATATCACATTTTAAAAAGAACAAAGCCATAATATATTACAATAATATAGAGAAAATCAATTAAAAGACACAGGCTACATAGACATTCCAACAAAATGACATGTATAACAACAAATAATGTAAAACTCAAAATTTACACAACCAAAGTTTATATTAAGAACAATTAAAACGAAATATGAGTAAAGGAAGAAAAAGATATATCCTATTTCAATGAGAGTCATACTGTAGCAGTAGCAGAGGTACGATTTTGGTCCGCCTCCATTCCAATGAGTGTATCATAGAGTGGTTGATTCAGTGTCTCAGGCAGATAAAACGCAAAAACCCCAGCAACTATTCCACAGAGAGCAAACAGAGCAAACGGCCACGATCCACCCAAAACGACAGCAATCGGTGCCAATATAGCACCCATTTGTGCTGCCTGTGTAGCACACCCAAGTGCAGCATTCCTAACAACAGTTGGAAACAACTCTGCCGTGTAAATAAAAAGCAAGTTGTAAGTCCCTGCCATTCCAAATATTCCCAATATTCCACACACCATTTTCACTCCTTTCCACACCCCCTTATTTCTCATCAAACTCCCCGCAAAACAAAAAAATCCACTAAACCATAATGTCCCTATTGTCAATGGCTTCCTTCCTAACTTATCCAACAATATCGCTGTTATCATGAATGCCGGCATCTCCGCCACCGCGTTGAGTATAACATTCAGGTAAAGATTTGTTTCTAAGTTTACCACGTTCAAGCTTAGACCGTAATACACAACCGAGCATAACAAGTTGATGATTATTGCTAATTGCTAAAATCAACCGTACCCGTGTAACTGGTGAACGGATAACGTCCACCAGAGAGCTTGTGAGAGCATCTTTGTCTTCCGTGTTATCATATGAAGACAAAGATTGTGACAATAGTGATAATGATGATGAAGATGATGATTGTTCGTCGAGAGTAAGAAGGACTCGGCGTGGAAGGTGATTACCGTTAGAGGTAGCTATAGTTTTCATGACGTTCATAGCTTCTTTGATTCGTCCTCGAACAAGGTACCATCTAGGAGACTCAGAGATGAAGGGGAGGACAAAGAGGAGGAATAAGAGAGATGGAATAGAGGAGGCTATGTATAGTTGACGCCATGTTGGGAAGATATATGCTATACCTGAGAGGAAAGCAATGCCTGAGGAGAAGAAATAGAAGGTGGACATGCCGGCAGCGCCACGCATTGAGGGACCAACGGGCTCTGTGGCGAGGACGAAGGCGCAGAGGCCGACGCCTCCTGTGCTGCAGCCGGTGAGGAAGCGGAAGGTGAAGTAGGACCAGTAAGTAGGGGAGAATGCTGTTAAGTTGCCGAAGATGGTGTTTAAGATGCACACCACAGTGAGAGACCCTTTTCTTCCTAGAAATGAATCTGATAGGTGACCAAATATTCCAGCACCTACACAACTTACAAAATAATTTAGATATTTATCAATCAATATAATTTTGTTTATTTTTAGATATTTTTAAGTAAAGAATTGTAATTTAAAAAAAAAAATTGATTTTTTTTAGAAATTATTCAAGTGGTATTAAATTATTTAAAATTAAATTAAAAATTCATATTTTAAAAACAAATTTCAACCATTAAACTTACTGCCAAAAACCTATTTTGTTGTGCATTTTAGAAACCCCTAATTAATATATTGGTCCAAACTTAAATTCTTGCTCGGTTTTTCAAAACCAATTAGAATTTTTTCTCTTATAGTGTGAGAATGATACATACAAAAATCGTTTTTATGAATTTATATACAAAAACTAAAATGAGTAATTTTTTTTTATATATCATTTTCACAGCATGAATAAAAAATGAAAGAGAAAAAAAAAAATCTTAATCCTTTAAAAAAATAAGCTTATAATTATTGCCATATCATCAAACTTTAATCTCAAATGAAGAGATGACCAAATATAATATTTTTTAAAAAAGAAAATCCAAAATTGCTGATTTAGGTAGATGAAAATTACATTTCAAACGATAGATATTTTTTTCACATTCGAAAGCATGACAAAAACATGCATGTTAAGTGTGATTGGGGCGCTTGTAGAGAGAAACAGTAAACTTAGAGAGAGAGAGAGAAAAATAACTAACCGATCATACAGCCGGCAAAAAAGACGGCTTGAACAAGTCCAACCTTAAACTTATCAGCACAAACTAAACCCCATTCTGCGACCGTCGAAGAACCCGTCCCTCCGACCCATTCCCACGAACCCGGTTCAAATTTGCACACACTCTTACCTCCAGAGTCGCAACCCAAACCGGCAACACCGTCAAGACACCTCCATTCCGGTTCACGGTCGGCGAATATCATGACCATAGTGTGGAATGCTTCCAATGCCCACGCGAGACTCGTCAATACAAAGTGCTTCTGCTGCCACCGCCCAAACTCCCCGCAATAGTTCTGCAACATCTCGTCGATGCACTGTTTCTCCGGTATGGCTTCATCATCCGGCGGCAAGAGCGGTGACTGAAACTCCGTCTCTACGAGGCTGGAAGCAGAGGACAACGCGGTTGGCATTTTTTTGTTCCTTTAGGCTAGTTCCTCATAGCACGTACAAGAGTTGTGAATTTTACTTGCCGTTAAGCTAAAAGGCACATAAAATCTCTTGTGGTCAAGGATTTTACCTTTTTTAAATTATTATTATAACAAGGTGTTTTTCTTAAAAAATATGTTTTCTAAATTACTTTTATTTTTATTGGTCAACATGTTTCACAATCTATTAAATGACTTATGTCTTATCCCAATTTATAAGATATTTTTAAATTTGCAACTGTATAAATAATATTTTTTTACCAATATATCTCTAATATATAATTATATTTATTCTTTTTTTATTTATTTTTATTCAATATATAGTAAATACTATGATGTAAACATTTATTAAATATATCTTGAAACATAAAAATGTAAAATAATATTAATTATCAATTTGTTTAGTTCGGGTGATTCAATCAATAAGATCTTGTACATGTGTAATATCTTATATTTTATGGTGTATATACAATAATTTTTTGTTTGACAATTATTTTAAAAAATAATTCATATAAAATAAATATAAAAGCTACGTACTTAGTTATAAAGAGTATTTTTAAATTTATTTATTTATAATTTTTTTTAAGTATTACAAAGTTTAATAACACAATTGATATTATAAAACTATTATAACTACTCGTGCCTTGCAAAAGATTCATTAAAAATATAAAAATATTAAGCATTTTCATATCAATTTGGTACTGTGTTTTTATTAAAATTTTATAAATTTATTATTGTATCAATTTGTTTATAAAAATTTTCTTATACATTTGTATTATAGTTATCTATTAATATTTAATTCATAAATTATATATATATATATATATATATATATATTATTGATTTTTATAAGTATTTTATATCTAAATCACTTTTATTAAATTTTAAAAATGATATTTTATATAATATATGGAATAAGTTTTAATGTTTGAAATTTTATATAAGTATGCATTATTTTGATTCCATATATTATTTTGAAACCTGTGTGTCTAAATACCTCTGGAAAAAGGTCTAAAGATAAACTTTTACGATTTTTATTTAAAAATGAATTTCATAAATAAAAGAGAAAATATTATATTTTGTTAATATTATATTTAAAAATGAATTTCATAAATACAAAAATGCAACCGAAGTCCACCTTAATCAAGGACCATATTGGACAACTCCTTCGTACCCATATTTTTAAAATGTTGAATTTTAAATTAATATTTTTTCTATATTTTAATTAAAATCAATGTCAAATAATTTCATTATATTTAATATTTGAGTTCATTAGAAAGCCCAATAGGTACAGAGCGTTAACAACCCAAATCAAAAGTATGTTTCAAACAAATAATTGTATCCACGAGCATGATTGACCTATTACACAGAAGTGAAGTTCGGGTTTTAGTTTTTAATTTTTTGGGTATGCCAAAGTGCATCTAGGGAGAAACTAAAACATGGAATGAAATAAAAATCACTTTTTAAATTTTTAAAGTGTTGAATGTTTTATTTTATTTTTTGTTTAATTGTAGTTTTAGTCTCCTATTTTAGTTAAATTATGAAAATAGTCATCTTATTTTATTGCTCTTCAGTTTTGGTCTCTCAAACAAAATTTTAGTTCAAAACTTGATGAACTATTATTTTTTTGCACTTACTTAAGCAACAGTATACCTCAAATTTTGGACTTAAAAAAATAACACTTCATCAAATTTTGGACCAAAATTCTGTTTGGAGATCAAACTGAGGATAAATAAAATGGAGGAACTATTTTCGTAATTCAACTAAAATAGAGAGACCAAAACTATAATTAAATCTTTATTTTTAAAATAATATTTTCTGAATGAATGTGATTAGTGCATTTATTAGTATTTTTTTATATTTAATTATAGTTTGAGGCTCAATCTAATTGTAACAAAGTTTTTTTTTTTTTTATAATAAAATTAGATATAACAATTTCGTATGACACTTTAAAATAATCTTTTATTATTTGCAAAATTTTAAAATAAATAATTTGTTCAAATTTCAATATAATATTAATTATTATTTTTTAATTAATATTAATCGTAACTCTCAAGTAAGAGTAGCACTAAGGTAGTACAAAGAGATTGGTATGTCAATTAAAAAAGTATAAGATACATGAATTAAGCTCGATAATTTTATATATTTTATAATTCATTATGTATATTCTAACTTAAATAATTTGTTAGTAAATTTTTTCAACAAAATAATTTATTTGAAGGTTGTTATGTTTATTTTTTTGTACGTTTATGGATTAGTTCGTGTGTTTCTCTTATTCAAACAAGAAACATGGACCTCACTTATATATAGCATATTAAAAATTTACCCGATTAATTAAACATGTATATTTACTTATACATGTTTCCTATTATATCAAAATTAATTGCATTGAATTTATTTGTAGTTCTAATATAAATTTTAGAATTTTTCGTAACACTAATGAGATGAAATAAATATAGAAAAATCACATAAAATACTAAAATCAAATTAAAAATTTAGATGATGTCATTTTCATATATATATATATATATATATATATATATTCTATTTTATGTTCATATATGTAAATTTACATCTATTTTATGCTCAACAATACAATAAATAAAAAAAAGTATAAATTAATCTGAACTAATATAAATATGTATTAATATTACTTTCAAAAAGAATTTATGTAATTTTATAATAAAAATGTATATATATATATATATACTTGGTTCGTATGATTGTTCATTGCAATATAAAATAAAATTGGTGGATTTTGGTGGCTGCAAGTTAACGTCACAAATATTATATTTCTGTAAATAATTATAAATTAGATATACAAACAATATATAAATTTTAAATAATTAAAAAGAAAATTTAAAAAACACACACAAAATTCTTAAGCTAACTCACATAACACGTAGGTCTCATTCTGGTACAAATTAAATCTGATAAATAAATAAAAAATCGTGTGAAACTTGTTACACATAAATAGCAGACAAATCCAAACACCCAAGAAAGACAATTAATAGATACTACATAAAGATAGCAAGCACATCAAGACACATTAAGCCCTTTTATAGCAACTACACCATTAATTTACTTTCACGGACTTATTCTCTTTCTTTAAGCCTGCCATAGTTTTCATTCGAATTGAGGTATTCCTAAATACCAAAACAATGTTGTAAATGGCATACAACTTTATTTAATGATACATATAAAAATGCATGACAAATATTTCATACATATTGTTGGATCAACCACCAGACTCTCTTATTTTCCTATTGACAGCCAGAAATAGTGATGAGAAATTCTTTTGATAATATTATTATTTTTATTTAAGTCTCCATATAATTTTATAGTTCTAATTGCATTCACCACTTATTCACATTTTCTATATACTTAATACACTCACATAATTTAAAATTACACTTTGTATTGTTTATATTTCTACTTTTTCAATTTAATAGTGATGACAATGTAAAATTATTAAATATTTTAAATATATAAACTCAAGTAAAAGATAATTGTAATTTATATAAAAAAATCTAATATACTTAAAATTATTTAATTATTATAGTTATGTATTTTATAAAAGTTAATAGTTTAGTCAAAATACATTAATTATTTGAATGTTTGATGAAAAGAAATTTGTAGTGCAAAGAAGTCCGTAATTTTGTCATATTTGACATGGATTCAACATGATAGATTGAATGTAATTCTTTGTCAATCGAAGGGAGTGAGTGTAGCCATCTTCTTCTTTGTACATGACATCAATCGCACGTGTCAAGTTGAGAACTCTGATAAGGAGAGGCTTTGGAACTTGAATAGGATGAAGAAGATTCTCATTGATATCCTTCCAAGCATTTGTCACTTGTCTTGAAATTTCATTAATTGCATCTTCTCTGGACACACCATATTGTTTCATGTAACACTCAATAGCAGAGGCAACATGTCCTCTCTTCTGCTCAAACTAATTAACCCAAATTTAGAATAAAATTAGTTTAAGAAGAAAGGAAATTGATCATTTGATTACCTCGTTGGAAAGAAGATCATTCACGAGTCTACCGATGATGCATGAAGCACTAACAATTTTGGGACGATTGGTTAACCATCGGAAAGTCTCTTGTGTAGCAATGGACCCCATTCCGATGAAAGATATTGCTGTGAGTAGATAGTTAACAGAAGTTACTATTCCGTTAGCCACGTACTCTTCCACCGTCGGTATATATTTGCTATTGAACCATTTAGCCTCGGTAAAGTACGACTGGACCAATCTTATCAGCTGCAAATGTTTTACAACAACAAATTACTTAATTATACTCCCTCGTCTATTTTAATTTACATTATAACCTTAATTACTTTTTTTTTAAATTATTTTGTATTTAATACGACATATATACATTACTACCAATTAACTCTATTAGATAATATTATTATATATTAGTAGTAAGGGTATTTTAGATATTTTCTATTTTCCTCTATATATACTCATTGTAACCCTATTAACTTCAGTTTTTGTTTATTATATGATATGAAACCCTAGAGTGGTTGTTTTCTCTTCTTCCTCTTTCTTCCTCTTTTCATTGTTAACATGGTATCTAGAGCCTATTTCGATCCTCATTGAACGATCCCGCCTCTATTCCGCTGTCGAGTTCCCAACAATTAGGGAATATAATTATAGTTTATCTTTTCTAACATTCCAATATTCAGTGAGATTTTCCGTGTCCAAATTCTGCTTTACCCTTTCTTTGTAGCTTTTCGTTTATTTTTAGTAGATCAATAAAAAAAAATTTATTAGGGTTCTATAACCCTTTCCACAAGCCATTAGGGTTTGACGCTCTAACCAACCGAGCTAAAAAGAACAATGGG
>NC_021165.2:18908526-18914684 GCF_000331145.2 Cicer arietinum
TCTTCAACGGTTGGATCGGTAAAACGACGTCTGTAGGGGGAGAAATCGTGTTCGCACAGCACCAGGTTATCCCTAATTTATTTTGTCTCAGTGATTGTGTTTGTCTCATTATTTGTATGGCTTTGAGAGAAGGTTTGGAGGTTCATTGTGTTGTTTTGAAAAATGGGTTTTGTGTTAATTTGTATGTTGGGACTTCTTTGGTTGAAATGTTTGTGAGAAGTTTGGTTTCTTGGACTGCTGTTATTGTTGGGTTTGCTAGGTGTGGGGATATGAGTGAGGCCAGGAAGCTTTTTGATGTTATGCCTGATAGAGATATTGTTGCTTCTAATGTTATGATTGATGGGTATGTGAAAATGGGGTGTATGGATTTGGCGAGGGATTTGTTTGATAAGATGAAGGATAAGAATGTTATTTCTTGGACTAGTATGGTTCATGGTTATTGTGAGGATGATGATGTTGTGGCGGCTAGGGTTATGTTTGATTGTATGCCTGTCAAGAATGTGCTTAGTTGGAATGCGATGATTAGGGGATATTGTGAGAATAGACGACCGCACGATGCGTTGAAGTTGTTTTGGGAAATGAGGGGACGTTTGGATGTGGAAATGAATAAAGTGACGGTTGTGAGTGTTCTTCCTGCTGTTGCTGATTTGAGTTCTTTGGATTTGGGTGTTTGGATTCATGGGTTTGTGCAAAGGAACCGACTTGATGAAGATGTTCATGTGTATGCTTTGGTTGATATGTATGCAAAATGTGGGGAAATTGGAAAAGCTAAATTGCTTTTTGAGGAGATGAATGAAAAAGATACATCGTCGTGGAATGCTTTGATAAATGGTTATGGTGTCAATGGTTGTGCGAAGGAAGCGTTAGAAGTATTCGCAGCAATGTTACGGGAAGGATTTGAACCGAATGAGATAACAATGACTAGTGTGTTATCTGCTTGCAACCATTGTGGTTTGGTAGAGGAAGGAAGAAGATGCTTCAAAGAAATGGAGAGATTTGGAATTGTGCCTCAGATTGAGCATTATGGTTGTATGATTGACCTTCTAGGAAGGGTTGGATACTTGGATGAGGCTGAAAATTTGATCTTCTGTGTCGTCGCTCTGTCTGTTGCTTCTTCTGTTTGATTGCTAATCTCTCTAGTGATTTGCTTTGTTGCTTCTCTCTTTGTTTAGTTTGGTTTGATATGATTTAGTTTTGTTTGGTTCTATTTGGGTTGGTTTGTTTGGTTTTGGTTTCGTGGTGCTACTTCTTTGGTGGTTCCTATCTGTTGATTTTGATATGGTTGTTGCTCCTTGGTTTGTTTGGATTTGGTTTCGTGGTGCTACTTCTTTGGTTGTTCCTATCTGTTGATTTTGATATGGTTGTTGCTCCTTTTTTGATCGCTTCTTTTTCGGTTTGATTTTTTTGTTGGCTTGGTTCTTCTCTTTGATTGTTGCTTCTTCTTTGGTGACATCCCTCTTGTCCCCCCGGCTGTCCAACCACCTCCTGCGATTGTTGATCTTCCTCGTTACCCCTCTCGTCATCATCTTCAGCATGGAACTATTACTCTACCATTTGTCCCTTCTTCTTTACAGATTGCTGATTTGTTCACAAAGATGCATTCCATTAAACGTTTCCGTTTTTTAGTTGACAAACTCTCGATGCTCCATGTTAATGCATCGTGAGTTTGAGGGGAGATATTAGATAATATTATTATATATTAGTAGTAAGGGTATTTTAGATATTTTCTATTTTCCTCTATATATACTCATTGTAACCTTATTAACTTCAGTTTTGGTTTATTATATGATATGAAACCCTAGAGTGGTTGTTTTCTCTTCTTCCTCTTTCTTCCTCTTTTCATTGTTAACAAACTCAATATTTTTCACCGTGTATTATTGTTAACCGCAATGCAACATTACTTAGTAAATATATTTTGATAAAAATAATATTATTTCTTTGATTTATTCAATTTTTCAAAATTTATGTGAAATAATCAATTTAATAACTCATTTTAGAACTGGAGGAAGTCTTTTTTATTGGTCTTATAAACAAATGTGCTAAAGAACAAAAATAGAGATTTAAAATTGAAAAAATAAAATTAAAATTTTTAAGATTTTAATTTTTTTAAAAAATTGGAATGTAAAAACATCTCACGATAAAATTAACATCCCAATTATAAACTTTTAAAAAAATTGAATACACAAATTGTAATATATTTTATACGATAGTATTTGTGTTTTTTATTACTTTATTCATGATTGAGCAAAATTCATAGACCCTACTATTTAAATCATTTGGAAATTGTTAACCCTAGTAAATTTCAGTGAATTTTAGAAAATACAAATATTTGAGAGCGTTTACTACTGTATTAATTTCTCCTAGATAGTCATTGGATATTTACATCTTTTTTTACGAAATAGATATTTTCATCTTGTCATATGAATAAAATTCAAGGAAAAATGAAGAGTTAGAGTTTTACTTCATTTTTGACATAGATTGCACTTAATGTCCTTCCTTCCTTGGCCATCTCTTGTTCAATTTCTTCATAAAGATCCAAAAGGGAGTTATAGACACATTTCATGTACTCTGGTAGAAAATCCATGCATTTGATATCCCACCTAAAATTTCAAATTCATATTGTCAAATTAAGAGCTTGACAACAAATTTAAAATTTCCCTCAATTAATAATATAATTCAATATTAAAAATTGAAATTGAAAATTCCCTAAATAAACCTCAAACCTTTCAATTGCATCTGTGAAAAGTTGTAGCTCTTCTATTGTACCATAAACATCATACGTATCATCAATTATTGATACCAAGGAAAGTACTTTGGTCATTATTCTTCTACCAAGAGAGTATTGAGGCTCAAAATACACTCCCATTGACCAAAAGTAAAGTTCAATTATTCTATTACGTGCAAAAGGAAACTTTGTTTCCAAATCCAAATCTTTCCACCATCTAATTCATTAAAGAAAACAAACCAAGTTCAGTAATCAAGATCCAAGAGACATCAAAAATAGAGATCAAATTCTTTTTTTTCATTCATAACTCAACTTTTTTTTTTAATATGACACTTACTTTGAAAGTTCGCCAGCTTCTTTTTTGTGTTGTTTTTGAAGCAAGTTGAAATCTAATTTGGCAAGTAATAACAAAGTTGCATCATGTGAGGGGTCTTCCTCATAAGTGGAAATGTAATATCTTGCTACTAGCCTAGGCAAGTTCTTGAAGAGTGGCCACTTTAAGCTATGATTAACTTTTGCAGCAAGAGAGAGACTCAATTGAGGGGTCATCATTTCAAGGTGTGATGAAGTGAAAACAAACGCTTCATCTAATATATCCTCTCCATGAATCCTCATATGTGTGACTTCAAATAAACTTATCATTCCCTCAACATCACCAAAAAGGGTTTCGTTGAAGTTTCCTTGCTCGTTTTTGAACTTCTTAAAAACATCTGAAAACCAATATGCACGTACGAATTTAGGATGATTATGTTTTGAATATCTTAATTGAATTTCACATTTTAATTTTGTTCCGTTCTCATGTTTTTTTTTTTTCAAAATTTTTAATGATGTTGTATATTATCAAAGTTTGAACGTGAAACATCTAATTAAACTATAAGATATTTTTATCATCTCATTTAAATACGGTTTTTCTTTTTTCATATATATCACTTTTTATTAAAAAAAAATTAATCATATTTATCATATATTAAAATTTTTATATCAAAATATCTTATTTTTTCATCATCGCCCTACAGGATACAATTACATATAAACTTTTAATTTTTTATTTATTATGTGGTTGCACGACGGAAATACAATCTCTTAAAGATAAAAATAAAAATAAAATATTTTGTATATAAATATTGAAATTTAATAGATCGTGGATATATAGGGTGGGGCCTACCGGGCAAAATGTGATATCCTTGTTGCCTTAGTAACCTGAAGACAAGTGCAACACAATGAAGGTCTTCATTAAGAGTTATTGCTCCATTTTCAACATAACTATTATGAATATGTTGCAACACTTCCCCAATCTCATGCTCAAAATGATGATACAATCCCAAACGTTGGATTGAATCGATCAAATTAGCCTCCTCCAAAGGTCTCGTGGCACTCTCGTTCATAAGGACTAGCATCTTGCTCACCTTTTCTTTTAGCATCACAATCTGCTTCATTATTTCATCAATTTCCTACACATTAATTTCTTTTTATATTGGTCATAAGGATAAATTTTAGTGGCAAATGTAAAAACTCTTGTTAGGTATATAGCTATACACCAACAATTTACTATAATATTAAAAAAAAAAAGAGTTGGCATAATATTTCATAACGCAAATTAAGCTTAATAACAATATTGTTATATTACCATAGGTTCTGAAACATATTGAATAAAATGGTCTCCCCAAATGGTAGGGTGAAAATTTGCTGAACGTCGAAAGATATTGGAGTTGTCATGTGGAGTTGGAGCAACTAGTGATGATGTTGCTGAAACTGGCATGATTATATTTGTGGGTTTCTAATTACAATTTTGGATATATACCAAAAGATGACTCAAAACATTTTTTTTTTTAATAACTGCGAGTTAAACAAACTTGTAAGGTTTGTGTGTGTCTCTATATCTATTTATAGGAATCTCTATACACCGCTTCCCGTACAATTAAACCAGCTTTTTCTAGGTATATATCCGGTTTGGGTGGAGCAGTAAAAATAGAAAAAAAAAAATTTATATATTAAATAATAGGAAAATAAGAGAATTATTTTCATCAAATCAAATGACATATAAAACTTTTATACTTAATGAAAAGCAACTCAATAATATAATTAACTAATTAACTAATTAACTATTAGATTTAATTTCTGTACAACTAACTAAATAATATGTTTAGTGTGTCGCTAACAAATTTTCCAACCACACTTGTCAAACAATCAAAATTATTTTCTTTTTAATAAAAATATAATAAAATTTAAACTTTTAATGAGTTGAGAATACAACTTTTAATATATTTATAATTGATAATTTTTATATTTAATTTATTGACAAGCTAGTGCCTTGATGCACTTGTTAGCATTTTTTATATGTGTAATATCACTGGAAAAAAAACTGTTATTATCTACGGCAAATTTTATCGTTACTCACGGACTGTTCATAGGTAACGTAAAATTATGCATGAATTACCCACGAACACGAGTTCCTAGCTAAATCGCTCATAGGAAAAGCCGTGGGACACACTTACTTAAGGATTGTCCATGGGTAATATGACCCACTGAGTCTCCGTGGGTAACGTTACTCATAGATTTGCCGTAGATAAAATAGTAGATACTTATCGACGGAAAAGTCGTAAGTTACATTACTCACGGACCATCCGTGACAAAGTCTACTATTTTATATTTTATATTGATAATTTTATCCATGAATTGTCCGTGAGTAATGAAAAAATGATTTTAATTCTATTTTTATTTTTTTTACAGTTTCCTGTATTTTTTAATATATATTTAAAATTAATTGTAAGCATATTAAACATCATTGTCAAAACAAAGTGAAATATTATGTAAATAGTGTTTTCAAAATACACATTCTGACTTCCATAAGTCTCAAAATAAGGACAATTTACACTACCATGATTCTCAAAATAAGCACATTATTACTGCCATAAGTTTCAAAATACACATAACGACACTATCGTAGAAATATATATAGATAATGCCTACAAGTCTAAACAAAATAAGTAGTCATAACTACTATACGAAACTGAAACTGAAACCAGTAGTACTCCTCGCCGTCATCATCGTTAGACTCATCCTCGTCATAATCTGGATGGCGACGACGACAGGATGACTCAACCTGTATGGAAGCAACATTTTTTGCCAATGTTGCTAGTTGCATCTGTAGTTATGTAGTGCGTTGCTCTGTTTGTTGAACTTCCTCTTGTCAACGTTGCTCAACTTTCCTTAGCTCCTCTCGCGCCTCTCGTGCTTCGTGTTCTGCCGCTTTTGCTCGCTCCTCAAATGCTGTTATCTATGCATACCAAAAGAGGATTTATTGCAACCCATTCTTCCCTTGGAAGCCACCGTTGCAGCGCCTTTCTTGTTTCTTCCGGTAAGGAAGTTCTCTGGCATGGCACAAGGAAGAAGATTAATAACTTCCAATTTGTGAGAAACAAGTTTGTGGAAG
>NC_021165.2:18914704-18924673 GCF_000331145.2 Cicer arietinum
TCCTGCTGATAAACACCAACTGACTCACAAGTCAAGCAAAGTTCAGACATCATGATAAACAAACAAATGATATGATCTGATAATGAAATTACATTCCCATGTCTTAACATAAATATTGATCACATAAAATAAGCCTTGATAATCTTAGATAATAATTTGCATTATTTCAGACATTAAAAAACTAGTTCTTCACATAAACTAAGAGTTGATATTCTTAGACAGTAATTTTCATAAATATTTTCCCAACTAGATCTACACTTCCAACAAAAACTGCTCATGGATTGCAATTTTATTAAAAATATATACATCATAAATATATATACCTTTTTAAATACAGACATTAATTTTATAAATCTAGTGAAGAACAAACTTAAAAGAAACCTGTTTTGTGCCTGATCTCGAAACCCATCGAAGACGATTGCAAATGCGGTGGACATGAGTATCTACACATATCCCTTGTACATTGTTCCATCCAATAATCATAACCTATAGTAACAATAACAAAGAGATTTTAAGGAAAAAAACTAATAACATTAACAAAATGAACTTTTAAACTAATAAACATACTGTTTGCTTCAATTAGAAAGAAAAAAATCTGCACGTACCAAATGAGCAATCTTAGGACCTACGCCTGGAAGTGAGAGTAGTTCTTCAATCGAGTTAGGAATGTCTCCATCATACTTTGTGAGACAAATATAAGCAATTTTCTTCAAGTTGCTAGCTTTTCTTATATAAAACCCAACCTAAGAAAAGAATACACAAAAGTACAAGCATAGATATTCAATACATAAAACATGAAATTGACATGCCAACATATTATAAAAATACTGGAAGCTTCAAAAGTGACGCATCCTTATTCTTTGCCAAATCCAAATTATTTGAATCATACAAGAAACAAGGGTTTTAAAAAGCTGCCAAAGAACATACAGGGTAAATCAACTTTTTGATAGTTTCTTCATCAGCTTTGTTGAGTGCATTGGCAGTAAGCTAGCAAACCATTTTGACGAAGACGATGAGTTGCTCCTGTTCTTGAAAAAACACACTCTTAAATATGACTACACTTGTATGAGCAACTACTTCATACAGTCATGTCATGAATCATAAATATGATCGAAATGTAACATTACAATCTTAGAACGAAGCTTGAATACAACTCAAACAACAAAAAGATAAAAACACATTTTGACATATTTGTCATGATCACAAACTTGGGAAGGTAAATGTACTTACCACGAGTAACATGTTCCTTAGTTTGGCTCGATAAAAAAGAAGATGCCAGGACAACAAATCTTCTTTCCTAATTATATACATAAGAATTTAGTTTATAATGATGACAATAAAGTTTTTCACATCAAGGTTCATAGCCCAATATTCAATTGTGAATAAATAAATTCCAATGACAATCCAACCTATTAAAGGCTTCTAACTACTATTAATGACAGGTAAGAGACTACAAAGAAGAGAAAGATTAGTTTGGTGAAAATGTGCAATGCACGTATTGGTTGATAAGATAAACGACTAAGGTCGTGTTTGTATTGATGGAAAAGAATGGAATAGTAAGACATTGGTTATAATTGTATAAAATAAGGTAGAATGGAATGGAATTTAATTAAATCTATTCCATCTTATTCTAACGAATACCTCTATTAAGGGTATGGGATGGAATCATCTTATCATTTACAATTTTGTTCACTTACCAAAAAAATGAAAACTTACCTTCAATATTTCATAAAATACCAAAACAATGGTATGATATATTCATTTCATGCTATCCCATTCAACCCCCGTCATTTATCCAAACATAGCTTAACTGTCAAAAAAATCAGATTCCAAGCAAAATAAAAACGGTACCTCTAGACTCAATATTAGTATTAGTATCCAAGCACAAAACGTGAGAACGAATTAGGGTTTGCAAATAAGTTAATAAACGTTCAGATACACAACAAATAATCATGAAAATGGAATAAATTATAGAGAGCAAACGAGATAACAACAACGAATGGGAGTAAAACAGAGAAAAAAAGAACAGAGATCGAATGAGAGAGAGAACACGAACGACAGAAGAACCAGAGAGAATGACATAACCTGTGATTTGAAGTGGCAGTCAAGGGCGAACGGCGTTGATTGATTGCGAACGGCGATGAAGGTTTTAGAGCGAACGGCGAAGGGTTTTTGTTTCTATCCCCCTTTACTTTTACTTTTGTGTTGTTTGCTTACTGAACTATTACTTACTCTAACAAATGCCTTCTAAGAATTAACTTCGTTTTTTTTTTTTAAATAAAATAATATATAAAATTATACTTTCAATTTACCCACGGATATTACCTACGGATAATCAGTGTAACAAAAAATACGATTAAATTTTGGCAACTTTAAATTGAGTTTTTTTTTTTAACTTTACCCACGGATTTTGTTTATTTTACCTACGGACAAACCGTGGAAATAAATTAAAAAAAATTAAATTACTTAATAACAAATTTACTCACAATTTTTCTATAGATATTATATAATTTATCCACTAACTGACATCAGTGGGTAATTTTTGATAAATATATAAATCTTTTCTTATAGTGTATACTATCCTAAGTTAGAATGCTAGCTACACTTTCACCTTGAAAAATTCAAAATATACAAATGTCTAATATATAACAGCTGAAAACGGTATAAAATACCATAAATATTTCGACTTAAAAGAATAAAAAATGCCAACATTACTAGAAATAATAAAATTTACCATCCATCATTCTTATGGACGGAACCTAACACATCAATTAGAATAAAAAGAATTAAATTTGTTTAATTATAAAATAAAATAAAAAAGAAATTTATTTAATTATCTATTATTTTTATCGATAGATGTTAAATTATCGATTAGATTGGAAAAAAAGAAAAAAATTACTTAACCACTTTTTTTTTAGGAATACAAGTTTTAATGTCATTTAAATTAAAAATAATGGAATCTGATGAACCAATTAAAAATACCATTTGATGTGAATCTCCAATACTATTATTTTTTGATTTAGTTCCTCACTATCTCTTCACTGTAAATTGCTTCCCTTGCCCAAAATAATCACATGTTCCCTTAGCAAGGATGAAGGATGGAGAGTTGGAACACTTTAAACAGTATGCCAATAGCATTACTGACGCGCGATTATCAAAATCAGAAGGGTCATCATCCACCTTATTTAAACATGCATGTCATAAAGGAAATAAAATCGTTGTTGCAATTATTGTGATGATGATCTTAGAAAAAAGTTGCGATTGTGATTTCAGCTGTGAAAATGTGATAGAGGATATAACAATGTGAAAATTTTGTTAAGAAAATTTGAAAAATAATGTAGCAAAAGGAATAATTAACTATTAAAAGTAAACATTTCAAAAAACTTAAAAATATTTAATGATATACAAAATTCAAAATTTTAAAATCACATTCATATTTTAATTTTTTTTACGGACTTTAAATTGAATTTAATGAAATACAAAAACTTATTTTTTTTCATAAAAAGAAAAGAATAAGATAGATAGTTTATCTAAAATATAATAAGATAGATGTATATACGTGGCAATAAGTATGCTACTCAATTTTTGGCCCACCATAAGCTAAGTTTAACCAGTATTGAAATGAAAGGGATTGAGTATAGCCTTTGTTTCCAAATTCCAACTACCAACAATTTAAGCAAATGAATATTTTATTTTTTCTAAATTTTAATGATCAGTGAATTTAATCTCTTAAATTTTAGAAATAGTATGATCGAAAAATGACTCAATTTTATATTTTTAAATTTAGTATCAAAATTTTAAAGATTATATGCTTGTATTACTGCAACAAAAAAGATTATTCAACTCAATTTATATGGACGTAAGTTTTTATAGAAATATTTTGATTTAGGAATTAATTTGATTGATGTTTTTTTATTTGAAGGACTTATTTATTATTTTGTAAGTTTAAAGAATTATATTACTCAACCTTTAAAATAATTTGAAGGACCAAAATATTAATTTATTTCCAATTATTTTAGCTACATAATATTTTTTTATAAAAACATATTAATAAAAAGAAACTAAAAATTGAGAGACATAACTTTACCTTGAAAATAAAACTGTTGAAAATTATCCTCAAATCATGCCGATTATTTGACTTTTGTGCTAATATTATATAAGATAATTTTCTTCTATATATATTTTTTTTCTTTCTAAATCAATTTCATTAAAAATTCTTCAATGAAAGTAGAACTAATAAATGTTGTCTTCTTTCAAACAACATTTCTATCTTTTAAAAACTTTGTTATATATTTAAGTCATAAACAATTTTAAGACGTAAATTATCGTTAATAATAATGACATTTGAACGTGTCAAATGTGACACCATATTCTTTGAATTAATTTCTAAATCATAATAGTTTTGATTGGTCTTCTAACATTAAATCACTCTAAAAATTAACGATAAGCAAGTCAAAATATTAATTATTCTCTCGTAGATTATATGTGTAAACTGAATTAGAAAATTTAAATAACAGATAAATTACATTTTTAGCATATACCTCAAATTCCTAAATTGTCTCAACTAAATCCAAATTTAAAGTTTATTCACGGTTTTTACAATGTGAAGGTTTTCGTGCATCCAAATAAATATTGTTACAATGCAGTGGATGCGGATTATATTAGATGTAGGTGTGAGTGTAGATTTTCCCGACATTAAATTTTGAGGGAAGGAGACGGATTTGAAAGTGATGATATATGAAATGCCTTGTTAGCCAATTTCTTCATGTGAAATGCGTAATATTTATAAAAGTTCATATACCAATATATGAAACGAAAGTAATAAGTACCGTAGAAGTATTTAAACTAATAAGAGGAGATAAAGAATGCCTAATGAAACAGAGGCGATTGAGAAATAAAACAATTTATATAAATAAAGAATATCTTCAAAAAATAGCTCCATAGGTTCCATATTAATATATTTTAAAAATAAAAAAAAAAAAAAAAAAAAACGTGTGGACATGTGAACATATGGTATTTAGAAGATAAAATTTAATTAAAGAAACAACAATTAACTTAAATAAATAATCAAAGCTTTTTTGTTACCTTTAAATATAATAATAAATAGTATCAAAAATCACACACAGTAAAATTTCAAATACAAACTCAAAATATTATATTCAATCTAATAATAATAATTATTATTATATTTAAAAATTAGAATTTAATAAAAAAATTCATTAGATGATAAATATCACACATGTCAAAAAACTATTTACAATATTTTTTGGTATAAATTGGATACACACCAAATTGTGATAGGATAGATATATATCATAATAAAATATAAAAACAAATTATCCTTGTTATTTATTTATTTATTTTCAAATTAACTTTTATTATTTGAATTTTTTAATAAATAAACAAACAATACTAAAAATTTAAATAATTAATCAAATATTTGTGTATAATTTAAAAAATAATTGACACTAATAAATAAATAATTTAAATTTTATAATGTCATAAATTACTAAATACTTCTATATATTTTAAATATTTAATACCATATATTATGTAATAATTGTCTGATACCGTACACGTAGGTGTTTTTGTTGGAGTTAAAATATACATCATCATCCTTACTTCGGAGTTAGCTTTCCCAAACTAGTAACGGAGTTGATAGGCAACGAAGTGGGGGCGGAAATAGATTTAGCCTATTCTATACCACATCCGACTAATTAGGATAAACTCACATCTACCTCAATTTCATAATGGGTATAAAATTTAGGTATTTATTCCCGTTTGTAATGAAAATAAGGTTTTTCTCTGCACTCGCACTCACTCGTATATATAAAATTATAAATTTAGAAATCATATTTATTATAATAAAATAATTATTATTAATTGATTATAATAAAATTAAAAAATATTTTTTATAGAAATAAAATTATAATTTTTAATATTTAATAAAATATTAAATATATTCAATATATATGATATATAAAATTTAAAAATGACAATAATATTACTTGCGGGACGGGTTTAGGTGCGGGGTGAATATCACCATCTCCAAATCCGTCCATGTCTTCGAATTTTAATGTCGAAGAAAATCTACATTGGCACTTAACTAAAGGAGATATTCTTTGTTCAAATCAAGCAGATTCGAATGGGTACCCGCAAGTGCAAATCTTATTGCCATTTTTAGGAGTCTAATTTGTTAGTCTCTGTCTAAATATAAATAATTATTATAATTAATAAAATAAAAATAATAACTAATAAATAATAATAAAATAAAAAATATAGTGTCTAAGAACACCCACACTTATTAGGGACGAATCTAAAAATCTATTAAATCGACGGCTATAATAGATATAATATCAATAAAACTATTTCCTTTGTGATCTGTTTGGACTTTACACGTAGGTTTTAATTTTCTTTATATTTATGATTAGAGAGAATATACTTTTTGCAAAATGCGTGGAACAAATAATTAAAATTCATTTGAAGGACCACAAAAGATTAAATTCCCGAATATGTTTCCTATACATATACACCTAATAGCTGCGAAACATTTAAGACTATGCTACACCATTAAAATTCAAAACATTGAAAACTTGAAAGAATTTATTTAAATACTTTGAACCTTTTAAATTTATAGTTGCTATATTTTTTGACCTCCGCCATATTAAAGAAATTTTATATTACGAAGAAAAATAAAATGTCATTTAAAGTTTTGTTTGCAAAGTTTTCAAAAAAATTATACATATATATGAATGAGTAGATATCAACTTATTTCAATAACAATTCTTGTTAGTGCTGCTCCCTAATAACTCTATATACATATTACATTAATAGTTATATTAATAGATTAAATATGTAAATTTTTAATATTTTATCAAATAAATAATTTTTTAAAATACAATTAAAATATTGACTATCGACCGTAATGTAAGGATATTTCGGTGCTCGTTAATGCCAAAAACACGACTACCTTATGACTTATTCTTTCTTGAGTATCTGATTGATTGTTGACTCTCTCAATACTTGTTCTTGTCTCCTTTTATAAAAACAAGTTTTATTTGATTTTGAATATCAATTATACTAGTAATTATGTGCACCACGTTCAAAGATAGAACACTCAATTCTTTGTTTTCCTTTTTTTTTCTATTGAGAAATGTTTATTTTGACACCATGTATGATTTTTATTTTTTTAAGAAATTTTGTTCTCTCTCCTCAGATATAAACACACATTCATTCTACTTTTATATTATAAGGTGTATACGAATCCGATGTCCAATAACACTGCCCTTTAAAGATAAGAATAAACTGTTAAATATGGGTATAATTTTCCACTTTGAGTGTTTCATTGTTTGTCAAGAAAATATCAATAATTGACTATGCTATATTTTAAAAGATTTTCATTTTAAAATCATGCGCATGCTCCTCCCCGAGGAGATAAGACTTACATGTGTTCCCTTTTTTCAAACCAAAATTGAGAGTCGCAACTTGCCAATTGCCAACTGCAATGTTATACTATATGTTTAATTATTTATACTAACATATTTGTTTGAAATATAGTTGGTTATATATATAAATAAAACATGATGTATTTATTTTAATTTTTTTTAATTAATTCAATATGTTTTCAACCTAAATTCTCAAAAACATTTATGTTATCTATTTTGTTCATCATTATGATATTCTTCCCCATGATCCACACATTTCTAACACTGTTTCCAAAAATTAAGAATTAGTTTAGTTTTCTTTCATGTTTCCTTTCCACCAAACATAAAGTAGATAAAGACAGGGTTTGACCGCCATTATATATATTACTAAAATTAACAAATTTGAGGTACCGAATCTTATTTATCCTTACTTTCCATATTTGACTCTCTTCCCTTTTGTCGTATTCGCATTTTAATTTGATAGAAAGATACCTTTATGTTTACATTGTTAATGTCTGTCGTGTTCGTTTTACAAGTATTAGATATCAATATTAGTTATTAGTTAGAGCTGATCGTTAAAATTAGTTAGAGTTAGTCTTTTTTCATATTTATTTAGTTAAATTTGTACAAACTCTATATCAAACATATATAATGTATTTATTTAATATTCTTTTATATGGTTTTCTGATTTTATCAAATATAAAATTTATCTTATACTTTAATATTATCTTTTATTAAAAAAAAATATTTTGATTGTAATCTAAGGCTCGGATGTCATTAAAGGTAGTCATTCAAATTTAACAAAGAGATTAACAAGTCTATCTGATACTTTTACTTTTTATAAGTGTTTTCTTTATTTTTCTCTAATACCAAAATGTCATTAAATATTTCAGCTTTCTAAGGTGTAGAGATGTCACATGAGATGATACAATTACAAAGAAATATATTTTCACGTGGAATGGAAAAGGTACAAAGTTGTATATCCATAAGCAGATCACGTGCAGTAAGTTCACACAGAAACACGCAATTCCAATAAGTTAATAACCATAAAAAAAAAAGCATGTAATTTATGGAAACATTTACGGCACACACTCATTTTCAAATCACATATTAAAACTATTAATTTGATATAATTTTATATTTGATAGCAATCCAATAGCTGTAACAAACATAATGGGCCGGTAGCTATACAGAAGGGGATAATATTTTATAGGTTTCTAGATGATTCCACTCTGCATACGTGTTATTATAATTAACATTGAAGGAAGAATAAATAGTTAAAAAAACAGTTGGGGTGGTGGTAGAGATATAAAGAAGAAAATGGAGGAAGCAATGAAGATGGTGAGAATTGTTCGACCTAATGCGAAATACTGCGTTACAGGGGCCACAGGGTATATTGGTTCTTGGCTGGTTGAGTCTCTTCTTCAAAGAGGTTGCACTGTTCATGCTACTGTCAGAGATCCTGGTTAGTATACCTACCCTTTTCCTCCTTCAAAATACCATTTGTAATATTATTTACTCACATATTTACATCGGTATAAGTTATTATTTTAGCTCATTTTCCAACTTCCCCTGTTTATGTGACGCCACGTATCAACTCACGAGTCATTACGGAATTGGTGCCACGTAGTTCAATAACATATTTCCATTGTATGATCGCCATATCAGTATTGCGTTATTACAACCGTTTGATCGTATTTAATATTCGACGTTTATTATCGTGTGAAATTGTTTGAATGTGTAACTGCAACGAATCTGGAATCCTCCATGACCAAAATGATGATACCTATAAGATTCTTATGGGGTTTGTTTGGTATGAGAGAAATAATAGAGACAGAGAAATAACAAACTTCTCTTCGACACCTAAATAAGTCTGGGACCCACACTTTTTGACTTCTCTTCAATTTTGAGAAGAAAGATGAAAATTACTTTGTATTTTCCTTTTTGGCTTAATTGCACTTTTGGTCTCCCTATTATAGGTGAAAATTGAAAGTAGTCCCCCCATTTTGTTTCTCCCCAGTTTTAGTCCCCAAACAGAATTTGAGTCCAAATCATCATGAGTTGGCATTTTTTTAATGACGTGTCAAAAAAAAGCTGACGTGGCAGACGCATACGTGGAATAAAATTATTATTATATTATTTCTAATTAAAAAATATAATTTATATTTTTAAAATCATTATTATAATTGTTAAAAATTATTATTAAAAATAAAATTTATTTGTTATAATTAAATTAAAAGAAAATGAACCCTAAATTGAACCAGAAGCATCGTTCAACAAACAGCCCCAATTCAAAAGCTCCCAAATCGATTCCGATTTCGATTTCTTCATCTTAAACAGATTCCGATTCCGATTTCGATTTCGATTTCGTCTTCATTGTTGGTCACCGTCTTCGTGTTCCGATTTCGATTTCTGCTGGTTTTATTCTGCTGGTTCTGCTGGTTTTATTCTGGTTTTATTTTGATGTGCTGCTGGTTTTATTCTGCTGGTTCTGCTGGTTTTGTTCTGGTTTTATTTTGATGTGCTGCTGATTTTATTCTGCTGG
>NC_021165.2:18925129-18960942 GCF_000331145.2 Cicer arietinum
AATCGGAATCTGTTTAAGATGAAGAAATCGAAATCGGAATCGATTTGGGAGCTTTTGAATTGGGGCTGTTTGTTGAACGATGCTTCTGGTTCAATTTAGGGTTCATTTTCTTTTAATTTAATTATAACAAATAAATTTTATTTTTAATAATAATTTTTAACAATTATAATAATGATTTTAAAAATATAAATTATATTTTTTAATTAGAAATAATATAATAATAATTTTATTCCACGTATGCGTCTGCCACGTCAGCTTTTTTTTGACACGTCATTAAAAAAATGCCAACTCATGATGATTTGGACTCAAATTCTGTTTGGGGGACTAAAACTGGGGAGAAACAAAATGGGGGGACTACTTTCAATTGTCACCTATAATAGGGGGACCAAAAGTGCAATTAAGCCTTCCTTTTTTAACCTTCTCTTTCCACTTTTTTTTTTTATTTTTTTTTTTATTTTTTTTTTAAGTTTACATTTTAACCTTCTCTTTCCACTTTTTTTTTTTATTTTTTTTTTTTATTTTTTTTTTAAGTTTACATTTCTTTTTATTTTTAACTTTTATTTTATTTTTAAACAAATGCATTTTACATTAATATAAAGAAAGTGGAATATTTATTTTAACTAATTAGTTAAAATAACTATATTTAGATATTAAAATTAATAATTAATTAACTAATTAATAAAATTTTAATTAATAGAGCTTAAATACAAATAATAATTAATTTTGATTCAATTTAAAAAATAAATTAAAGATATTCTCATACTTTTAATTAATTATTATTTCTCTCTTCCCTATTTCTCTTATATACATCAAATCTATTTTATTTGTTATCTGTTTCTTTCTTTTTACACTCTCTTACTTATATCCCTTCTTACAATTTCTCTTTACACCCTATAAAATTTTAATTTTTTCAATCATTGATTTTATAGGAGGCCTAAGCCCAAAGTAAACCTAGACTAAATCTTTCTCTTTTGTTTGCCTACTTATCTTTTCAAAACAAGGCCCAATTGCTTCTCCTTCATTGATCTGTTTCTTTATTTATTTAATTTTTATAATTGATAATATAATTTTTTTTTACATTTGTCCAATCAAATCATTCCATTATACTACTTTTTTAAGTTAGTTCTTAAAATATATTTACCAATATCTATTTGATATGTTTTCATTGATTTATTGGTGCATAGAAATTAATGTATATGTTTTTTTATTTCGTTACTTTATTGCATTTTCTCATCTTCTTGCTTCTAATTCATTTATTATTATTATTTTTATTATTATTATTATTATTATTATTATTATTATTATTATTATTATTTTTATTATTATTATTTTTATTATTATTATTATTATTATTATTATTATTATTATTATTATTATTATTATTATTATTATTATTATTATTATTATTATTATTTATCTTCTCCAAGTTTACTTTGCGGTTAAAAGTTATGTCTTAATATCACTGATAAAGATCGAATGAACTGTTGATTTTGAACCCATTTTTTGGTTCTGTAAAATAGTTTTCAAATACGAACCACTTACCAAATAGTCTCCTAACATATAATTGTGTCGCGTGAATTCTTCTCGATTTCATCTTTTTATATTACTGCATAAACGAAAAATTCAATTTTTTTAGAGACAAACTTTTCCTAATAAAATTATATAAATTAATTTGGTCATAATGTTTTTCATTATTATAACATAAGTTTTTTCTATAATTTTAAATTTGAAGATCAAAAGAAGAAATTTGAAAATTTAAATTTTCACACACCATATCGAACTAATAAATAATGCCTTTTTTTTAGTAATGAATAATAATTGTTCTCTTTCAAAATAACTATCACATTTGTAAAAAAAAAATATTATCTTAAAAAATTATCCACTGTAGTTTTCGATACAACTTTTATTTTTTTATTTTAATTGTATCCTCTAATTAATATTATATACATTAATTTTAATTTTATTATTATCTCACTTTATATTTATGATATTTGAAATACATCAATAGTTAATAAGGATAATTTGATAAAAAAAATTATTTTTTCTTCTTCATTTAATATATTTTTTTAATATGTGTGAAATGCAATAATTATGTTGGGATGAAGGAAGTAGTGTGTTTTATTTATTCAAAGACATTTTCAAAAGTCTTTTATCTCATTGTTTATAAATAAAATTAGCACAAATTTTTTTTTAAAAAAAAACACAAAGAAACCATGTTTTCGCAAAGAAATGGGCCATTGCATTTTGTCCTTGCCTTTCTTTGTTGGTACAATTTATTAAAAGATAGTAAATTCTATTAAAATTAAAGTTATTAGTTTATTAATCCTCCTTATTTAATATAATATTTATGTTTCTTTCGATTAAAATGGATGTTTCATTTTTATCAAGGAAACCAGATAAAGAATAAAAATCAACACGATCAAAAGGACATATCTATGGCAAGTACTATAATTTGCCAAAGGCATTCCAATAAGATTAATATCATAACAGGAACACAACTAATCATTCACGTAACAGTTAACAATTTTTGTAGTACGAGTCTAATGAACTAACTATAAATCAATTTCTTCTTTATTAAAACAGTGAGATTGATACATGCTTGATTTTGTATTATTTTTACTAATAGTAACACGAGATTCAATTTCTTTTGTTTAAATGTAACAGCTAAGTCATTACACCTTCTGTCATTGTGGAAGGGTGGTGACCAATTGAAAATTTTCCAAGCGGATTTGCAACAAGAAGAAAGTTTTGATGAGGCCGTAAAAGGATGTGATGGTGTGTTCCATGTTGCAGCTCCAATGCAATTCAATGTTAGTGACAAAGAAAACACTGGTAATGCCATGGATTCATGATTTCAAACAACCTAACATACACAATGATTTTTTAATTTAGTCTGGTAACATATGAAGCACCGACACAGACACATATATCAGCCACTACATTAACTCAGATATATCTGATATTAGTAATTTAATAAATTAGTAATAATTTAATAAATGAAAGTAATTCAATGTAATTGGCATGTGTCTGTGTCTTCAATCTAAGGTGATGATAAGTGACACATACTAACACTCTGTATTGAACTCTGCAGAGGCCTTTGTTCAAGCAAATATAATTGACCCTTCAATCAAAGGAACAATAAATCTTCTCAAATCCTGTTTGAAATCCAATTCTGTGAAAAGGGTTGTTTTCACATCTTCCATTAGTACTATTACTGCTAAAGACAGTAATGGAAAGTGGAAACCTATTGTTGATGAATCTTGCCAAATACAAACTGATATTGTGTGGAATACACAAGCAAGTGGATGGGTGAGTAATGCTTTTCTTAGCTCACTACTACAAGCACTGTTCACATAATTCAAAACTGGTTCCTTGAGTTTTGCTTTCTTTTGTGGTGGCAGGTTTATGCACTTTCAAAGCTTCTCACAGAAGAAGCAGCATTTAAATTTGCAAAAGAGAATGGTATTGATCTTGTTTCAGTCATAACAAGCACTGTTGCAGGTCCATTCTTCATTGCTAAAGTACCTTCAAGTGTTAAAGTTCTACTATCACCACTAACAGGTGATTTTTATCATCGATCTGCATGTCAAATTCCCTTAAAATCTTCAAAGTGAATCATAAAGTATAACATGCATGCTTAAATTTTTTACATGTTTTATTATAGTGACCAACTTGTTTTTTAAATATGTAGGTGAAACTGAATACTACAAGATAATATCTGCTGTAAATGCAAGAATGGGGTCAATTGCATTGGTTCACATTGAAGATATATGCAATGCACACATATTCTTAATGGAACATGCTAAAGCAGAAGGTAGGTACATATGTAGCACCCAGAGCTGTACACTGTCTAACTTGGCATCTCTTGTTTCCAAAGAGTATTCTTGTCCCACTATTCAGAGGTAAATGATATTCTTTCCTTCTTTCTATATGTAATACTAAATTCCACAACTTTTGTTTTTCCAATTTCATATTTATGATGTTATTCCTACATATATCTGCAGGAAGTGTCAGAAAATTTTTGACAAGGTTCCTTCTGAAATTTCCTCAAAGAAGCTAAAAGAATTGGGTTTTAGTTACAGGCATAGCCTTGAAGAAATAGTACATCAAACAATTATGTGTTGCCTAGATTATGGTTATTTACCTTCTGTTTAGCTAGTAGTCTTCCAATACCACTATGTACATTATTCAAAGTATTTGAGCTTTTGTAATTTTCATACAAATAAATAAATGAAGTCAACTTTCAAACCACTAGCTTATATTAAATTTTGTATACATTCACTTTCTCTTACTTTGGTTACAATAAAAGTATTTTTTTTAATCATCTAGTTTACAGTGGCACGAGCGTGGTTCGAAAGATAAGTAAAGTCTAATAAAAAATTGTTTAAATTATGATTTGAATTCGAATTCTTCCGAATGGTTCATTCTTAAGTGAATTTTATTAACCAATTGAACTCAATTACTTAGTTGGTTACAAGAATAAAATTTCATAGTCATTATTAATTATCAATAGAAATAAAACCCTTATGCTAAAAATTTCAAGCATGATATATGGTAGTTACACACTTACACGGAGGTATTGATGAGCTCAAAAACATTTGTAGTACATTTCATCATCTCTTACCATGGTTACAATAACACTTCATAGTCATCATTAATTTATGAATAGAAATATATAGCCCTTATGCCAAAAACTTCATGCGTGATATATGACAATTCCACCAAGGTATTAATGAATTCAAAAGCACCAAGAAGTTATAGTTGTGTCGGGTCTAATGTGAATGATCAAACTTAAATGATGGTCGGTCCCTATGTTGAGTTTGTGTTGGTTAATTGAAGGCCTGCCAAGGTGCTAAAAGAGGCAAACCTGCTGAATTAATGTGACCTAATTGTACTTTCATGAGTAGGTTTTCTGAGTCTTAGATTGGGGACCAAATTCTCCAACAAGACACCAAACCTATACAAAAAAAAATATCTAAGCTAATTTTGATATAAAGTAATAGCTCACCAACTAATTCCTCCATGATTTTGGTAATGCACTTATCTTATGAACAGCTGTGTATCATTTTCACCATTATTAGTTACCTGATTTTGTTATTTTAATTCATCAGTTCATTTAGAGACACTTTCTTCAAGCTTTTTCCTTTTTCTATTTTAGAGACAACCCTAAAATTAGCCATTGAAAATTACACACATGATTTCATTATTTGATTACGAAATTAGTCTCATCTAAAATATTACTATATACTAATTCATACCAAGTTTGTCTAAAAAATGTATGATTTATCACCAAATCCTGTACTTAAACACCAATTTGGAGACATTATAAATATTTTAGAGATTAATTTGGTGGTTAAAGTTTTTGGTAAAACTAATGTGGTTAGGTGTGTCATTTATAACACCAACTTTAAAAAAATCAAACCAACTTTGTTTCGCTAATATGACCAAGATCTAAACAAAAAGACATGTTACTCACAGTTTTCGATTTCCGCCGTTTAAATAAAATTAGACAGTTTAGATTTACATAATAACAAAATCACTTTAAAAAATTCAACCATTAATTTAAAATCCAACAAAAACTTCACACCAAATCCAAATCGCTGTCCAAAGTGTAACTTAGAGGATGTAATTCAGTAGTATTGTGGTTTGAATTGCATTTTGGATCATAGTGTAGACTTGTCAGTAGGTCAAATTGTTGAGCAGATAGCTGACAAGTAAGCAGTCTTTGCTATGTATATAAGATCCTAAAGATAGAGCTACAAAACTTTCGTTAAAAACTAACTATAGTCTTTGATGTGTTTATCTTTCACTATTTTTTTCATTGTTTTCATTAAATAGCTATCAACAACTAGTGAAGTCTGCATCAAACATTAAAAAAAAGAAGCCTAACAGAACTCAGAAAATTTACCATAAAAAGTTTCTAATGTATATGTAGATTTGCAGTCTAATTGCATATTAACAGCATCAACCTCTTCATATTTGTTAAGCTACTAATTGAATATAAAATTTGAAAATATCCAATGAAGTTTCATTGAATGACTTCCATTCCCAAACCAAGGAAGTGTAATGACGGTTAGTACACATTTATTAGGTGCATGTGCCGTGAGAAATTAAAAGCTGTTCAGATGTTACAGCAATGAATTGACATTACCAACCCTCTTCACCTCAGCTAAGTACACACTTGGGAGTTATGGACTTCAAAGTGACCAATTAATTTACCATGTTCACATCATACTCATTTATGCATCACCGCGTAGTAAAGATGTCTCCAAGTTCGTTTAAAACCAATTTTGTAAATGTGAATCTAAGTTATATGGTCTCAAATCAATAATTGAAATTTATTTTTGCATAAAACTATATGGCATTATTACTGCAGTCAATCCAAGTCCGACTGCATATGTGTATATATTATCGGACTTGAATTCTCTGCGGTGGAGATGATGCAGTTGAGTGATTGCAGACAAGGCAATCTATTGGCAGGTCCAGAGTCGTGACCTTATCTTAAATGACTAATGTTCATATCAGGATTATTCAATAAAATCCTAGTAAGGATAACTAAAACTAAACATTTACAGCACTTAGGGAAGAAATGACAAGGCATATATATGCCTCAACTAAGAACATCTTACATCTAAATTTCAATCCTTTTTAATATCTGTTTTCGAGTATGGAACCAGCTTTGTCCAAACTTGAACTATAATCATCGAACAAGGGCCACATGCCATCAATTTGAGTTGCTGCATTGAATACAAAATGTGACATCTTGCCATATATGCACTAGGTAGGACCTGTCACATTTTGAGGTCCAGTAACATATACTATTATAAGGTATCCTCATTTACAATTTGATATATGTGATTTAAATTTTATATCAGATATATTAGTTTTTTAAATACATTTTTATTTTCTATTTTATTCCATAGGGAGAATTATATTGTTGACCAAGAAGTAACTGATTATATTGTACATTTAGAATCCACTAATTATCAATGTTGGACCACTAGTATATTAAGTCAATTAACACTTCATTCATTTAATGAGCACTTATGGATTCTAATATTCGACTGTATTAAACTAAACCAAATAATTTTCGCACTTTGTCCTAGCTAGCCTCCTAGGCTGAATAACTAATATTAAATGAACATACAACTAAGATTCTTCCATCTTTCAATTTGACAAAGAAGAATTTGATTTAGTCACCTTAGTTGGTTATTACCCATTTCAATGACTAGTTTATACACCCTTCAATTAATTAACACTGACGTAAAGTTAGACTCTGCCAGCAAGCAACTACATTGTGCTTTCCAATGGAAAATGAAGTAAGGATAATTATTAATTCTGATCATTAGTTTGATGTCATCATTTTACAACTCTTCCATATTTATTTCTAGTTGTTGCAATTCATATTTCCTCATGAAAATGTACAAAATAAAAATATTCACTGTCATTAAGAAAAATACAAGTGTATGAATAAGAGGTTCATACAATTAACATGAACAAGCTCAAATGACTTAAAAAAAAAAAATCAAAATTCTTCAAAAGATGTAGGGCAAAGAACCTCCGTAGAAAGGCCAAAATAGGTGGTTGGTGGTGGATCATAAAACTACACAATATGTAAGACATTTTGAGTAATGTCCCGGACTATGGACTACTTTCAGAATTGTCGACCGTCCCTACAAACCAACACGAACCTTTTCAATATATTTGGTCCTCACTCACACGAGAGTTCGGAGAAACTTCTTAAAATGTCATCCATCCCGTACGTGCAGCTACCAAAAGGCGAAAAGTTATGGGATGAATGATCTTCTGGGAAGTTTCTCAAAGTCGTGTAACTGAGGACAAAACCTTCTAAAAAAGACTTGTGTTGATTTGTGGACAGAGTCAGCAAGTCCGAGTCTGGGATGTTACATTTTGACTTTGATCCTTTTTTGGGTTCATGGTTTGCAAATGACCACAAAACAAGGAAGAAGAGCTCTAGGATTAAGCAGATAAAGCTCCTCAATATTTGAATAAAGACCTACTTTTCCAGCCAATGAATCAAACCCAGTTTGTGATGCCATTTCTTGAATGTTCTCTAGAGGCCTATGAACCCTACCAGCAATTACTCTGCAAACTATCAGTGCCTTTCTAAGTGATGGTTCATCATCAAGAATCTCTATACATTCAAAAGCTCTTCCACTTGTGGATGTTGTGAAAACTCCTATGCCACCTTTCAACTCATTCTTAGCAGAAAAACCATTCCTTATAATTCTACAAACACAACATTTTTCTGATAGGCAAAGACTTGAAGAACCATTGAGACCAAGAGAACAGGAAACAGTTGTTCCATAGAACCTTAATAGCTCATTTCCATCAGCAAGACACCTAGGATGTTTCTTTTGGAGTTTGCTTGCTTTGATTTTTACCATCTCTCTATACTCTTCAAATCTAGCTAATGTCTTTTGCATGTTGTGGACCTTCAAAACTCTCTCAATTCTACCACAGTGATTTTCTGACTTTAACCAACTTGTTCTGCATATTATCTCCACTATTTTCCTTGATGAATCTCCTTCCACAAGTTCAGTCACTGCCAAGGCAAAAAAAACCTCTCAAAATTCAAAGCTTATGAATTATGAAACTTATATGTCAAAACTATACTAAAATGGTAATAAACTTGCGGTCACTAACTAAACACTTCAATCCTAGATACTAGACACTTTAACTTATCCTAGATATTTTGAAGATAAAAGTTGTTGGAGAATACTAACAAATTCTAAATTAAAAAAGGTAATGAAATAAAGCAAAATCAGGTTGGCTGTACCAAATTCAAAAAGTATGTTGATTTATAAGATTTGTCACCTCACTATAAAAATCTATGAATATCTAATAAAGACTGTGACCAAAAAGTTTGTGGTCAGAAAAATGTTAGGATAATCAAAATCCAAGAAAAGTAAAATAATAAAAAATTAATATTACCAGCATGCTTGGAGAGATGGTGAGCTTCAGCAGCTTCCCATTTGTTAAACTGTTCACCACATTTGTGACAAGTGATAGTTGAAGAACCATTAGTATCTGTTTCAAGGGACATTCTATTACTAGAATGAATTCCACCACCATGAAAATTACCAGAACCTTCTTTTTCTGATGATAAAAGGAAAGGAGATTTCCTTGGAGGAGTGGAAGAAGTCCTAAAAGAAGGGTTAAAGTAATGCATTGTAGGGTGTCCTCCAGGACCAGGAGTTCCAGGTCTTAAAGTACCAACATAAGTTGAAGAACCACTACTACCACTACCACTAGCATTGTTATTACCAACCCCTTCTTGAAATCCACCATAACCAGTTATTTTAAGCTCACACCTTGAGTTGCTCAAAATAACTTCATGTGTTATAGGGTTGAGAAACTCACTACTACCTATAGATCTTGGACTGCAACTTGGTGGCTTTTCAAGATGTCTTTTGCTTCCATGGATAACATCTTTTAGATTTGCTATTGACCTTGAACAACCTGATCTTCCTCCTCTTTTTGTTAATATTGTGCTTAAATTTTTCCTTGTTTTTGGGTCATGAACATCTGAAGGTTCTGATTTGCAATGTAGTGACTTCTTCAGAGAAAACCACACTGTTGGCATATTCTATTACCCTTAATAATGCTTTTTTTCTTTCTTTTTCTCTTTCTTTTTTCGGTCTTCTTCTCCTTTCTAGCTTTACACATCAACTACATTCTTAAAAGGCTCCATTTTCTTTTTCCTTTGCAATCTTCACTTTCACTTTCCTAAGTGAAAGCTGAGAAAATGAAAATACAAAAAGATAACAACTTTAGTTGTTATCTGCTTTAAGCAAATAACCCTTTTTGTTACATGAAATTTCCTTCAACTTTCTATGAAACAAAATCAACCATGCATCAAAGGGTTATCAGAAGAGTAACTAACTGAAATTGGTATCAACAAAGAAACTAAAGAGTATTTGCTCTAAAGGTCATATTATTGCTTAAGCACAGAGAATGAGTTTTGCAATATCTTTAGGATGGAGTCCGTGACCACATCAGAAGAACAAGCAAATGAGACAAAAGGGACTCAAATTCATAGAAAAAGAATTAAAACAAAAAACAAAAAAAGGATAAGCTAATGTTTAAAAAGCAGGGGTGTTTGAAACAAAAACTCGAGAATCTTTGGTTTTTATATCTGGATCAAGGAACATGACAACTAATTTGGACAAAACATCTACTGTGGCACTGTTATAAATGTTACCGGTTAATTAACAGAGGCTAAATAGGAAGTCATCTATTAAATAAATTCTAACTAACGTTTAGCTCTATGTTTTTTTTTTCTTTGATCTTTTATTTTCATTTTAAATAATTATTTGATTTTTTGTATTTATTATTTATTTTTTTTATAAAAATTCATTAAAAAAATTTCAAATAAAACCCATAAGATTAATTATCATTTTCAATATAATGCAAATTTCATCAAATGCATAATTGAAATATTCAAATAAATTCATATTTTCATCTCCAACAATATCAAATTTATAAATAAAGAACAAAAATATAAGTTTATTTAAAGATTTAAATTATGAACTTGATAAAATTTGCATTATATTGAAGATGATAATTAATTTTATTGGTTTTATTTAAAAAATTTGATGAATTTTTTTATTTTTTGTAAAAAGTTAATAACATTTTTGACATTTTAAAACATAAAAGATCAAATTGTCACTTAAAATAAAATAAATGACCAAATCGAAATAAATAATAAAAAAATAAAAGACTAAAACTTTAATTGAAATTAAGTTAAGAAAACGCGGGTGCTATTTAGCCATTAATATATTTGATTCATTTAAAATCAAAATTTTATTTTAGAAAATAAAATAAATGGTTGCTATTTTATACATATATATCATTAATGATAAATAGTTATAATATCAATATTGATCTACTCATTTCAACTATTTCTCAATTTAAAAAAATGAAAATCTTTAATTAATTATTATTTACCGAAGTTGTATTATTTCTTTATCTGTAAAGATTTTATATTGTAAGTACTCAGTCTCAATATTGGTTTATTATTAATTATAGTAGTAGCATGTTGTAAGAAATTAACTAATTATATTTATTTTTGGTTTAAATTACAGTTTTTGTTTTCTATTTTAGTTGAATTACGAAAATAGTTCTCTTATTTGTTTTCAGTTTTGGTCTTTAATCAGAATTTTAATCCAAAACTTAATGAAATGTCATTTTTTATAATGATATGTCAAAAAAAAAAATAATTTGGAAGATTTTATGTTGATTAATTATGTTTTATTATTATTCTTAATTTATAAAACATATTTTTATTTTTAAAAATACATCTCCTATTTTATTATATTATTTAATTACAAAAATAAATAAATCATATTCTAATCTTTAATTTTATTCAATTTCATCTCCTTCTTCTCCTTCTTATGATTAGAGATTAAAAGTATGAATGAAATTGAATGGAATGAAATTAGGAATTAGAATAGAAATGTGTCTTTTTATTTTATTTTATTGTAATTAAATAATATAATAAAGTAGAAAATATGTTTTATAAATTAGAAATAATAATAAAATATAATTAATTCACATGGAATCTTCGACATCATTTTATTTAGATACATCATTAAAAAATAACATTTTTTTATCTAAGGTTCTGTTTGAAGGACTAAAACTATAGACAAATAAAATGAAATAATTATTTTTGTGATTCAGCTAAAATAAATGATTAAAATTATAATTAAACTTTTATTTTATTTTTCTTATAGTAAAAGTATTGATTGTAGTAGGAGTAATTATGTAGAAGCTTTTATTAGTAAAGAGGAGGTTGAGATGCTAATAAATAATCACCGTAATTAATTTTGTAGTTTCGACATTTTTTATTAATAATATATTTTAAGTTTTTTTTTTTGTATTTTTTGCATTTATATTCTCTTTTATTTAAAATTCTATATTATATTCTACATAATTTATATATTAAAATTTTTAACAGTTTTTGTATCTTCATGAAGTCGCATCCCCACCCTACGATTACATGAAGAATAATTATTTTTTCTACGGTAGGAGGTCGCATTCTGTTAATTTAATAAATAAAAAATAATAAAAATATTTTAAAAAGAAAAATTATATTAATAAAATATATATATATACATTTAATAGGAAAAAAAATATGTTGATGTGTTATATTATTTTAACAATTTCCTCTTATTTTGCAGATAAATTAGAAATTAATTATATTTTGTTAACAATTCCTTTCTATTTTTTCTCTGGATCTAATAAATAAAAAATAAAAAATAACAAATATATTAATAAAATTAAACAAGATATATTAAATTGAAAGAAAAAAATACATCAAATTGAAGAAAAAATATATTAATTTTGAACTAATGATGTCCACCTAAATGTCATCTAATTTCACATATAAATTTTGGTCGAACTCGTCTATCTCATTAAACGAGCTGATGTTATTCTGGTTGATTCTCGTTTTGGTCATTATCCTTATCTTAATTTGTACATGGATTAGAACCACTATCACCTCCTCAAAATCAACCAGAATAATCTCAACTTATTCAAAAAGTTCAGCTTAGATGTGAAATTAGATGATATTTAGGTGGATATCATTAATTTAAATTTGATATATTTTTTCCCCTTCAATTTAATGTATTTTGTGATTTTATTAATATAGTTTCCTTTTTTAATTATTTATTTATTTATTTATTTATTAGAGTCAGAGGAAAAATATGAAGGGGTTGCCAATAAAATAGAATTAATTAAATTACTCATTTATCTACAAAACGAGGGAGTTGTTAAAATAACATAGCATGTAATTTGTTTTATTTTATTAATATAATTTTTTAAAAAACAATATGTTTTTTATTTTTATTTATTAAATTAACAATTACTCTTTAGTTAAAATAAAAAATTAAAAGGTTATACTCGCGGGATGCAATTTCCTATAGAAAAAATAAAATTATCCTTATATTGGTTGCATGATGCGGATACGACCTTCTAAAGGTATAAAAAAATTAAAATATTTCAATATATAAATTTTAATATAAGATATAATAAAAAAATTAAATAAAAAGAGGACATAATGATAAAAATCTATATTTTAATGTTTGACTCATAAGTGTAAATGCTTAACACCAATATATTAATTGTATTTAATTATTTAAAAAAAAAATATTTGTGTCGAGTTATGGTGTATATCCATAATATTATTTGTGTTTCATGGATGTAACTAATAGTGTTTTACCTTAAAACAATTGAGAAAGAGGGAATATAATAGAAAAAAAATTATGGATTTGGACTCGGTCAACACATCTGAACTATTAGATTAAGATCAATAGTTCAAACTTTAAGACAAATTTTAATTTTAGTTTAATATAAAAATAAGAAAAAAAATAAAAATTATGTAATTCAAATTTTACGTTGTAAAAAGTTATATTTTGTATTAAAAAATTATTCTTTGTTTTCCTTAACAAATGTCTTAATTCTAAGAGTACTTCTTAACATGGCGCATATAATATAATATAAGTGAATACTTTTTTAAATATATTGTTTATTATGTGTTGATAGATTAACATATGAAAATATTGAGATATCCAATGACTTCATATTTTACCATGTATAATATGAGATAATGATTACGAGTGCGGATATATTTCATAGGTTTTGCAAAGTCTGATTTATTTTCTTTTAAATATTGAGTCAAAATTTAATTTATTATTTGTTATAAATTTATTTTTAAAATTCGGTATTTTTAAAAATTTATTTAACTATTTTTTTAAAAACATACACCACGATGAATTAACAAGTTAATATGTAATTTGCATTATAATTAATGTAATATTTTAAATAATTTAATATTATATCATATATTATTTAATTTTATTTTATAATAATTTAATATCTCAAAAATTCATGCTAGTTAGTATGTTTAATTATATAAAATATCAAAAAAATTATAATTTAACACAAAATTCTTGTCGATGTGTCCGACGTATTACCACCTTAATCAACTTATAGCTAATAGATTAATAGTTTAAATTTTTTAGGATAATTAAATTTAAGTTTACAACTTGATTTCTTTTGCCAATTCAGATTTAAATTGTAAACATCTGTAAAGATAAATAATCTAAATAGAAAAAAAAAACTCGTAAATGTTTATAAAGATAAATAAGAAAGAAAAAAAAGACATATATATTACAATTAAATAAGATAATAGATTTTAGATGTAATTCTGCTTTAATAATTTTGAAATGAAATTGTTTGATAAATAATCATTCTTAATATTTGTAATTTAATCTACTTTTACTATAAATTATTTTGGAGTAGTATGCAATAAACTAATAGAAAATGATTAGGATCTATTCAGCAAGAAGTTCCACTTTTTTGTTCTCCTTTTCGATTAGAGATATCTATGGGTCTCTTACTTTCTTTTGGCAAAATCTATGGGGCTTTTACCTCTCACCCTTAATTTGGGGATTAGTGGGAGCTCATTATTAGCTTTGACCACTGTCAAGTTATAAAAATCCAATGCTTAAAAAAAAAAGGTTGTAAAAGTTGTACCGAAAAAATAATGTTGTAAAAATCGAAAAGGTGGTGAAACAGATGCAAGATTTGAATGTGGGAAATTGGACTACATAATCAATGAGCAACTTGTGATGTGTTCTCTTTCATTTCTTATGGTCTTCATTGCTTGTCGTTATGCTGCCCTTAATTCCACCATTCAGCCGTATACGAGTACTCTCTAAGTTCTAAAATAGATTTAATTTTATATATATCTTTTTTTAAATGAAAAAAAACTAATTAATATATATTAAAATACTTTATTTGTTTATATTCCGATTATATAAAAAATGATTTTTTTTTTCTGCATTAAGAAATTGTATTTTGCAGAAAAAAAATCATTCTCACAAGACGGAGATACGACCTCCTGAATATTAAAAAAAGAAAACATTTTAATATATAAATTTTAATATAAAATATATTAATTAATTTTAGAAAAGAAAAGGGAGTATACATGCAAAAATTCCTCTAAAATATTCGTTATATTTGAGATTTTTTTTTTGTTAATTGCTATATTTAGAAAAAATATTTTTTTAGCTAATTGTAGTTTTTTATTTCCAATATGATTTTAATTAATTTATTTTAATCGTACTATTTAATTAATGTTGTATATTATTTTAAAAATATTATTTTTCATTTTGTATTTATGATAATAAAAATAAATTTGTAATTAATATTGATAATTTGATTAAATCATCATTCTATTTCATTTATTTATTTTAATATATGTAATTATGACGATTATTTTAAGATTGAAGAAGTAATATATAAGAAAGCAAAATACTAATAAGTGCTTTAAGGTAGTACTTCTAATTTTTGAAATTGAGTGGGGAATCAAGTGTAAAAATAATGTTTTGAGATTTTTGTATTTAAATTTTTATTAAGTCAGTGTAAAATAAAATACTATTTTAATTATAAAATAGGCAATGATTTGATTATTTCACACATATTATAAAATGTATAAATGAAATAGAGATAATATTACTTTTATCAAAATATCATTGTTAAATATTAGTGTATCAATATTATAAATACAAAATAAAAGATATTATATTGAAAATAATAAAAATAATATTGATTAAATAATCCAATTAAAAAGAAGTGTATTTAAAAATTAAAACAATCAATTATTTTAGATATTTGTTTTAAATAAATTAATTATTTTAAGACGAGAGAAAGTAGTAACAAAATATTGCAATCTTTTTTAAAAAGAAGTACATGTTGCAAATTAGTTGGTCATTGGACTTCATAATCAACGAGCAATTTATTTATTTTATATAGAAAAAAAATAAATCAATGTGCTCTGAGTGAAATTTCAATACTAAGTGTTCTAAAGTAGTACTTGTACTTCTAATTTTATTGTTTTAATTGTATTATTTGTTATTTTTTTCTGTCTCAAAGATTATTTATTATTTTATAATATCAATTACTTTTTTACTAATATATTATTATTTGTTATAACTTATCTTATCAAACTTAATAATTTAATTAATAAAAATATTTAAATAAATAAAATACATTTTATCTTTAAAATCAAATAAAACTAATCATTTTTCTTAAAAAACACTCATAAATCATGAGTAGGAGGGATCGTACAAATTAAAACATATTATTGAAATATTTAAAATACACTTGTACCACACTATTTTATCCAATTTATTATTCAATTAATTGATTATATGCAAGCACATGCTAGCCTCCCAATTTTCCTCTTGACCATTTGGATCAATTCAAAATTATAAGCGGTCACCTGTTTGAATGAGATTAAAAAATAAAAAAAAATACCACATGATCAAAACCTGAATTGAAAATACTATTTGACGCCACATCTATTAGAGGATTAATGTTTGCAACAACGCCTGAAAATCTTGTCCTATATATGCTGAGTTGAATATCCATATCCTTCGAGTTCAAGAGTACTGTTAAGTAACATGGGCTACTTAAATGCCAATATGTGATGTCAGTTTTGACATTCATACTTCAATTCCTCATCTAGTCTAAATTCTCTATTTTCCTTTTCCAATTAAAATACATTTGCTCTTGAAAACAAAGTAGTTATGCTGAGAAATTCTTGAGTAAACACTCTCCTAATAATTAATGTTCAGATCAACCAATTAAATAATCATAAGCAGTAAAATAATAATAAAAATTTAATTTATAAAATAACAAAACAAAAAAATAAAGTGGTATGTGGTTCGGTATTAATAGTAAAAAATTTGAATGTATTAGGCCGTCTATTTTATCCATCAAAGAAATCGGAGAAATGTACCATACACCCCCTCACTTTAACTTTCCACCCTCTATTTTTTATAGAAATACAATTTTACCCTTTTAAATAAAAAATTTAAAATATTCGAAAGTTTTGAAAAAATTTGAAATGATAATTTTCAGAATTTTCGAAGCTTTCAAAATATTTAAAACTTCCGAAATAAAAACTGTAAAACTTTTATCTTTTTCGGAAGTTTCAAATTTTCGAAATAATGATTACACTTCGAAAATTTGGAAAGTTTCGAATATTTCGAAATAATGACTTCTAAATTTTTTTGAAATTTTCCTATTTCGAAAATCTGAAATTTTCTCTATTTCAGAAGTTTCGAAATTTTCAAATTAATCAAAAGTTTCAAATTTTTTGATCAATTCTGAAAAAATACATTTCGAAAGTTTTAGATTTATCAAAAGTTTCGAAAATATCAAAATATTCTGAAAAATTACGTTTCGAAACTTTCGTGTTTATCAAAAGTTTCGAAAATGTCAAAAAAATTCACTTTTTTATATTTCGAAAGTTTGAAAATTTTAAAAGTTTCAAAAAATAGAGTGAATAATGAAGTAGTTAATTTTTTTAATGGACAAAATGATATTTTCATTTAAAATGGAGGGTGGGAAGTTAAAGTGAGGAGGTGCATAATACATTTCTAAAAAAATCGAAGGACAATTCTTTTTTGCGGTCATTGTAAAGACAATTTTTTCACAAAATTACAAGGCCATTTCTAAAAGAAAAAAATATTATGCACAGGCATAATTACGCAATTTAAAAATATTATGCACTATTAGTAAATTATTTTTTAAAAAAAGATATTAATTTATTTAGAAGACAATAATACATAAGTTTCTAAGATTTTTTTCAATTATATATTTTTTAATTTTTTCCCCAAAAACCTTACTTTAAAGTTATTTATTAATTCTTTTTCTTTTTTGCCTCTAATAGATCATTGGATGGGGTTTCGACCATTACTATGTTAGTAATTTTATTCCTTCAAGAGATTATATATGCAACTATCTATTGCTTTATTTATTTATTGTTTAACAAATTAAAAAATAATAAAATATCAAATTAATATATATTTATATCTCAGAGATGCAACCTCTTGAAGAATGAAAATTTTCAACAATGTATATGACCGTATTTCTGCTCTGCGATCTCACAAAAATCTATAAAAAAAATTACATTTTAATATATTAATTTCAAAGTAGAATATTTTAGAAAAATTTCTTAAAAAAAAGGATATAATTGAAAAAAAATATAACTTTCTATTTTCCTTTTTGAAAGATTAGATTTTTAGTATTACTTTTGTTACTTGTAATTATTGGATTGGTTGGACTATACATTAATTGTTAAAAAGTGAGTGTTTACTCAATAATTTATATCCAGGTCAATTATTGATACAAAATAGGGAGAATTTTTTCCACCTCCAAACTCAGTTTGAAAATAAAAATTAGAAAGAAAAAAAATTACGTGTAGTTTTTTAAAACATCGGATGAATAAAGTTGCTCCATCCAAAACATTCACAGAAGCCATCAAAACAAGAGTCTTAGCCCTTAAAAATATAAATTATTTAAATAAAAAGGTCTCAAATATATGTTTTTATGTTTGATTTTGATTCTTATAAATAATTTTTTTGTTTATTTATTATCATTATTTTTTGATAACATTGATCATGTTCAACGTTTGGAGAAATTAGCTGTGAATCGTCAATGCTTAGGTGCAGGGAGTAGAATCATTATAACTTCTTGAAAGAGTATGGAATAGATGCAAGAACTAGGAGAAGTTTTTGGAAATTGAAGATTAAACACAACCGCAACATTGTTAGATACTTAGTACTAATTCTGGAGAAGCTAGTTAGAATGAGGTGATCTTTTTTTAACGTTGCCACTGGATGCTTGTGTTGTTTGGAAGGAACATGACATTTTGTTATGTGTAAATGTATGCTATGCTTTCCTACGTTTTCCCTTTGTTAGGAATGATGAAACATTTATCCAAATGTCTGAAAAAATATTCTAAATTCTTATAAACAAAAAGTACTATGCTAGATTCTGCACCCTTTTAAGAAATAAATACATTAACATAGTTAAATAGAATAAAGAATTGTTTAAAAAATAATTAGACCCTACACAAAACTATCCCTCTAAATGTGACTGTCTCAAAACTATGAAATTAATCAATAATCATAATGTTTGTACAACAATGATGCTAGCAAGTAATTGCATTGCTTGATGACAGTTCCAACCTCCAGCCATGTCTGTACATATTTCATTTTAGTTTGAGGTGTTAATATCACAGCCACTTCCACCATTTATCAACAGACACGTGTAACCATCTCTCTGCAAATATAAGTTTAAAAATGAAACATCAATTCAAATTCAAATAACATATTCCTCTTCAATATTAGGAAAGAAAAGCTAGTCATAAACTATGATCTAGGCTGTACAAGAACATGTTAGTAAAGTTACAATACCACTTCCAAGTTGAATCTATGAACTCTCATCATCTGAACTGATGTCATCTACCCTTCTTTCAGCTATAGCTGGAAAAAGCCGCTGACGAAAATCAGAAGGTGGAGGACGTGTATCAGATGAAGATGTTCCTCGTGAAGTTTCTTGTTTAAGAGGTTTCGCTGGCTTCTTCTGTGCATCTCTCACCTCCTTGCATACTTTATCAAGCATTATTAAGAAGTCTCTTACTACAATGAACAATCGCAAGCCATCGTCCTTCCCAGTGTTCCCATGAAAGTAATCGCCAGTGCTCTTCACCAGAGCCATGATTTTCTTCTCATCTTCTAGCAGTTTCTTAACATTAGCCTCGGCTTTCTGGACAAAATTTTCCACTGTCTCACGAAACCCTCTGTCTTCGTCCACGTTCTTCAGGTTTTTGTTCAGTAAGTCTTTGGCTTTCACAAGACCATGGCCAAGTTTGGTAGCAGTTGCCGATAAACTGTCAGCATCTAGAATAGATCCTTTTTTAACATTCTCGAGCTCACTGCTCAAGTGTGAAACCACCTCAAGACCAAGTTCCCGGTAGTGGTCTTCAGTTTCACGCGCGTTATCTTCAAGAAGCTCATCCGTTTTAATATTGGACAAACTCTGGCTCTCTTTTGCCGCTCGAGCAGCTTTAATGCCCTCAGAGCGAATAATCTCTTGAACAACGAAGTGTAAGAGTGTAGTCTTGCCATCTGTTCCTTTTACGTCAGATAATTTCAAAAGTGTATCAAGTTTAAAAGCTTGTGCACCACCACGGTATGTTCCGTCATTCATTCGGTTTCCGGTTTTGAGAACGGCTTCAAGAAGCTTCAGGAACAGCCGGCTGTTTCTTAATTCCTTACAAGCAACCTGACATATCAGATGAAAGTTGCCGGAAGGATCAGATTTTTTCCCCAGGTGATAAAATAAAGGAATTATAGTGAGAGGATGCACGTTAGAGTTACAAAAAATCATTGTGTTTGTGTATGTGATGGTACTCACCACTCACCGTAAAAATTGATTTACAATGATCACCAGCATTTCAAATGGTGCACTTTTAAAACCAATGGATTACTAATTGAAATGAGTTGGTTTCATAAAGTTTCATATTAATAAAAAAAAATTGATTAGTAGTAGAGTCTGGACGTATATTTCTTACCGTGTAGGTCTAACCATCTAACATACATTCGAAATATATGAAACTATAAACTACTTAAAGCACAAAAATTAATAAATCCTATAAAATTTTGGATGTAAAACAAAATAATAAGTGTTGATTTAGTAGCTGGACTAACGAAAAATTAATTCTACAATAAGTTGTTAGACGGTGCACGCTATACTGTACAACCACACACTCAAGTTACTCTATGATCTGATTTACATTATAAACTCGACTACACATTTTTAATTTCACACCGAGCACATGATGGGAAGAGTATGAGCAACGCATCGCAAATGCAGGGGTGATGCAATCATGCAATTTAGATTCATACCTCTAAAACTGCAAAAGACTCCATAGTTGTAGTGAGTTCCTCTTTAAATGTACCCATAAAAAGCAGTGTTTCCATTCGCTTGAAGGCAAAGGGAATGTCAACCAGGGCTTTCAGGAAACGGTCCGCGGGCCCAAGTTGAGACAGATCACCACTATAAAGTTTAAGTTTACGTTCTTCGTCTGATGTCGGCGCCATCTTCAGCAAGGTTTGAAGGAATTCTGACGGTAGCTCATTTCCTGATCAACCAAGAACTCGTTAGAAAGATTTCATACAAGTGGAACAAGAGATGCCTAATAATTTTGCTTTTAAATTTCTGTGTATATTTTCATCATGTTTTATCAGTAAACCAAGCAAGGAATAGAATATCACAATTATAGTTATCAGCAATCTCTTATGAAAATCAAAGGAACAATAAATCACCTTCATAGAGTGCATCACAAACTTCTTCCATTGTCACATTCAATGCTCGCAACAGAATTAATAAATTTTGTGATTTCTTTTTGTCAATGATCTGGATATATTGGGGTGAAGGGTCTAGGGAGGAAGACTCCTTCTGTTGTTGACCATTGTTTTTGTTTACAGCATTATAACCAAAAAGTGTCTCTATCATCTCTTCATTAAACCTGTCAAATTTTGTAATTAAGGAAAATTAGCAGCGATTGATATATTACTATCCATAGTCAAACAAATTAACTTTGGGATTTATTCCTTACTGGAATGATCCTGATTTGATCTGATTCCAAACCATCGATTGATCTGAATTAGCTTGAACCTTATCCCAGAAAAATGGCTTTAGTTTGGCTTTAGGAGCATCAGCTCCACCTTCTGCACCTGCTTCAGCATCCATTGTAGCTTTTGGTCCACTAGCTGAAGGTCGATCCACCTTTGATCCTGTTGATGGTCGAGGAGGAGCTACCCCACTCTTAGGAGGAGGTGGAGGTGGACGAGGACCGGGTTTAGCCCCATGTTGTGCTGGGGGTGGTGGAGGAGGAGGACCGGGTTTAGCCCCATGTGGTGCTGGGGGTGGTGGAGGAGGAGGACCACTGGGTTTAGCCCCATGTGGTGCTGGGGGCGGTGGAGGAGGAGGACCAGGTTTGGCACCAGCTAGCGTCGAGTGTGGTAGTGAAGGAGCAGCAGGAGGTGGAGCACTACCAACATCGGACTGTCGAGGTCCTAGAGGAGGAAGAGGTGCAGCAGCAGTGAGGACAGCAGTATTACCGAAAGGCCTAAATGTAGGCGGCTCAGGGGGAAAAGGATTCATCCTTCCTGGAGGAGGTTTTAAAGGTGGCATTCCAGAATTGTTAGTCCCAACTCTCCCAGGAGGAGGTTTCAATTCGAATGGTGATCCGGTAGAAGTAAGAGATCCTATCGATTGATTTTCGTGCATTGACGATGTCTTCTTGTTGTCTCCTAAATTATTATTACTTGATGACTGAAACCCGATTTTCTCCCCTTTTGGTGAATTTCCAAAAGTGTGATTGGAAGGACCTGTATGATAAGTCAATTTTGTCACAATTAGTACAACACATTAACAAAGTATGAATGAACACTGTAACATGATATTTACCATAAGAATAGTCATTCATGCTCAAGCTGAGAAGGGGCCTGTCATCATTTTGTCTAAGCCGTCCAGTCTTACGAAATCGACTACAGCATAAAAAGAACACTGCTGCAGCTAAAAATATCAACGATGTAGTTAAAACTACAGCAACAACAACTGTTGTTTTATTACTATGCTCGTCTTCCTCCCTGTTAGTGTAAGGAGATGGAGGAGCAGAAATCTCTGCAGCTGCTGGTGGTGTCAGTTTTGGGAAAAACGGGACTGGTGACGAAGGAGGAGACAGAAGGCTAGGAAGAAGAGGCACTGGAGCAGGCGATGGGGATAGACTGGGTTCAGGTGATGGAGCGAGACTCGGTGTAGGTGATCCAACTGCAGGGCCTGAACTAGGCGGTTCTGATATATGCTGGAGCAAAACACGGCCCGGAATTCTTCTGGGAATACGAGATGTGGAAAAAAGATATCTTGTACCAGTGACACGCAATGTCTTGGAATCATCCTCAAGAATATTTTTTCTCAAACATTGAAGAAAGCTTTCCTTGATTTGTGGATCACAAGCATTAAGCAATTTTCGGATGTCTGCTTGTGCAAATGGTCGAACGGTGGAACTGACTTTATTGTTGCTAGTAAACAATTCCAGTGGGAAACATAAATCATGATATTCATTCTTTTTCTTGAAATGAATAAAATATTCACAGCAAGGGGTCCTTAATACCTTTGCCTGCAGACATGAAACTTGCAACTTTTAGAGTTTATGAATCCATTAATTGAAACAATGGAGCACATGATGCAAAACTTTATGTTCATTCAAGTACAACAAATAATCATAGAACAATCAAGACCATGTAATTTAGTGTCAAGTGAAGTGAACTTAGCAATAATTACATATGAAAAGTTATACATTTATCTTTCTAAATAAAAGTGATTGTTCATGCTAATCGTGTGAAAGGTAAAGGAATTTTGGAGTGCAATCTGGTTTAAGTAGAGAAGCATACGATGAATTCATAGATTATATTATCATATTTCTTCATCGTGTTCATGAGTTTCCTTTCCCATGGAATGTATATATACTCAAGCAATTTAATATCATAATAAAACTAAAACTTTGTAAATATAAGGTCTCTGGTGATCCTTAGATACTTGGAAAATTAGGTTCTGCAACTAATAGCTAGGAACATAGGACCACAGAAAGAAAAGAATGCCAAAAAGAGGATGGCACAGATAAGTATCTGAACCCAATGCCATGATGGAAAATAGTGGAAAAACAACAAAGTACTCTCTCCCTTCTTAACCACTTTTCCACATGAAAATAGTTATGCAGAAGATAAACATATAAGTAAGAGTGTAAGACTATCCTCGTCTATCATGCTGCCTAAATTCTGATTGAAAGTGCAAACTATTATAACTCAATAGATGATTAGGAAAAATGGGAAATAATTATATTTAATGTAAACAGCATGGCCTCTATTTGATCAATGTCACTGACTGACAGTACTGATACTCATAGTTGGACCGTACAGAATGTAGGCCGAGTATGTAATAGAACACCTTCAACGGAGGCTCGACCATGTAGCAAGATGAGGATACACTGTCAGGCTCTTCGTCCTGATGATTACTGGTCCACTCTGATATAATCACCCTCCTCCAATTTATTCATCTATCTCGGTCCGAATATGAAGCTCACTACCAATCCCAATTAATGATTATATAAGCACAACCACTCATAAAGATAAGGTAACTTTTCAAACCCTAATTAGATTACACTATAGATGCTGACTTTAGCATTGGAGTGTCTTGTAGGTACCCCCACCAGCAGAGCCACCATCGTCAACCTTCTTCCAAGATACTCCTTATGTTCCACTCGCAGTAGTCAACAGAAAAAGTTTGCAGATATTGCAACAATATCTTATAGTTCTGGGTATCATCATTCAAATAAAAAGTTCATATTTTAATTTTGCACTTCACAAGAGAACATGGATTTGGGCAACCATGTTAGCTGCCTCTACCTAAGGCTGAAACCACTGTCAGATTAACCAGAGACAACCACCGGTCATTTGCGGAGGATGAAGCAACGGAGCCACAAGGGCACCCCTAACAAGGGATATTTGGGTCTAGGATTGTAAAATGAGGAATTTGACAGGCAAAGACAATCAAGGTAAGAATCGCAGGCTCGCACCATTCACACCAACCTTTGGAGATAATGTAAGAAGTCCAATGAAAGCAAGAAATACCAAACAATTATTTTCATTGAGAAGTCATTTAAAACCTCAAACTTTCTTAGTTCCAATTTCATGTACACTTATGGTTTTTCGCCATTTTAACTTACAAAACAACAAAAAATTATATGTATAAAAAACTACCTAAATCCAAGTAACTAGTGAAAGGAACCTTACCGTGTGCTCATCTAACAATCCAGATGCTGAATCAAGTACTTCTCTAACAAAACCATCCTGTGTTTCCTTTTCTATAAAGCTATCTGCTGCTACAACAAGAACTAAAAGAACACAAAAACTAAACCTTATGTCAACCATATATCTCTGAATTCCCATTCCAAGTGCTTGATATTTTTCTCATTTCATCAAAGGACTACACCCCCAACAAGAACAAACCTACAACCCCTTAATCAATTTTCAATATCCAACGTCAACCCACTTCAATTCCTTTCCAGAAGACTTGAATTACGCAAGACCCACAAAAGATTTCCGATGAAAGATCAGATTTTTAGGATGAAACACAATCAACAAACCAAATCCCAGAAATATTTTCCTCTCCAAAATTTCAAACTTTCACTAAATCAGGTACAGCCAAAAACCCACCAGAAATATCAACAAAAAAACCAGCAACGAACTAAAGAACAGAAAGTAAAGGTAGTATGTTGACCCATCAAAATAAAAAAGTACCCCAAGAAAACAAACAACCCTACAAATGCAAAATACAAAGTTGGGGTCCAAAGAAAGATTCAAAAAAAGGGTATTTGCGTTTAAGAGGATCCGAGCTAAGCAGCCTTTGGTTTGGTGTTGTTGACCGCGAAACGTTGAACGCAACAATGTTAAGTTATTAGTAAATTTGTAAGAAAGGAACCAAAAGGAAAGACTTTTTGGTGAATGAGAGTAAAGGGTGTTAAGAAAACAAAGGAAGTTTCTTGGGGGTAGATAGAAAAGAAAGAATAGTACGCGTTTAAAGAACCGTCTTAGGAACAATGATTCTAGATTCGGAGTACACTGTCTGTTGTTACACTCAGTCTTCGTTTTCGTTATAACCTTGATTAATTAATGATTAAGTAAAAATTCGAAAAAACTCTATATAATAATAAATAAATAAATTGGATTTTTTTTCTTCTTTTTGACGGTAAAAAAAAGAAATTGGCTTACATACATGGAAATGATCTGCTGTGAATATCAAGAAATTAAGTCCTTGTGGTCAACTTCTCACAAATGGAAAAGTTATTATTATCAATAACTAATTACAATTCCAAATCAGTACTTCTTAAGTTTTAATTCCTAATGATGTTTTTATTAATCTCTAATTTCTCGACTTAGTATTGCTCCCAAATTTTCCCAAAATTGTATTTGATTTATAGTTTTTACAAAATTAAACTTCAAACTTTATAGTTTTAGAGGAGGATAAGAAGACAATGATGCACTTTGTTGAAGAGCAAATAGTGCATTTTGATTATGACTTGATTAAGGATATAAATGGAAGAAAGAAAAGCATGGAGTTGCAAAACCAAAATTTGGGACGAGATATATGTATATTCAAATATTTATTTTTGTGTGTGGGGGGATTAACAATTGTTGGCATGTCTCATGTGGATACTATTGACAAGAATGAATTATGAGTTTAACGATTGTTTCACACTATAAATGTCTCATTTATATGTTTTGAATTTCCATGCATATTTTCAAGTGAATGTTAATCAAGGATGTTACAAACGTTATGATTAAGGGGAGCAAGTCAATAAGTTGAGGTAATTAAGAATGTTGAATGTGGTGAAGATAATGATGAAGAGGAAATTGATAGTAATTATGACAATGATTACATTGAGGATGAATCACAAGTTTGATGGTTATGATATTCTTCAAGAGGAATCAACACAATTTAATAGAAGAGTAAATAACCTTTCAGTTAATGAAGAACTAATAGATGATGATGGTGGCGATAAAGAAGTGAATTATGATTATGCCTTTGATGAATTAAATAGAGGTGATCTTGAAGTGAGGGTAAGAGTGGAATGTAAGGGCAAATGTGATTTTTCGTCTGTTGAAGTAAAATTAGTGATATACAAACACACATATAGAATGTAGACTTGACAAAGAAGTCACGTGTGTTCTAAAATTTTAATAATAGATCTTCCAAATCGAAGTGTGTGGCTAAGCCAATGGCTAATAAGTTGAGCACTCATGATAATAACAAGGTTTATGAGATTGTGAATGATATAAATATGTCATACTCGATTGGTATTATACTTTGATGTAGATTTAAGTGATTCCAACGGATATTGAAGAGTTAATCAAGTGGTTTATTCACATTAAGTAACAAATGAAAGGGGAAAATGAATAAAAGATGAATTAGGTTGAGAAGATGAAGAAGACGCTACAACCAACGATGATTGATAAGTCAATTAGAAATTGCCACAATGGTAAGGAAACCATTGATAAGATTCAAAAAAGTTCTAATCCAAAAACTCAAGAAGGAGACTTAACTCACTCATCATTCCATAGAGAAATTCTAATTCATTTCAAACTTGTCCACAATGAGACTCTTACAATGTATTTAAAGAATGATTCACCCTATTCTTAAATGGGTCAAAAAACCAATTCTCTACATTCATTTTGGTCTTACACCACTTAACTAAAATAAAACTAAAACTATTACAATTCAAATTAAAAACAAATAAAACTAAAAACTATTATAAAGTATTGACTTTTTCATTTAATTATCTCATTTTAGGTCCTTATCATTTCCTCCTTATTGGAAGAAATTCGACCTCAAATTTAGCTATATCATAATCTACAAGAAGAAAACACACAAGTCAAAAACATGATGAACAATGTTAACGTCAGCACCAGAATCAAATGGAAATCGGGAAAAACCACCAAATGTGCCAAGTAGGTGAAACACAACTCCACTTTTTGAATTTAGCAATCCAACATATTCATTTTCAATATTGGGAGTTTGAATGATATAGAGAAAATTATACCTCTTGAAATTGATAAAAGTACCAATGCTATCCTCCTTGGATTAGAAAGGTGACAAACAAGAATTTATTTTGTATTTTCAAAGGCTTCATAGCAAGTTGAACTTCATGGACATTTCTTTCATCATAAACAAATGAATATTATTTTTTAAATCAGACAAGTACCAATGTCAAATCTTTTTAAATTTTCAAATGAACCAATATATGTTTCTATCGGTTGAAAATTAGAGTGAATTGCAAAGTTTACTTGTAGCAAATACATCACATACGCAACTCAAAATAGATTACAATCAAGACATAATAAACAATGACAAAAATTACATCAAAATTTCCCTCAACTAACTTCTCCTTCATCTTTTTAATCTTCTCAGGATCCAACTCTCTCATTGTTTCAAGATAGTTACGAATAGAAAATTGTCACATAACCGCTAGTTCTTGACATCACTGTGAATCACACATTGTCGACATATTTACTGCTATTCACAATAAATTTATTCGTTATCTTACTTGATATCAACTCTTTTATAAATAGAACGCCTCTATAAAAGCTTCTTCTGATCAATTTACCATATCATATGGAAATAAATATTTGTTTGATACACTATTGTCAGAACAAAATGCTCTTAGAAACTTAAGCTAATTGGTGAATGTTCATATATAAAATTGTTTTATGTAGCTATCATTTTTGTGTGAAGGTTGTATAGCAAACACACATTGTCCTTCATATATAAAGGAAGCGATTGGGCTTAAAGATGGACAATGGACAAAGTGCAAACCCACCTTTTGTTAGACTGAAGATTAACTTTTTATTATTAGGATGAATGAAAGAATGGGCCACAATAATTTATTGACGAGAAATGTATCATACACCACCTATTTTAATTTTTCACTCCTCATTTTTATAAAAATTCAATTATACCCTTTTAACTAAATAAAATTTTAAAATATTCAAAAGTTTTAAAAAATTCGAAATGACAATTTTCATAATTTTCGAAATATTTAAAACTTCCAAAATAGAAAACTCCAAATTTTTTGAACTTTTTCAAAAATTTCAAATTTTCGAAATAAGGATTACATTTGGAAAGTTTCGAAAATTTCCAAATCTTGAAAATTTCGAAAGTTTCCAAATCTAGGAAGTTTCGAAAATTCTGAAATTTTCTATTTCGGAAGTTTCAAAACTTTCAAATTGATCAAAAGTTTCAAAATTTTTGATCAATTATAGAAAAATACATTTTAAAAGTTTCAAATTTATCAAAAGCTTCGAAAATGTCAAAATATTCTGAAAAATTACGTTTCGAAACTTTAGTGTTTATCAAAAGTTTCGAAAACGTCAAAAAAAATTTATTTTTTTATATTTCGAAAGTTTGAAAATTTTGGAATGATAACGTAAATTTTGGAAGTTTCGAAAAATGAGGTGAATAATGAAGTGGTTAATTTTTTTAAGGGACAAAATGTTATTTTCATTTAGAATGGGAGGTGGGAAGTTAAAGTGGGGGGAGATAGAGAGTGTGTATGGTACATTTCTCTTTATTGACTACTAGTACTTGGTTAAAGAAGCTCAAAGTAACTCAAAACCAGCCTATGAAAATCTTCACATTTTCTAGCTGGAAATTTTTACTCTATATCCCACAATTATTCTCCACTCCGCATATATTCACATAAACCCTATTTTATCTTTATTTTTCCAAAAAATAGAAAAAAAATCAAACATTTAAAAACAATAAAAAATAGAAAAAATTTATTGTACATTAATTTTTCTTTTTCAAAAAATACATTGTTAAAATATGTATCAAAAAATTTAAATTTAGTTTTTTTTGAAATATAAATGTCTTTTGAAAAATTTAAAATTGAATTTTTTAAAATATAAATATATTTCAAAAAATTTAAATTCTAAATATTTTAAAACACATTTGTGTTCCATGAAACTTAATTTAATTTTTTTCTAAACACAAACCATTTAAAAAAAATTGATTCACCAAAAAACTTTTGTAAAGTTTATTGGTACGCAAAAACAAAGCAAAATTATGAATTACCGGTGCACGAGAAAATTTATTTTAAGTTTTCTGATATACAAAAGTGTCCTGATAAAATTAAATTTGAATTTTTCAGAACATAGGATGTTTTTAAAAAATTTAAAACTCTAATATATTTTTCTGGAACATATTTATGTTTTGCAAAATTTAAATTACTTAAATTAAATTTTCTAATACACATTTGTATTTTGAAAAATTCTAAACAGTTAAAAATAGTGGATGAAAGTGGTAATAGGAATATTATCGTGGAGTATATGATAAAAAATTTATTTCTTGCCACATACTTTATTGGAATGAACTGTGGATCTATCGACCAAACCAATATGTTATTTTTTACAGCTCTAAATCAATAACATTTGGTTTGGCTCTGTAAAAAATAACATATTGGTACCCCCTCTTTTATCTGTGTACTCCCAAAAAGTAAAGGAAAATACTAAAATACCTTCGTATGTATATATATTTTTTTTTCATTTCAACATTTCCAGAACTAAATCAAATGTCAATTTTTTTTTTTTCGAAAAACTTAAAAAAGGTTTTCCGGTACATAATTGATTTCCGAATTTTTTTAACTTTTCTAGAAAACTTGATTTTTTTATTATATTAATATTTATTTAATTTTTTTGATTTTAACTAATTTTTTTTCTTCAGTGAGTGGCAAGAATACTTGACTTTGAATCTTCATCGTCTATGGATCTTATTTTTTTTTTTTCTGTCTGACAACATCTTCAGGGCTGCATTTATGGAGTGTTAATTATTAATTATGGTATATTTAATTATTAACTATTATTGAATGATGTATTAACTATTTTGAAAATGATTCGTCTGACAGCATCTCTCGGGCTACGATTTATGGAGTATTAATTATTAATTATTGTATATTAATTATTAACTATTATGGTGTATTAATAGTGTATTAATTATTTATGGTGCATTTATAAAAATAATTTAATTAAAAAATAAAAAATAAATTGTGTGTATCGGAAATCTTTTTGAGAAAGTTTTTCAGAAATGGCTTATGTACTGAAAATCTTTTAAATGAAGTTTTTCGGTAGTACAAATTTTCACTTCTGTACCAGAAATCTTTTTTAAAGTTTCCGGTAATAACTATGGTACCGGTAATTTTTTTTCAAATTTTTCAGAAATAAAACGTGTTCTGGAATTATAGTAAAAGAAAAATTTAAGAATATAATTGGCATTTTCAAAAAATTATGGGGGTACATGTATAAAAATGGGGGTACAATCTAAATTTTTGTTGTTAATGAGGCCAAGCCTCCTTTGGTGATAGATCCAAAAAATCAAACGGAAACTGCGCATTTTTACCCCTTTCTATATTCAGGAAAAACTGATACCGTGACAACAAAGTCAAAGAGTACAGTGTACTACTTAGCAAAAAAAAAAAATAATAATAATTTAATGTATAGGCTAATCTCAAAATTCCAAAATAAAAATGCAATAAAACATTGTTAATAATGATTCAAGTCCAAAATGTTGGAAACAATTTTATTTAATCTCATCAGTCGGCAAAAATTCATTGTTCAAAAATGAAATTTTTATAACAATTGGTTCATGGTGAAAACAGAGATGCAATCATTTACATGACATATTGTTCATGTAAACTAAAATCATTTAAATGACAAGCTTAAAATCTTTATTTGATCATGATCATCATCTTGAGAATTAAACCTTGGAAGCTACATGTTGAATCACTTGAAATGTGAGACTCTTGAAAATTGAAAGAATTATGATCCTAAATCATTATAAAGGTGCTTGGGGTAGGAAGAACAATATATTTTAGTCTAGTTTTAAAAAATGTGCTAAATGTTTGAAACACTCCTAAATGTATGTTTGTAATTTATTCCTTTAGTTTGTATTTGAGTTTGAGTATTTTTGTTCTAATTAATAATTATTTTTTTATAAAAAAATAAGTAGTATCTTTAATTTTACGTTTATATTATCTACCAAATTTATATAATTGATGTTCGAAATAATTTAATTTAATAAAAAATTATATTTTTTTATTTTTTAAGAATTTAATTTTGATGATTAAAATGGATTCTAGACATTAAAGCCACAAATATATGCTCTATTACTTTTACTTTAGTTTGTGTTCACCAATGTATTTTTAATGCAATTTTTTTTTTATTACTAAACGACCAATATTATGTCATAATTGTTTTTTGAATTGACTTTATATTTTATTTTGAAGGAATTGATGTATTTTTTTTTTTTGTTTCTTTAAATGTTTGCATCTATTATTTACAGAATTATTATATAATTTTTTTTAAAATCAAATAAGAATTTGATTTTATATTTTATAAATTAAGAGTTTCATTAACAAAATTATTCTGACATATACTTAAGTTATTTATAAAATTATATTAAATTTAATAACTTATCATAAATTTAAATATTTATCTAAAATCGAAAAAGAAATATGAATCGATACATATATTAAAATCATATATACATTCAAAAGCAATTTCGATCCAAACAACGTGAATTAATTAGAATTAATTTTATATTAATGTATTGAAATATAAATTAAATTATATTAATATTCAAATCACTTTTACCTAAATCAATTTTTTCAAAATTTGTTTTGGCAAAATCAATTTTCGCTATCGCATAATCAAACACATATAAAAAATATATATTTTTTTTTTAAAAAAATAAAAATTTATATAAAATGGAAGAAACCTATGTGTTTTTGAAAACTTTTTTTCTCGGCCTAAAGTCTTCTCAAAACTCTTAAATTTAAAGAAGATACAGTCTGTTCTTTGATAGTATAATGGAGTATAACATTCCATCCAACTCAGGAACTAGTGCTGGATTGGACATTTACACTCTCATTCACATGTCATCCCGTACTACTCAACAACAAAGGAAGCTTTGTCTCATAGTATGCTTGCTTGTTACAATAACTTACAACCCTATGCCAAGACACAACATGTCAACATATATAAACTGGCCAACAAAACAACTACAGAAATACTTTGTAGACTCAATTTTAATGTATTTTTCCTTAACGAAGTGGGGTTGGTAGAAAAGGACTCGAATCAGTGGGGTGTGACCGCAAAGAGGGTTGCATTGCACGCCACTCCAACTTCCACCTAAAAATAGTTAGGCATTATTCTCTTCAATTTAAATCCCCAAACCAAAAAATGGAGATGCGGGGTATCGATCCCCGTACCTCTCGCATGCTAAGCGAGCGCTCTACCATCTGAGCTACATCCCCTTGTTGTTCTATAAATATACTGAACTTAATATAGCTAAGTCTTAATCGAATCGTACTACTTCATGATTTTCTAAGCTCTACCCAAACTGAATATGTCAACCACTGGTGGTCCTGTATATTGATGAAGGGTCCTGCAAATTTAAAATATATATTTATTTATTATGAAAAGTTAACAGAATAAATTCTAGAATAATCTTCCACATGCCTGGCTAGGATATCTGTAGTATAAATCACTGCTTTGCATAATAAGTATATATGCAGGCAGGCCAGCAATGTAAATTTTAATTAGTTAATTAATTTCTATACTCACTTGTGGAAAGATAAGACCAAATGGTTTTTTATAGATCCCTTGGAACATTTTGCTCACACTTAAATACTACCTTTATAGTGCAAGATTTGAACATCATGTTCAAGTGTGATATTTTATGAACTTTATTCTAATGAGCACTGTCACTGTCAGTATAGTAATGCAATGCAACAGGCCTAGCTGAGTACCAATAACTTTTTGGTGAAAAGAATAAATATGAGAGGAGAAGATAATTAGTCAGCTTCATGAATCATAAACATGGCTAAAGAAGAAGCCTAAAAAAGGAACCATATAATAGGAAAAGGACACACAATGCAGGTGAGTACCAAGAAGTGAATGGAAAACACCAACTACTTGTATTGTATTTTCTGAGACTGAAAGGTTAAATTCTTAACTCCCATCTAAAGCAACATAAAATATTTGTTTAATTCCAAAGGGGGTTTGGCAAAGGTTTGAATTTGGAACAAGTTATGTTGGATCCTAGCTTGTCCAGCAGATAGGAAATAATTATGGTCATTAATTTTATTTTATTTTAATTGGTGAGGAATATTTAAAAACGACATCCTATTAACTTCACCAAAATTTGTTTGGTTGCTCCTTGAATATTTAGCATACCAAAATTAATTTAGGGATCTAACTAGTTTTAATTAAAACTTTACTCTTTAAATAGATGGTTCTTCACACTACACCTAATTATGATTAAAGATTTATTTTTCTTTTCTTTATTTTTCTTTTCTTAAATGAGGAAAATTTGATTAAATTGAGCCAAACAATTCAATTAAAAAAGCAGATCGAATAGACGTTCGATTCTAATCTACAACATAATTCTAATAGTACTACTATAACATTGACTATTTAAAAACAATGAAATTGATGATTCTTAACATCATTGAACACTCTTTATATCATTTAGTAGGAGATTCGATCTTTGACGGATACTTATTAAAAATATGTGTTCGGAGATGTGAATTCTTTGAATAAATCTAAGTACTCAAGAATTATTTTGGTTTAAAAAGAAAGAATAAAGCAACGGTTTTGATAAATTGTTAGCTTTGAATACAATCCATGACCCTACATTAGTGACACTATCACACTCAAACACAAACACAGCCTCTCTCTCTCCGTCTTGCCTCTCCAGCTGAGTTAATTTGCTTCAAATGGTCACCAAAAACCAAAACCGTCCTCCATTATCACTCTCATCCACATCTCCAACCCCTTCAAAGGTACAAACTTTTCTCAATTCCCAACATTTAATTTCCATCTTCACCTCATTTTAAATCATGGGTTGTTCTTGTTCCTCACTTTCATTGCAGTATCATGCTTAAAATGTGATCTTTTTTTATTGAAGTTTCAGAATTTTGTGGGAGATGAGCACCTGCTAGATAAAGAGCAACTAGTTGAAGCAGAAAAAATGGTGGAGACTCCAATTAATGGAAGAACAAGACAAGCTTTCAAAGTTGTAAATGGCGGGCACGAACTTAGCCCAAATAGTGCTCCTCCAAGCAATGCTGGATCAGATTATGGTATAATAGAATTCACTAGAGAGGATGTAGAAGCATTGCTAAATGAAAAAGCCAAAAAGAAAGACAGGTTTAATTATAAGGTTAGTTAAAATTTGAGGTCGTTAAGTTGTAATGCTATATACATATGTAGGTAGAAAGATATAGACTGAATAGTCATTTTGGTCGTCCAATGAATGTGTGAGTTGCGGTCACTATAGTCCTTAAATATATAAAAATTACAAATCTAAATATATCTACAAGTAAATAGCCATTTGGTCCTTGAATGTGTGATGGTTGTGTTTTATTAGTCAGTTTAGTCCTTGTATATATCTTTTATTGGTTGGTTTGGTCCACTTATGTGTCTTGATCAATAAAATTTCTAACAAAATACATTCTCAACGATATTTTTGTAATTTTGATACTTTGAAGGACTATATTGACGTTGTCTCACACATTTAGGGACCAAAGTTACTGGTTATTCATAGATATATTTGAATTTGAGAATAAATGAGACAATATCAAGTTCAATGTGCATGGTTGGTAGCTTTGTATGTTATTTGATTTACATGATGCATAGCATTACTTTACTTACTGCCTGATTACTCATATATCAACATTTTAAGGTAACCCTTGAATTAAAAAAAACAATTTAATGTTCCTCTCTATGCTTTTATAGGAAAGATGTGAAAATATGGTGGATTATATAAAAAGGCTTAAGGTTTGTATCAGATGGTTCCAAGACCTTGAGATAAACTACTCATTAGAGCAGGAAAAGTTAAAGAATTCACTGGAAATGACCCAGCAAAAAAGTATAGAAATTGGTAAGATTAATTTTCATTTTTTTCACTTTGGGTCGTCATAAATGCTATTGCTTGCTGATTTTTATTGCTAATATGCTTATATTTATTTAATTACAGAGTTGCTGCTTAAAATCAAGGAAGATGAACTGAATTCAATTATTGTAGAAATGAGAAGGAATTGCAGTTCTTTACAAGAGAAATTGATAAAGGAAGAAGCAGAGAAGTCGGTAAGAAAGATTTTGAAGTCTTTTTCCTTTTAAAATTTGGAAACAATATGAAAAAAAATTAATTTTAAGCTTTGAAAAATATCTTTTGTAAATACAAGATTGCAGTGGAATCTCTTGTTAAAGAGAGAGAGGCAAGGCTTGATATTGAGAGGTCACAGACTACTCTTT
>NC_021165.2:18961166-18989439 GCF_000331145.2 Cicer arietinum
CGAGAGATTCAAAGTGCAAATCAGAAGGTAAAATAACAATATAATTCTAGTTCAATGAATTATTTTGCACTTTTTTCCGATCATTAACGGAATTATACTAATAAATAAATGTCTTCATTTGAATTGCTGCAGATATCATCGCTCAATGACATGTATAAGCGGTTACAAGAATACATAACAAGTTTACAACAGTACAATGGAAAACTTCATACAGAGCTTTCATCAGTTGAAGATGAACTCAAACGTGTAGAGAAAGAGAAGGCTAATGTAGCAGAGAACATCTCTATGTTAAGGGGTCAACTTACTCTATCCATTGTAAGTTTGGTTTCACGTATGCACGTTTTCAAATGAAATTCAAGAAGGCATAAATAATTAATAGATACATAAAAAGGCTTTTCATAAGCACACTTTTTTTATATTAAATAATAAATTTTAGGCATAAATGGTTGTGAGTTTTGGATTTGTCACTATTATGTTTTACACAATTTTGTGACCTTAGTTACTGAACTTGATTGTTTGTTCTGTATGTTCTATCTTTTTTTTTTCTTCTTATTCATGCAACCGGTCCGGTATATTACCTAGTTTCCTTGGTTCTTGTAATAGTCTTCTCAAGAAGAGGCCACAAAACAGAAGGATGCTCTTGCTAGTGAAGTTGCTTCTCTTAGAGGAGAGTTGCAACAAGTAAGAGATGACCGAGACCGTCAATTATCTCAAGCGGAAAATTTAAATGCTGAATTCGTGCAATTAAAAGAATCTAGAGAAACCTCCTGCATTGAATTGGACAACTTGACATTAAAAGCAAATGAGCTGGAGGTTGGTTTCTATACTTGATTTCATTCGTATTAAATATCATGTCCTTCTATCATTAGAGTTGTGATTGAATGAGGCTCTTTTACAGGAAAAATGTTCTTTGAAAGGTAATCAACTAAAGGCATTGAAAGAACAGTTAGCAGCTGCAGAGAAGAAACTGCAGGTAATAAAGACATTTTTTTGACAAAAATGTTGCATATTATTGGATATAATAACCACTTTGTAAGATATAGAAATGTTCATGGACCTATACCTAACAGCTTAGGATATTTATTCAACATATGCATTATTATGATTATCATGTTAATTGCTTATGTTCCTTGTTAGGTGTCTGATATATCTGTATATGAGACAAGGACAGAATTTGAAGGGCAACAAAAGTTTGTTGATGAGTTGCAAAGACGCTTGGAAGATGCAGAATACAAACTTATAGAAGGGGAAAGGCTGAGGAAAAAATTACACAATACCATTTTGGTAATTCATTGATCCAAAAGATTTGTTGATTATAAGAAAATTGAAACCTTATTAAACTCAATGTTAACAGGAGTTAAAAGGGAACATCCGCGTATTCTGTCGGGTGAGGCCTTTGTTGGCTGATGAAAGTCGTAGCACAGAAGGAAAGATATTCAGTTATCCAACATTGATGGAAGCTTCTGGAAGAGCAATTGACCTAACCCAAAATGGTATTATCTCTTGTGATCATGTATTTGAAAGTATACTTATTATTTTTCTATGATGATTGTTTTAGTCATCATTTTATAAATTGCCAACTCATGTAACTCCTGTTTTGTTCTTAGGCCAGAAACATTCTTTTACATTTGATAAAGTTTTTATACCAGAGACATCACAAGAAGAAGTTTTTGTAGAAATTTCACAACTTGTACAAAGTGCTCTTGATGGTTATAAGGTAATTGAAAGATCAAACACTAATGTTTTTTCATGAGTTTTGTTTTCAAATATGCATGTTTTGAAATCAATATGTATACATAAACGTTAACCATTGGGATTTCTTTTGAAATATGACGATGTTTCGTTTTCAGGTTTGCATCTTCGCCTATGGTCAAACAGGATCAGGGAAAACCTATACAATGATGGGAAGACCTGGACATCCGGAAGAAAAGGGATTGATACCTCGTTCGTTAGAACAAATATTTCAAACAAAACAGTCTCAGCAACCTCAAGGATGGAAATACGAGATGCAGGTAACATAAAGTACTCTCTTCATACTTTACCACGTTATTGCAATGTCATGTAAACAACTTTTATGAACATGATGGGAGAATACTTTTGTTACATTATTTGTAGGTGTCAATGTTGGAAATATACAATGAAACCATTCGTGATCTGATACCTACACATAGATCCTCGTCGGATACAACACGCCTGGAAAATGGTACTCCTGGAAAGCAATATACAATCAAACATGATGCAAGTGGAAATACACAAGTTTCTGATCTTACAGTAGTGGATGTTCAGAGTGCGAAAGAAGTCGCGTTTCTTTTAAATCAAGCTGCAAATAGCAGGTAACTATTGTTAAGACACATCAAATGAACTTGCCATTCTAAGGCTGGAATTAGATAGCTACGTTTTGAGAAGATATATTTTTATTGCATTGAAATGGTTATGAGAAATGGACAATTTGACATATTTCTGATGAAACAAAATGTTGGCAAGTTCATCAGAAATATGTCAAATTGTCCATTTTGTTTACTTGGCAATCAGATTGTCAAATTGTCCATTGTCCATTGTCCATTTTGTTTAATTGCCAAGTATTTCAATTTTTTATGTCAAATTTAATTGTATTGATTATTTTAGTTATTTCCTTTTAGATCTGTGGGAAAAACTCAGATGAATGAACAATCATCAAGAAGTCATTTTGTGTTCACTCTACGAATATACGGTGTAAATGAGGTATTGATGTTTCTCTTAAGATAATAGTAAAAAATTATTTTATATCTATTGTCCATTCCCATCTCAATTTTCCACAGTTGCAATGACTTGCATCGTGAATTCATGACGAAACTTATTTTATTTTTCTGGTAGAGCACTGATCAACAAGTACAAGGTGTTCTGAATCTAATTGACCTTGCTGGTAGCGAGCGTCTTTCGAAGAGTGGTTCAACAGGTGACCGGTTGAAAGAAACTCAGGTATGCAAAGCCATGATGTTTCCTTTTTGTTGGGTAGACCCATAGTTAGTGATAAGTGGGCAGGTCGCTTGAGCTAGCCGAGAGCGACTGCCCCCTGCAATGCGGCTCAAGGGTAATCTCGTATATAAACTGGATATTTAAACACAAGTTGTAATCTTCAACCCTAAACTTGAATCATAATAGACATTGAGACTATTGGCTGAACATTGTGATTAAATTTTGGGTGTTCTTTGTTGCGTTTTTTGTAACCGTGGCAGCTGTTCTAGCCCTTTTCCATTTGAGCTTATTTTAATTTCAAAATAGTTTAACTTCACTTTTCATTTGAGATCAGGCAATCAATAGAAGCTTGTCATCATTGAGTGATGTCATATTTGCCTTGGCCAAGAAGGAAGATCATGTGCCATTCAGGAACTCAAAGCTTACATATCTGCTCCAAGTAATTCTTATTCTCTCTTTTACATGGCATTTCTTAAATTTTACATTACATTGATGATTTCTTTGTTATCTGTCTTTGAATAATTTAACGCGATCTAACACCTTGAATATAATTATGATTGAACAGCCTTGTCTAGGTGGAGACTCCAAGACACTAATGTTTGTAAACATTTCACCCGATCCTTCTTCGGTTAGCGAGTCACTATGCTCACTTAGGTTTGCTTCGAGAGTAAATGCTTGTGAGATTGGAACACCTCGTCGCCAGACCAATGGTCGTGCGACAGACTCTCGTTTGAGCTATTTCTGATCTTCAGAAACAAAGATGTATATTTTTTTAACCATTTGTGGCAATCAAGTGACAGAGTGAGTGAGTACTATAATAAAAAATGAAAAAGAGTTTGATTCTAACAACGGCATGTAGCTTGTATAGTGAAAGTAATTGAGCATTGCATTTAGTTGAATACCCCTTGTAGTAGTTTAGTTTGTTATTCTGCTTAATCTTATGTATTTATTTTTACAACATTACTCTTATATATATAAATGGAAAAGGAAATTGTTTCTGATTATAGAAAAAGTGAAATGACTCTGTTCATGATGGCATGATTTTTTATGTTTGAGGTAGACTTTTCTTCCTTGCAATGTGTGGGGGGAAAAATCAATTCATTCTCAAATTATCCAAATCCAAGGATCTTCAAAAAATATGTATTAGATTTCAAGAAAGACTAGTCCTAGAAAGATTTTAGAATGTCAGTGCCAATGATTGATTGGATAAGGTCACAGTTAAGCAGAAAATTAAAATAACTCAAATTGAATTAAAAAACATGTCTTAGATATTTATTTAATATTAAAATTTAATGTCATTCATATACACCTTTGACATTATAGAATGGCAACTCCTAGTTTATATATATAAAATTCAACTTGGTAATTTTTTTTCTTCGAGTTATAAGTTATGATATTATTAACTAACATGAATAATATTTTGTTAGGTGAGATATCTATATTTAGTGTCGGCACACTTACCTCTATTAAATGAAACCTATAAAAAACTTAGAAAGAAAAAAAAATCACATCACAGTTCCTTTTAAATTGTGATTTCTTCAATTTTAAATATAGATCATAACCACAGTTGAATTAGTAATAATAAATATTTTGGATCTTCGCAATCACATCATGGTAGTAAATGTGTGCACAACAATATCACAAGAGTTACATGATTATACAATTGGAACCGCAATGTAAAACTTTGACTTTGTATACCAAAGAACTTACAAATATTGCTAGAGCAAGACATAGCAATAGCATGTTAACCAAAACTCTCAATTGACGTGCAAATTAAATACACTTTATTCATAATAATTAGCTGATAAGCTTAACCATGCTTACTAGTTCCAACTTTGAAAGGGTATGGATAAGGTTGATTTATAGTATAATGATATGATATATGCAGATCCAAACACAAACAAGGATGGCCTACACAATGCAAATTGGTCTACATGGCAATCATGACTCATAGGAAATCAATAGATTTTGACTCTATCTAAAATGACACGAGATATGATCTTTATCTAAAACTGTTAGTTCCTCGTAAGAATGAGAAACCTTAAGGTTCAAGATTTTGTGGACAGTTTTAGCCTACCAAAAGTGAAAAATACTATATAATAGATTCTTTGCTTATCACTGGCTCCTATCATATATATCAACAAAGGAATAAAGATAACCCCAAATTTTGAACCAAGTGAAAAAGAAAACACACCAAAAAGGTATATATGGTCCATTCTCTATAATACAAAATAACAAATCTGACATGAAACTAGAAGTTGCCAATTTGTAGTGTGTTTTTGAATGTCAACATAACATAACATGAGTCACTGGACAAAGCTGACAACTAGCAAGATGTGTTATTTAATTTGACAACATTATTTTGTTATTTTCTTCTAATTATTACGAATAGATGATAAAAGTGTTAGTCTAACTCTAACTTAATTTTCTGCATGAACCACATGAGCATGGTCAAAGAATTGGCTAACATAATGGCCCCGGCTAGATAAGATTCGTTATATATGTCAATTCAATTGATGTTTTATTTATAAGAAAATAATCAGCATTTTTTCTACAGTATAGTTTATGTAGGACTCTCACATTTCCTTCATAAGTGTGTATATGTACAGAACACCCTTTTTGAAGAAGCAGAAAAAAAATGGGTGGGAACAAAAAGTCCAAGGTTGTGGAAATTGACTCAAGGGAATCATGGGAACACTACATCATTGAAGCTACCAATAAAGGATGTCTTGTAAGTCTCATACAATTTATTTATTAATCAGTTTGCATGTAAAATTATAATAATTGGTTAGTTATGTTATGGTTTCAGCTTCAGATAGCATTAAGGGTGAATATACATATTATTAGAAAAGGTGTATTAATAGTTTTCTTATTTTGCTCATAAAATATTTGCAGGTTATGGTTCATTTCTCTGCTTATTGGTGCATGCCATCTATAGCTATGAACCCTTTCTTTGAAGAAATGGCATCCACCTATCAAGATGTCATCTTTCTTAAGGTGGATGTGGACGAAGTTAAGGTACTTTTTGTGTTTATATACACTGTCATTGTAAATATTTTTTACTTAGGACAATCAATCATAATTGTCAAATCATTAACAACATTTGACTTTTGTCGTAACTACTTCTAAAATCACACATATAATTAGCTGTTATTTATTTACTGTGTAAAATATTTTATATCGAAAATGTCTCAAAAGTAATCTCAAAAACTATTTAGTCCATATGCCACATAATATCTATGAGATTTTCAATTCATCAATTTCTATTTTGGAGCCTCTAATTTGCAGCATATGTAATGCTATCAAATATTTCCAATTTGTTTATTTTCTGATTCCAAACCTCACTTTGGGCTCATATGGACTGTGTTTGTATCAGCAAGCAAAAGCATGGTGTCACTAAGACTGGTTTTGAGCCTTTAACTTATAATAATTGCATTATTAACTTTGTATATAAATATGTGGCCTCTAATAATATCCTTTTGTCATCCTTTTTGGGGGGTTTCAAGGGACAAATTCTATGCATAAATGCTAAGTATCACTATGTATTATTCTTTTAACCACCCTTTTTTTTTCTTTGAAATGTGAATTTTCTGGTTTAATTGCCTCCTAGTTGTAAATCAAAGCCAATATTCCAGCTTTTTTTTTGTTTAGTGGAAGAGCTCTTGTGGATGAAACTGTTTATTTTAGATTCCAAACCCAACTTTGAGGGATGTGCTTCTATATTTTAGAAAAAAAATGGGGATGGCAAAATGATCATTAATCAAAGTGGCTTTATAAAAAAAAGTGGCATCATAATTTCAAAAACAAAATAATATTAATGGTTATTTTACTACTATTTCTTAAAAAAAATTAAATTTCTTCATTTAAGGTTATAAGGTGGACTATTTACCACTGAATTAACACTTTATGGATAAGATTGTGTAACTTGTGTTTATATATATAGGATTATTTCTAAACTAATCTAAATAAAAATATTCATGTAGGGTTTGAAGCAAAATTAAAATAGTAGCATTATTGGCCATAAATTTAATCAAGTGACATTAAAATGTGACCTATAATAACAATATCTTATGTAATTCTCTTTATGTGGTTTGTTAGGGACAAACTTTGATGCATGATTGCTGTTTATCACTTTGCATTGATAATTCTCTTAGCCACCTTTTAATTGTTGGACTGTTGTATGCTTTGGGTGACTCTATCTAGGAAGTAGCCTCCAAGATGGAAATCAAAGCCATGCCTACCTTTTTATTGATGAGTGGAAGAACTCCAGTGGATAAAGCTGTTGGTGCAAATCCAAATGAAATAAGGAAAAGGTTGGATCATTTTATTCACCAAAAACTCGTTCTTTCTCCAAATCATTCTACTGAACAGAATTTGCCAGAGCTGTAAATAAGACTTAAAAGTATTTTTTTCAATTTAAATTTTAAAATATTATTTATTTCATGTGTAAAATAATATATATTCCAAGAGAACTGGTGTTGATTTTTTTATTATTTGTAAACTTATGTTTGGTGTGGATGTGAAGTGACAAGTTGTGAAGTTGATGTATTGTTAAAATTTAAAAGGGTATTTGTTTTAAAGGTTTTTTTATGTTAGAAATTTAAGGTGAAAAGAGATGTTTAAGTTAAACGTAGCAATGTAGAGTGAACAAAAAAATTTATATTTATTTCTCTTTAATAATATTTAAGAGATTAAACTCGCAAATCATCAAATTGTATATATGTCTTTTACCATATATCAAATTACCCGTGTTTTTTATTTATTATTATTATTATTTTATTTCTATATATAATATAATGCTATTTGTCTCTTAAAATATTATTTGCGGTCGTATCATATCAAACATAACTTGCCTTATACTTAGAGGTTAGATCAATACAACATTTTTCAGTAACTTTCTTTCGATGTCTCGTTCTTATTATCATTTTTGTGTACAATTGTGGACCAAAAAGAAACTTCTGGTAAATTAAAAAACTTGTGCATTAGTTATCAATGATGTATTTTGCACGGTTACAGGAAAACGTCATAGGAAATCTAATGAAGAGAAAAATCAAAATACTTGGGTTGGATTATAAGAATAGGTTGTGTAACAAATGAGAGTTATAAAAATAAATTTAAATAATATTTTTGTCTTAAAATTTTAGTTCAATTGACAAATATTAGTATTGTTAGATTGAATTTATCATCTATTTTAAGATAAAAAAATTATTTTATTTTATTTTATAAATAATTATTTTGTAATATAACTAACATAAAATAAATAGGAGTATAGAGCTTAAAAAAAATAACATGGAAAAAACACCCATTACACGGTTCCCATCATTTAAATTTCCGATCATTTGTATGCTCTCCCAAAATATGGTAAATTTTTTAAATTAACTACTTGGTGAATTTTCTCTTAAAATTTTGTTGAATATAGTACGTAACATTTTACCACTCGATGCTACATCATTTTTTATATTTAATTATTTTTTAAGTAAAATTTAATTTTGAATTAATTTTATCTAAAGTTATTGATACCTACTCTTTTTATAGATATATAAATATTTATCTAAATATTGTGGCAATAACTTATAAAAAAGATGGTACTCATTTCATTTGTGATTTATCTTTTCTTCCCAACCATCTTCAATTAGGGCTCCAAGGTTATAGCACCATGGTGTTCATTTTATGAAATAGATTGAATAGTTGTCAATACAAATTGGTTTCGTTGGTAAAAAGTTGGATCATGATATTCACATTCTACAAAATTGTGTGTTCAATTTATGTTGTCGATATGATGACACTTTTGATGAATGATATGTTGACATCTTTGTCAAAAATATCACCGATGCATATTGTTTGGACTCAATATCACGACCATGGCCAAATTCTACTAAGTGCATCATAAAAGGCCTAAATCATCATTAGCTTATGAGCAACGCGTCAACCGTTATTTAATAAGATCATTCCAACGACTTTATCTGTAATTAACCAACGACCTTATTTAGTCACTATATGTCTTAAATGATATAATGACTAAATATTTATATATTTTTAAAAAATAATTCTTATTTAATTGTTGAAGTATTTGCAGATGAATATCTAAAACTGTGATAAAAGTCACTACTGTTTAACATCGTCATTCAATAAAGATGACAACATAATCTGCACCTGTGTACACACTCGAATTCTCGTCTTGATTTGAAAGGAGAAACTTTGCTTTCATTGGGTGTGGGTGATGATGTGAGTTTTCTTCAAAATTAAAATTCGGAAGCGGGGACGAGTTTGAGGTGTTGATATCCATCCCACCCCCGCATCTGGATTCGTTCCGCTAGTAATATTATTATAACTTTTAAATTTTATATACATTTACATATTGAATATAATACATATTCTTTTTAAATATTAAAAATTATAATCTCATGTCTATATAAAATATTTTTTAATTTTATTAATGTCTTATAATAATTATTTATTATATTAATTATAATAAATATGATTTTAAATTTATAATTTTATATATATAAATGAGTGTTTAAACTCCGTGTTATCGATAATAATAAGTGTCTAAATTTCATATCCGCTAAGAAACGAAAGTAGTCAATTGCGGAGTGAAGAGGCAAAATCTATCCGAGTTGTCATGTCTACTCTACTCCTCACTCTATCATACAAAATATCTCAATATAAATATTAATTACTTTATAAATAATTAAAAGTATTTATAGAAATGCTAGTATTATGTTTTTGATTAAACTTCAAAGTCAAAAAAGAGGCACCATACCATATATTTATCGACAAAAAAGACAGAAAAGAAAAAAGGCAGCATAGGCAAGGTGTGAAAGTTAGTGTGGGTAAGCCCAAGCCCGAAACTGTTTTGTCGTTGAAGTTGAGGACGAATTGCATCATCATCATCATCATCACCATCACCACTTACCACTTGCCATCCAATCCTATTCTCCCCTTCTCTTCTCTTCTCTCCCACACACAGATTCCCCAATTTCCCAGAAAAACAAAATAATAATAATAACAACATTATTAAATTAATAATAATAATAAATAAATAAAGAGAAAACCCCTCCTTTTCTCTTTCGTTTCTTTAACCAAGCAACCTTACCAAACCTCCACTCGCTGTTTGTTGTCTTCCAAAATCAAAACAACCAGAAATTCCCGAATATTCCGGGAACCTAGGGCACAAAATGGTTTCCCGAGAAAACACCAATTGGCTTTTCGATTACGGTTTGATCGATGATATTCCAGTTCCCGATCCCACCTTCGCCGTTCCCTCTTCAACCCTCCTCACCTGGCCTACGCACCCTTTCAATATTTCTTCCAATGTCGGGTACTCACAGATCATTTCATCAACTGCCTTTTCTCTTTTTATTTTTTATACGCTCTCTGATTTTTTCCTTTTTCCCTCATTTGATAATTAGGTTTTCTTAGTTCACTGAATAAATGTAATTTTTTAATTGCTATGGTCATAGGTAGGTAATTTGTTCTGCTTGATTAAGTTGGGTATATAAATGTTTAGTAGAACTTGTGGTCAGAATTAGCTTGGAAGCCTTGGGATATTCTCAAATTTCAATTGTACATGGTTAATTGATTCTTCAGCTTTCATATTGCTTAATTCTCATTGCAAAACTTCCATTGTATATATGCTTCTAGATTTGATTGTCTCTAGAGTATGTGTTTCCAGACTTGCCAGTTTCCCTATAATAGAATTTATGATTATTAGAAATTAGATTTTATATTACTTATAAAATAAGGGGAAACGGTAATAAGATAAAGAAAATTGAAGAGAAGGATTGAGAGCATCTGAAACCGATATTTTGAATGCTGGATTTAGAAAGTTGGTTACATGAGTGTTACTAACAGAATCCAATTACTAGTGTACAATACTATCAATTCGCTAGTTTTAGGCATGGTCTGTGATCCACTATGAGCTCAAGCCCATTCTACTGAATAGAAACATGAATGAAATACAAGTAATACAAATGCACAAATAAATATACATCTAATACTTTATCCATGTTTGTGTTGCTTATGCAAATGGAAAATCCATTAAGAAAACTCTTACTGGTTGTTTTAACGTATTAGTTTGGTAATGCTCTATGGAAGTGAATGTTAGGGGTAGTGAAAGTGCCAACAAGTACTAGAAAGAAATGTTCAAGACATGAAAATGTTGAGGTGGATGGGTGAATACATGGTTTGAGAGGAATTTCTTTAGGAACAGATTTGGGAGAAGATGGAAAATCTCATTTATAAATTGATCTAGTCTCATTTGAGAAGCTAACAGAATCTTTAGTTGGAAAAGCGGATCAAATAGAGGATTTTCGAATTGATGGTAGAGGAAGACCAAAGAGAGCTACAGGAGAAACTGTTAAGTAAAACATTTTCTAATGGTTTTACCTAAAATTTGGTTTCTGCTACAGCCTAATTGATTGGCTGATCTATCTAGCCAATTCCACCTAGTGAGATAGGGGGCAGGTTGTTCTATTCTAATTTCCAACAAAGCAACTTTCCATTGAGGCATGGACCAAAGGTTTTGACATGAGAATGGAGGAAAGAAAAACTATATCAGATTCAAGTAAATATTGAAGTTCCTCGACAATTTTTGATGCAGGAGTTGGGGGGAATATGGGAAATTTAGTGACTAAATGGCAGATTTAATATAAAATTCAGGAAAGGGTTTCCTTAAGACACCTATGGTATATGGTTTGCTACTTTTATTAACATTTTCAATAATGCATCATTTATCGCTGTAAACTTGTAAAGCATATATTTCAATTCCTTTTCATTGGTAGGCAATTACTTTTGTTTTTCCAGAACTTTATATTTGTGACGAGTCCCTGTTCTTTTTGTTTGTGCAATGGAGCAGAAAATGAATTGATGGTCACAGCGGAAGACACCAAATATTTTAGTCGTGTAGTGGTTTGAATGCAGTTAGTGCCATCTAAATGACTTAATAAACCTTATTAGTGGAAGTGGAGGTAAATTGTAGATAACTTCAAGAGAAAAACTAGTCACAACTAGTATTATAGTAAAAGAAAAAACTCACGGGTCAGTTGGGGCACATTCCCACATTCCTTATAACATGGGTACACCTTGTGTTGGTACTATTTGCACTATGTTTTATATATATAGAAAAGAGAAAATAGTATTTTCTTGATATCGAAATAGGAAAAAAAGACAATTTGTATGATGGTATTTATAGATTTATTACTCTCCATGAATTTATCTGCCCCCACCCGCCCATGATGAAAAACAATAAATTGCTCACTTTCTTTTCTTTTTTGCAATACTATGCTGCTAGTGCTGAAATTGATGGCTCATTAGGGGATTCTGACAGTCTCAAAGAGTCTGGTTCCAAGAAGAGGTACACAATTTTCTGTTTCCCTTTCATTTTCATTGAACAAAATAATTTCATATTAATTGAATAGCTATAGATTTTGCTTTACCAAAAAAAAAAAAAAAAAAAAGAATCAACATGTGCTGGCTGAGGTTCTAAGGAATCTTATTCCGTAACTGAAGCTTTTCATTCACTTTAATTCCCAGTATGTTCTGTTTTACTTGTGTGGCGGACTACTTGGCACTTGCTATTTGAATCTTTAGATGATTTTCTGATCTATTCCATTTTCTTTCTATTTATACTACAATAATGATTGGAGACTGAAACCAAAAGGCCGTTTTAATTGTTTGAGTAATCTAAATAGACTTGCTAGCTATATGAATGAGAGAGCTTCAGCTAACTAACAGATATCTAGTCACATAGTTGAGTCAAATGGAAATGCAACTTAATTTATATGGTGAGGCTTATTAGTGTAATTGAATATGATAAAAGGATCAAAATGACAAGTCCTACTGCATTGCTTGTGCTATCTTGCTCAAGTATACCATTAAGTTTTTCTCTTAATTTTTTAGGTCAACTTCCCAACATTATATATATCCTCATCCTCTTGTCGATTTCTTGTTGCAGGGTTAGATCTGAGTCCTGTGCTGCTACTAGCTCCAAGGCTTGTCGGGAGAAGTTGCGTAGAGATAGACTTAATGACAAGTAAATGTTTTATGCGACTACCTTCCCCTGTCTTCCTATTTTCCTTGTCAGTTTTGTGTAAATATGTAGCTGTGGCATGTACCTAATATAATGGACATGTTTAGGTTTATTGAATTGGGCTCCATTTTGGAGCCTGGAAGGCCTGCCAAAACAGACAAGGCTGCTATCCTGATTGATGCTGTCCGAATGGTGACCCAGTTAAGGGGTGAGGCCCAAAAGTTGAAAGACTCTAATACGGGTCTTCAAGAAAAGATTAAAGAGTTAAAGGTATATTCTGTTTTTATTTTTTTGTATTTTTGCTTATGGAATGACTTACAAGGGAGATCTGCATTCTAGATCCCTTGAGTTGTAAATGCCCTAAACTTATTACCTTTTCATATTGGTGAATGAAAAACTTATACTATGAACTGTATTAAAAATTAAATTTTTAGGCTGAGAAGAATGAACTTCGTGACGAGAAACAGAGGCTCAAGGCAGAGAAAGAGAAGTTGGAGCAGCAGCTGAAATCTATGAATGCACAACCTAGTTTCTTGCCTACCCCCACTGCACTCCCTGCTGCGTTTGCTGCACAAGGCCAAGCCCATGGCAACAAGTTGGTACCCTTTATTAGTTATCCAGGAGTTGCAATGTGGCAATTTATGCCACCTGCTGCAGTGGACACCTCACAGGATCACGTACTTCGTCCTCCAGTTGCCTAAGCTGGCACTGTACAATTGTTTGGGCTTCCATTTTGGCTCAAGATTGTATCCAATCACCAATACCTTCTTGGTTTCGTTAGTTTTCTAAGTATTCTAACTGGATTCAGTGGCTTTGTCTGTATTTGGCATATGAATACTATATATTATGATTAATGTTGGTATTTTCGTGTAAATGTTAATAAGCTTCGTTCAGTTTTAATGGTTGCTACATTGTTATGAGATAATCAAGTGAGGAAAACGATAACATTTTCTTGGTTTAGGGTTGCAAAACGGAGAAGAATGCATTGTTACCAGGACAAATGTTTAAACAATCAAGGAAAAGAGGAATTGTGTCTTTTTTTAAAACTCGGTGCAGCTATATTTTCCTTTGTAAGCAAATGAACGAAATGCAGATATGTAGCGAGTAGCAAGGTTATATTGTTGAAGTACATATGGCATGATGTTGAAAGGATGGTGAAAGCTATGGGAGGTTGAGTTATGCTTTGTAAGGACCGAGTGTGGCCTATAAAAAAAGTACATGTCGAAACTTGACTTTTTAGGGATGAGTGTCGTCTTAATATTAGTTTTAATATTAATATTTTTAATATTTTAATATTTTTGAATAAGTAATCAAATATATATTTAAATAGATTAATGAATTAATTTGTTTATGAAATTAAGTTATATTTTTATATTTAACATGATATTTTGAAGAATATGATTTTATACATACTATACTTCAATTCTATTTTATAGTAATGCATTTAAATATATTAAAATCTAAATAAGATTAATATGCGTAAATTATTAAAAGTTGAATATCTAACAAAAGAAAATGTAATAGTTATAGTAGTAAAAAAAATAGGTGAGTCTAATAGATCTAAATGACTTAATATGTAATTTGTAGTATCTTATATTTAAGACTAAATAATACCCGTGGTTCCTTAACTTAATTTTAGTTAACGTTTTAGTTCTTTATTTTTTTTTCTTCCCGATTTGATCTTTTATTCTAATTTTAAGTGATAATTTGATCTTTTATGTTTTAAAATATAAATAATATTATCCTTTTTTTTTTGCAAAAATTCAAAAAATTCATCAAAAATTTTAAACAAAACCCATAATATTAATTATAATCCTCAATATAATGCAAATTTCATCAAATTCATAACTTAAATCTTTAAATAAACTCATATTTTCATCTCTAACAACATCAAATAAAGAATGAAAATATGAGTTTATTTGAAAATATGAGTTTATATGAATAATATAATTAACTTTATGAGTTTTGTTTGAAAATTTTGATGAATTTTTTAAATTTTTGTTAAAAAAGGATAACATTGTTGACATTTCAAAATATAAAAGATCAAATTGTCACTTAAAATTAAATAAAGGATCAAATCGAAAAAAAAAAAGATAAAAAACTAAAACGTTAACTGAAGTTAAGTTAAGGGGCCACAAGTGCTATTTAGCCTATTTTTAACTAAATATATTTTTTTAGAAGCTTTGACATTTGTTTGTGTAAAAGAAAAATCAGACATGAGTCTGACATAAATTAAGCTGCTCATGTTGATCGGTATGCCCTATTCTCACCCACTGTAGGTATAGTATCAAATGATACTTATATTTTTGAACTATTGTGAGGTTGTGAGCTACCTCAACAACATATTACATTGGATGTTGTAACAAACAAAAGTTAGTTGAGCCTGCATTACCTTTTATTTAAAATTTAGATGTGTCAACGTATCTAAGAGATGGTGCTATGCTGAATGGTTTTTAATTTTAAAAAATGACATCATAATCTTTGTTGGAGAGTTAAGAGCGAATATAATATAAATAAAGTATTTAATTGGTAGATATATTTGGGAGAGGATGTATGAATTGGAGTGATAAAGTCATGAGTTTAACTCTTCCCAATAATAAAAATAACAAGGATTTGTTATTTTAAAAAAGCATCTCTACAGATATCTACTTCATTAGTGAGATTAATTGGTATGGTATAGCTTTGCAAATTCTATGTACTTTTATGAAGAAATTTCATGTCATATGATTTCAGGATACTGCTATTTAATTATCAAATACACAGTGAAATCTTTGCTGTTAATATGATATATATAAATTAAAAGGCAACGGAATGAGGACTGTGAGTCTATAGTCCCTTTTTCAGAACTTTTTATTTCTTCATCTTACTAAAAAGCTTATTCTTAAGCCACTAGCTTGTATTTTTGTTTCCCAAAAGAACTGCATTTCTCTATACATATATGATCTACAAATACAGATATGGATTGAAGAGAAAAAGAATTTGAAAATTTCAACTGAATACTTCAAAAGCAAATTAAAACAAGGGAGAATCGTGCCATGCCATTTTTGTCATGGATGAACTTGCACTTGGAAATCCTCTCATTTTCTTCACCTTCTATACAAAAGGGTCACATTTTCTCAAAATCCAAGTTAAGATCTCCTAATGTGACATCCCTTGATGAAGTTATCTGAAAAGTCAACATACTTGGTCCACAATGGCCTTAATTGTCGAAAAGCTATATCTAGCCATGGCTTTGCCCTGCCATTGAAATGGACAACACCAGCATTCTTAGCATCATCAAAACTTGTATTTTCCTGATATCCCAATCCCATCATGTGCCAGAAAGGATCAATAGTATGAACATTACCATGGAATGCTATTAATCCAGGAGGTAATGTCCCTAGCTGCCACAAACTCAAGTCTGATTTTGTATTCTGCATGAAGCATAGTAAAAAATAGTTTGTTATTATATTATATTTCTCTAACATGGAAAATCAATTTTTTTTGGTTTGGTATATCAGGGTATCCTTGCGCGCAACTGTGAAGACTATTCTCATGAGGTAATTGAGATTCATTTAAATGATTGACTTCTCCCGACATATGTTTTTCCATACACACAGGTCAAGGATCGAACTCTCACTCAAATAGTTAAATGATCTAAGCATCATTGACATGTTTCACACCTTGTTGGTGGAAAGTCAAATTTTAATTTTGAGCATATAAGATACTAATTTACTTTTTTCTATTTATCTTTACAGTATTATAGTAGGATGATAGATTAGTGTACCTGTTCAACCCAATAATGGTATGTATAGCTTATATTAGTCTTCCTCCAAGCCTCCAGATCAAAAATGTTCATGCCATAAGCCCAAGCACATTCATTTGGATCAAATTTTTTGGATATTAGAGGGTGGGAGAAGTTCAAATAGTTATTCAACCTCTTTGACATCACAAATTTATCTTGTCCAGTGCATGTTTCTACTGCTCCATTGACTTTTCCATTCATGTCAATGTCCCATAGAGGTGAAAGATCAGTTTGTACCACAATGTCGTCGTCGAGGAATACCACCTTGTCAAGACTGGGGAACATCTACTACCAAAAATGTACAATGACAGTAAGCATCACAGGCAAAAGGCTAATGAATCATAACTCTTAAGTTATCAGAAGTATATCTAGAAACTATTTGAATTGACTTATTTGAGTTTATCTACTGGCATAAGCGCTCGTGAACCTGTTTAGGAGAGCTTATTGAAACAACTTATGACATGTTCATAAGTTCTGCATGCTAGCTTATGAAAACAGTTTATAGTTTATATGAAATCAATTTGACTTTATTTTATCTTTTACTATAGAAATAGCATTTATATAATAAGTGCTTATGCTGTAAGTGCTTAATAACTAAGTTGTTTATCCAAACAAGATCTTACTTCCTACTGTTATCTCCATTACCTCTGGAAGATGTATTCGAATGTGATTCATCACTGAATTATACTTGGGACTAAGTGCCTGCAGTTTTGCTGCAATAAATTTCGGCTTCTCAATAGTATTTGCAACTATAGCTGATGAACCTCCTCTAAACCGCGACCGCACATTTTGATCTTTTTCCATTGCCTCCAGAACAGGCACTTTTCTCTTTGTAAACCAATCAAAATGGTGCAATGCCTTGACCTCAATTATAGCAGGTGATAATGTATGCAATGAAAACCAAGCTTGCATTGGATAATAAGTCTTTCTATCTGTAATTATGTGTAGAACAACTCTCTCAGGCTGCAAACTGTTGTGAACAAGTGATTTTGCTACCACAGAGGCTGCAAGCACATTGTCTGAGGCAAGAACATAGTGGAAGTAAGAATTGTCAACAAGAGCAGGAACAAGTTCTGCAGACGGTAGCTGAAGGCGCGCTTCTGCATTGTTGGTGTGTTCATTCGCTAGCCTCAAGTCAAGGCAATGAAGCTGTTTAGGTATGCTGCTTGATGCTACATGACGATATAAATATTCTTGGATTTTGGCCATCCTAGTCCTTTGTTCCATAAATGTTACCTAAGAAAATGATCAAAATTAAGTGATATTATGAGACTTGAACTAGGAAAACTTTTTTATTTTTGCATTGTATTTTTATCTTCTAATTTCCTCCAATTCAGAAGAGTGAGAGAATGGTACCATTTCTCGTAGTTTAATCGCGAATGTTCTGGCATCATATCCGCCTTTCTTCATTTCAGTCATGAACTCTTCTAAAGTCTGAGGAATATCAGATCTTCTCTCCAATTCATCTTTTCCAATGGGTTGATCTAATATTCCATATATCTCTTCTGGGACCTATCAGAAACCAATGTTTTTCAGCCAGTATTAGAAAATTCAGTTCAATAAGTTACTATAAGAATTCAGTTGCTGATGAATATAAATAGAAGAGTTAAGAATGTTACAGTTGATTCAAGCTTTCTTCCCAAAATCTTTGGCCTCAGTTTTATTCCTAGGCAACCTGCAATTTTTTTTTTAATTTCTATACTTAAGAATGTCATGTGCTTGCTTCAAGAGGCCAATAATATATCATCTACCATAAATTAGTGAGCTAGGATTGATCCTTTGTTTTTGTATTTTATGAACATTAAAGTCCATATCAAGTTTCCATATAACCATGTAACATAGCAGCAGCAAACCTTATATATTGTTAGAAAGAAAATATAAGTGGACCATATCAAATTTACCCAACACAAAATCCTACAAAACATAGACAATGCATGATACATATTACAAAAATCTCAGTAGAAATTCATAATCTTGTTTAATGGATATCATAACAGAGTGGCCAAAATTGAAAAACAATACAAACGATGATTAATGCACTGAATCTAATGGTTTCAAGATTTCCTTTAATTTATATAGAAGCGACATTAGACAATAATCACAGAACATTTAAGTCAAAGGTCAGCAACAGTAACCATTATTTTCTGCAATACATACATACTTTGATATATTGATTATTTGCATCTTTTCACGTGTTTCTGTGTATGCATGTTTGTATTGTATGTTTGAATTTGTGCATGTGTGTGTAAGAGAGAGAGAGAGAGAGAGAGAGGGAAGATGATAATGTACCTATGGTAGAGCACTTGTTTTCACCATCTATGCCATCAACTGCTGTCAAAACAAACACAAACCGGAGAAGAAAAGTGAAGAACAACAGCAAATAGAAGAGAATCCGATAAGAAAGTCTCCTCGAAGCAATCCTCACTTTGATAAATTCCCTCAACCCTTTTCCTGGAAGTAGAGTGACATGCCTCAGACTTGGTGATATCTGCAGCAACATTTTGTCCAAAGACAAGGATGCTGCGCAACACGAAAAGCAGAAGCAACAGCACTATGAGTTCCTCCTCTTCAAAGGGTAGTACTAGTTTTCTTGATTAGGAAATTCACCACCTGATCAACAACAGGTTAGAACTTTAAGAATCCACGTAAGGTTTTTGTTATGAAAAGGGGTTTTTTTGTGTGCGCTTAAAGTTGCTATCTTTCACCTAACCTTGCTTAGCATTTGGGACAGGGATATAATGGGGTTTGAATGCTTTAATGAAGAGGGTTGCTAAAGAGAAAGAGACATGAAACTAAGAAGGAACCTGTTGTTAGTTTGTTTCAACTTTTAAGTTTTGGCTATTGACTTGGTTTTGAAGGAGGCATGTTGATGTTGAGGAATAAAGTGTGGAAATTTAAATATGCATGAAACTAAAGGATTTGTTTGGCGTATGGTTGGTTTTGCCTCCACATGAAGTTGTTTTTCTTAGCATATAGAGTTTGGAGCTTGGACTGTGACAGAAACAAGACTTCTACTTCTACGTGGAAAATGACTGTCTCTCTTTCTCTCTCAATTGTGGGGTTTAGGATGTGGTTGTTGGAGTGAAAATTCAGAAAACTTTTTTTTATAATGTAATTTTAATTTCTGTAAAATTGGTATTTTTCAAGTTTATGTTTAGTTTTTACTAATTTGTTTATTATTTTAAATTCTAACTTTTTATAGATACTACATTTATATTAAGAGATTCTCTTGAATATTTGGTGATCTTGATTTATTTTACGGGTCTTATTTATAAGTAGAATTTGATTAAAGAATGTTAGTGTACTCAATATATCAACTTTTTTTTATCCAACTTTTACTTATAAATAATATCAAGAACAATTATATTTTGGTAGGCTATTGATTTACCTGTTCTTATTATTACATGGTAGATAAACCGAAAAAGATAGTCCAAGATTGGTACCTATCTTATATAGACATCACACCTTCTTAGAAGTGAAAAATAGGGAACAGATTTTTTGTTTTAAAAGGGTAAAACCATGTCCTTCCATGTAAGAATCCAATTTAATAAGAAACTTAAGTGTATATTTTGAATCTGTATTAGGACAGATATGAAACTGGTTTCGTAATATTAAAAAGTAATTAAGTTTGTACATAAATTTCCACTCAAATTAGTGGCATATTTTATATTTGTAATTTTGTTTTTATCATTCACCTTTTCAAGTATTTACAATATCGTGTGTTTTTATTTATTTCACACATCATCATTTATCAATATGTTGATTTTTTTTTTCTTCTCTTATATTTTTTTTTTTACTTAACTAAGTTTTATTGATCTAATTTATTTTTGGATAAATATATTAAAATACTTCAATAGTTTCTTTTTTTAAAAAAAAATTTGAGAAATATTTTTTTCTTTTTCTGAAATTGTTATACTTTAAACACTATTTTTCTAATTTGACTTTTCAATTCCTTTTTAGGAATTATCACACACGTAAAGGTTGAAATGTAAAAACTCTTGTATAAAATACCATAAAATGATAAATATTGATCATTAAAAAATTAGTTAAAATCAGTGATATTTTTTTTAATATTATTAATAGAAAAATGAGAACATTTATAATATGCTATTTTTTGATTTTTTTCACAATTTAATTTTTTTATATTGTTTTTCTAAAAAAACAGTAACCAAAAGAAGTCTTTCAAGTATATATGACATAATATTTCTCACTAATTAATTAATCAATTTTTTTTTATTTCTTTCAAAAATTGAGGATAACTATAATATATTAATTTAAGTTAATTATAAATACCATACACGATACAAATGATTATCTCTAAAGAATTTATTAAATTAATATTTTTTTCCATATCAACAACATAATTTTGAGAACAATAATTAAAATGTTTTCGCATTTTAATTTTTTGTATTTTATTTATGAAAATCAATTACTAAAAAAGAAGTTAAAATATACAGTTGATACATGGAATAAAAATAAAAATAATTATAATATATTAATTTATATTTATTTTAAAAATATTACACACAGTAAATAGTTAAAATTAATATTATATTTTACTATAGTTAAAATTAGTTTTATATTTTTCATGTTTTTTTAAAATAAAAATCACTGAATAAGCCTTTAAAATGTACAACTCATACACGAGATAAATATTTGTTTGTCATTAATCAATCTACTTAATTTAATGTTTTTTTTATATCTTTTAAATAAAAATGGGAACAAATATTATATAGTGATTTGAGTGTATTATAAACACCATAAATATTGTAACTAAATAATTAGTTAAATTTTAACTAACTTTTCAATTCTTTTTTAGGAATTATATTAAACATTGTATTTTTTTTATAAAATACATTTTATTTTTAGTTAATACAGTTTTTAAAAAATTATTTAAATATTACACTTATAGATATAACTACCCCGTGCATGACAGATATATAATTTCTAGTTGATATTGGAAAAACTTTGAAGTACTAAATATAAAGCACAACTGTACTATTTAGTTAATTATTATCTTCATTCTTTATCATCAACATCCTGTGTTTTATTCGCTCTGATTAAAAAAAAACAGATAAGGTGACTAATATATTAATTTTACGTGTTAACATTCTTAAAATAATATTTATATTTGGACTGTTGAATTTGACTTTTTTATATTATATAATAATTAGTATTATTAATAAAGAATATTTAAAAAACAATAATAAATACATCTAATAAATTAATTAAAATATAGTTATAATTAAAAACATAGTTTTAATTATTATTAATCAATCAATAGCTCATTATTTTATCCCGCTAAAACTAATTTCCTCAAAAAAATAGAAGGTAAAACATCACTGGATAAATTTGACATTTTATTTATATCTCATGTTTGATAACTTATTCCGTTTTACAAAATATTAGTATTAGAGAAAAATACAAATTATTAAAAAGAGAGGAGCCAATTTATTATAAATTAAAAAAAAGTAGCTTTAACATAAATCAAAAATTAATTTTTTTTTATCAGAGCCAGGTTTCGATCCTGGGACCTGTGGGTTATGGGCCCACCACGCTTCCGCTGCGCCACTCTGATTTATTTATATATTTTATGTTAACAGCTTATGTGTTGCAAAGTTCCAATTTTGTTAAATTGAATTTGGGCCAATTTCATTTGCGGGCCTATCCGATACAACCCGTTTACGAGTGAACTGTTTTTAGCCTGATCCAAATTTACCAAAAAAAAAAAAAACTGCAATTTGATACGAAAGTAAAAGGGAAACAGCGTCTTTCATTATTGTCGTTCTTTCTGTGAAAGTTGTCGTTCAAAGCAATCAACTTCTGAAATTGCAATTGAAAAAAGAAACAAAAAAATCAAAAGATGGATCCAAAATTAACCGAAGTATCTCAGCTCTTCGATCGGTTTAAGGCTGCGTTTCTCAGAAACGACTTTGATTCATCTTCTAATCTTCTTTCTCAGCTAAAGGTAATTCCAACACTACAAAACCCTAGTTTATTTGTTATCCTAATTTCAGTAAATGGTGCATACATTTTCTTGCTCCTTGAAGTTCAATTCATTTACTTTATATAATGGGAATTTAAACTTGGTGATTTTTGTGAAGTATAATTGTTTTGGGTTGGGTTGCTTCAGTGTGTGATCGTTATAGTAATTGTGCATTTTGGGTCAGACGTATTACAGTGACAAACATGTTTGTTTTTTATTTAATGAGTTAACTTGTAACCCTATGGAAAAAATGTAAGATGGATAGTGAAGAAGTAGTGGTTGAGTTTGGTTTTTTTGAGGTATAGTGGTGATGAATTCCAAGTGTGGTGTGTTAGATTGGAATTTTGAAGTGTATATAACCTATAATGGAACATATTTTAGAATGGAGTTGTTGGATGGTCAATTTGGAAGTTCGCCCATCAAACCTAATGGCAGAAGGGGAAGTTTGCTTTTGAAAAGATGGTGTCTTGTTAGTTATTTGGCTTATATGATTACTTTAAGCAGCTTGAATTTGTAGCTCTGATTTATGTTGACCCAGCTTTGATTTAGTTTATAGGTTGTGGAATTTTTTTTTAATTAAAATAAGTTTATGATTCTTTGCTTATGAAAAATTCCTTATAAGGTAAATGAGAGAGTTTTTGAAAAGAAAAATTGGTATGTAGAAGTTAATTACAACTTATAGAAGAAAATGTTGCTTAAATAAATCATAGTTATTCTAAGAATCTTTAACATATCCTTTTCCTAGTGTTGTCAAATAGCCTCTGTAGTGATATAACAGCGGAATTTGAACAAATTGCTCTTGTTCTGCGGTACGCTGTTTAGTACAAAGTGTTGCCAAATAGCTGCTAATGCTGCACTTTAGCACTGTTGCATATCGGAATTTGAACAAACAACTATTTTCCGCAATCTGTAATTGACAACACTCTGCCTTTTCCACAATTATCTGTTGAGAGAAATTTATCCGAACTGACTCATAGTCTCTAAGTCGTATTTTAGTACATAATTGCAGCTGCTTCTGTTTTAGTTTCAAAATCTCAATGTAACTTTTGAGTGACCATTTTCACTGGCAGGTGTTACTAACAGGGTTTAGAAGCCTTCCGCCCTTGTTTGCAGATACACCTAATGCAGTTCAGGAGTTAACAATAGCAAGTAATATTCTTCATTCTAATCAGTTGCTCTGGTCTTTTTTCCCTTTTTCTTTGTTCATTCTCCTGCATTCTTTTTGAACCCATATTTTTTGTAAGTAATAAAAGAAGATCCGCTTTGTCAAATATTATGAGTGATTCTAAAATTAGATTGGTATTCTAAATGAAATTTTAATGGATTTGTTTGGCTATGAGCTTTTTGTGATATAAATTGGAATTACTTTCCATGCCTATTGTCGTAGTTGGTAGTTTCTCCTGCTTTGTTCTTCAGACCATAGTTAGTAAGACAACTGTGCTATCTTGTTGTGGTGAAATTACAAGTTAGCCTTTATCTTACTACATGACAAGTACTGTATACCAGAGGAGAAAAAAAATGTAATAGCTTTTATATTTAAAATTGGAAACTGTTAGATGCTTCAATGGAATAAAATGATGAGCCATTTGCCCTATCGATTGTACAAAATAAGATACTAAAACTTTTCTCCCATGACTGAAACATATTAATTAGAATGAATAATATAATAATTGCTTATAAAACGAAGAGGAAAAAATTGCTTTTCCATTGAGTTCGATGTCTGTAATGTGCTTTTTTCATGTTGGTTATTGAAATTTTCAGGGGATATATACGAGCATGCCGTTGTCCTTAGTGTAAAAATCGAGGATCAAGATGCCTTTGAAAGGGATTTCTTCCAGTTGAAACCGTATTATACAGATGCCCGGTATCTGATTCTTTTCCCTTTATTTACAAGTACATAATATATGTAGTACTGATATGTGATTCTATATCTAACTCATTTGCTTTCTTGTGGAGCTATTTTAATTTATGTGGACTTCTCTTGTGTTGCAGTAATCGTCTTCCACAATCTCCTCAGGAGTACCCAATACTTGGTCTCAACCTGTTGAGACTACTTGTGCAGAATAGAATTGCTGAATTCCATACTGAGTTGGAATTACTTTCATCCACTGCTCTAGAGAATCCTTGTATTAAGCATGCTGTGGAGTTGGAGCAATCTTTTATGGAAGGGGCTTACAATCGTGTTTTGACTGCTCGACAGACTGTGCCACATGATACATATGTTTATTTCATGGATCTTTTGGCAAAGACCATCAGGTAATAACTGTTATCATTTTTTCTGATAGCCAACCAGAGGATTGAACTCAACTTTTAAACTGGAACTCCATCTATATTTATTTGCTTCTGAAATCGGACTTAGTTAGCTTTTGTTATTATTCTTCTCTGAACCAATTTTTATAAAAATTATAATTATTAAATGTTGAGTTATTTATAGTATTAGAATTCTATTCTTTCTAGTTCTTGCAATGGAAATTTGGTAGAAGCACAATCTTTATTATAATCTTGAAGCTCCACACCTTTGGCTGTATTTTATTTTTTCATTTTTGAACATCTATATGAATTTGCTAATCAGTATGTAACTTTCTTTAAACATTCAGAGATGAGATAGCAGGATGCAGTGAGAAGGCATACGACTATCTTTCAATTAATGATGCTAAGCAAATGCTGCTATTCTCTTCAGATCAGGAACTCTTGGAATATATTAAAGAGGTAGGAATTGTCAAGACTCTTGGCGTATCTCGTAAGAGCATGAGAGTGGATGTGGAGAGACATTAATCTTGACTGTGCACGAATGCATGAATTTATCTTATTTGTTTCATGTTTCCAAAATATATGGCTCTTCTTGTGCTTTTACTTGATATGCCTAAATCTTGTTGCACAATGTTATTTTGTTCTCTGGTTCTAAATTTATTATCTACTGAATGCAGGAGCACCCTGAGTGGGAAGTTAAGAACAATTCTGTCTTTTTTCAAAAGGCAAAAGATTCTGCACCTTGCAAAGAAATACCCTCCCTGCAACTCATCAACCAAACACTTAGTTATGCTAGGGAGTTGGAGAGGATTGTCTGAAAAGAAATGCACAGGATGGTTTATGTGTTTTCCCAAATTGCTGATATTGTCGTTTGAAATTGTTTACTTCTGATTCAATGTTTAACTATAAGATGATTTGTATTCGTATTTTGGTCATCTAGGCGGGCTGTATTGTTTCTTGGAGTACCCTCTTCTTTCTTCTTTACTGTGCTAAAAATCATTCTATACTTATGTCTGACTTCTATATCCCGAGAATTAGATACTGGATGAGAATGTAGTCTGAATTCAAACCCATTGGAAGGTTCATATTCAAATCATGGTGATATGAATTTATTGGAGCCTTGAATTCTTTGATCACTTTAAAAAAAGAAAGCTTCTTTTCTCATCTTACGTCTTCTCAAAACATCTAAATTTTGTCTAGATTGACTAATCTGAAAGTGTATTTTTGTGAATTTGAGAATATTAGAGGTGTGAGAAGAAACACCATTAAAAAAATTAGGATGGTGGTGCACAAGACCCATCTGTTATGGTAGCTTAATTTAAGCAATGCATGCTACAGATTCAAATGCCTACCCATTTCAAAATAGATGCATTTGTTTTTTATTTTTTGTTTCCTATTTCAATTAATTATATAATTATTATTGATTCGTTACACTGATTTGATACGGAAAGTATTCACATTTAATCTTATTTAAAAATATACTCACACTCGAAACTTCTTTCAAAAGTATTTATTATGCTTTGATTTGCTACTGACTTTTTTTATTCCTTAATTACTTAAATTTGGCCCAGTTTGTTCGAAAACATATCCACAATTTGGAATTTGACTTTATTTTGCAAAGAAATGTAATTTATATAGCTCCCTGATTTTCTTTATTATTATTATTATTATTATTATTATTATTATTATTATTATTATTATTATTATTATTTGTTATTGTTATTGTTATTGTTATTATTATTATTATTATTATTATTATTATTATTATTATTATTTCTAAAAACTATATTTTCTAATTAAAACAAACAAATCGAGAAGGTATAGGCATGCATGGCGGCTTGAAGATTGTCAACAAAAACTATTTAATTTTACCCAATAATTATTTATATTTTTATGTTAGTGAAATTTCATGAAAATACAAAAGGTAAGAGATATTTCTACATTGCATACACATAGTACACAAAGCTCTATATGTGCTAAACCTCTTACTTTAGCAATTCTTGATGTTATGGAGTTACAACAAGGTGAACTGGAATTTACTCTGACAGTTTTGAAGTTGGGTGGAAGTGCAGCCACAATGCAGTAGCAACAACTTATGATTTACTTCATCAGATGAACGGTTCTGTCTGTATGTGCCTGGAAGCACATATTAGTCAGCCGAGTTGTATCATTTTCAATTTTGTTGGTTGAATTAACCATCCCTTATCCATTTTGTTGAGACTCTTCTTGGCATTCTTGTTTCTTCTTTTTGAAGTAGTTATGACTTATGAGGATGCATCACTGTTAAAGTTGAACTCTTGTTTATATACCCGCAGTTCTTCACCTCAATACCCAAACCTCTGGCGCTAACAATAATTTCATTCAGAATATCAAAGGATGAATCCCGGGGGAAATATATATTAGCCAACTGTGATTTGATTTGACCATAATAAATTCTTCATCAGGAATTACTGGAAGGTTTGTAGAGTTGATTATCGGCGGATAGCAATCATGAGTATTTGTAAAACGCAGACTCATCTCGACCCACGATCTGATTGTTGAACCAACTTGGTATTTCACTTCCTAGAATAACCATTTTAACCTCAGTAGTATAGAATGATTGTTGTGGTTGCGCCTCATCTTCAATCACCAAAAAGTAGCAGTTTTGAGCTTATGACTTTCCACAGTGCATCATTGTTAAGTCGATTGGGTGTGGATTCTGTTTAAACACCCAACGATACCCGCAGTGTTTTACCTCCAGAAGCAAGCCTTGGCCATTCTTAACAGAAACTTCCATTTTGATATGATCAAGATCCCAAACTGTATTGTCTATAGACCTCAGAAAACTAAAGAATAATTCCTGATCAAAATAGATTAGCCACATGTGATTTGATTTGACCCTAATAAGATATCTATAGAGAGTTACTGGAATGACAACACAACGGCTATCGGCAGCATTGCTGCTCTTAAAACCTAACTGTATTACAGGTCCCCAATCATATCCTGTTGTAGGTAGATCAAAAGGTTCCACAGAAAATACGACACAGCAAGCAATGCCAATGATATTATCGTCATACACAATGGGAGATGGGTCTATGCTTATTGATCTACCACCCATTCTCCGATTGTTGAACCACTTTGGTATTTCACTTCCAGGAATAACAATATCAATCTGATGAAAGGAGGCAGAGGAATCTTGGTTTGCTTGAATGAAATGCATCATCCATGAAAAAGCCATGCTACTGCAGCGTTCCCTCTCACCCAATTCAGCACAGTTGAAAATATACAT
>NC_021165.2:18989530-19063541 GCF_000331145.2 Cicer arietinum
ATATTTATCCTGCTTGATAGCAGCAGGTGAAGGGAGCTCTGTCAAAGATTTCAACTGTTTGCAATGCTCTAAATTTAAATATTCAAGTTTGGAAAGCTCACGGAGGCTCGGCAATGTGACAAAATTGTTTCCCCTTAAGTTTAGTCTTTCTAAGCAAGGCACACATCCAAGAGCGTCAGGGATTTTTTTTAGACCGCAAAAACTAATATCAAGCTCACTCAAACAAGAGAATCTAGGCATGGAAGGCAACAAAATACTAGCCAAATCTTCAGGTGCTTTGGGATTGTTATGCGCTTTGGAACAGCCGCAAAGGTTTAAATATTTAAGAGAGGTGAGATCAAGTATTTCGTAGGGTATGCATATAAGATTTTCACATTTTTTAAGATTCAAGAAAACAAGCTCTCTTAGAAGACCAATAGATGGATCAATCAACTTAAGTTTTACGCATCCTTCAAGATTTAGCCGTTCAAGAATTGGGCAGTCTCCAAAATATGGCATCTTTAATAGATTTTCAGAGTAGCTTAGATCTAGAGTCCTCAAATTGGGCAGATTCTGTGATGTGAAAGATCAACAAAATTAGAAGCATTATTTTAATTTGTTTACAAATTTACCTTCAAAATGGGAGCAAGAGTTATAGTACCTTCCTGCCTTCCCATAGTTGTTTGATGTTGCTATCCACCAAGATCAATTCAACAAGATGGTTGGGCTGAAAACTAGATGGCAAACACAAGAAAGGATATTCATTCCATGTAACATATCTTAAATCATTAGAGAGATAATCAAGGCTTCCTGAAAATTTCACTTGATTGAGTATGAGCAATCTAAGATGATTCATTTTTGACAATGCTTCACCCATCAATATTCCCTTTTCCCTTTCAGATCCGTACAAAACTACGGCCTCAACGTTGTTTTCCTAAAGCATTGCAAAAGAGGAAGAAAAACTTACATAAGTTTCGATATATACTTATTAGCGCTTACAAAATGAAGATAAACATCTACTTTACCATATTCTCCAACACAACATTGTAGAATTGTTCGTGCAGCCACAACCTGCTCCACTTTCTTATATTTCTGCCTAGCTCTTCCAACAAAGCATGCATTTCAATCTTATTTTCATCTGAAATGCTTATGAGTGATTTCTTAATGAGAACACTTAATCCAAAATCAGCATCAAATCCGCAACACTTTAAAACATTTTTAACATAATCCTCCTCACACCCATTGAAAAAACAAGCAATATCAAGAAATACTTCTTTTTCCATTTCCTCTAGCCGGTCAAAACTTAATTGCAGCACATTCACGATACCACTTTTTGGACTTGAAATAAATCCAGGCAATGCAGTTTTCCATTCAGAGATATCTACACTAGACAAAAAAGAGCTCAATACTTTAATTGCCAGTGGTAGACCATTAGCATAACTTAGTAAGTCATGCACCAACTCTCTAGAACTACTTAAAATATGATCACGTTTGGAAAGTGTTTGACAAAATAGTTGAAGAGAGTTAGTCTGATTCAAGAGTGGAACTCTGTAAACCACACTTACACCATACACGGCAAAGATATACTCATCTCTAGATATCACGATGATTCTACTCCCTGCACCTAACCATTCATGATTAACAACTGGTTTATTGAATGGTTCAATTTGATCAACATTATCAAGAATTATGAGCGCCCGGAGACGACATAGCCTACTTTGTTTTAACTTATCTGCATCATGTAGATTGTAGATCTGAAGGTGTTCTACGCCAAGAGTTTGATGTAGAATTTGCTTATGTACACCAATAAGACCCTCTCGTTTATAAATTTTGCTTACATCATTAATAAAACAAGATGCACCAAATTGATGAGAGATTTTGTTGTATAAAACAGTAGCAAGGGTTGTCTTCCCTATTCCTCCCATACCACAAATTCCTACAACCCGAACATCATCAAAGGAGTCCAAAAGTAAACACTTTTCCAATTCTTCTGTAGGAGAATCCATCCCAACTAAATCATTTGGAACACTTGAAAGTTTGGTATTAAAATCCATAATATTAATTATCTCTTCAACAATCTTTTCAATCACCAACAATTCTGACCTGGAAGTTTAAATAAGTTAAAATTCCAGAAGCAGGAGGATCGATATATAAGGGAGATTACTTATTGAAAACATTTCCAGTTTTAATTTTTTAAAATTTTACTCATTAATAAATAAAGATCATAAAAAACTTAAAATTCAAGAGAATAAAAACACAATATTTTCACAAATAAAAGGGAGCCTTACTTATGACGCACATCCCAGCCAGATTGATTGGTGACGGTTGTGAGAGCTGCCCTCCATTGTTGAATCTTGTCATTGGGTTGGAAGCTTTGCTCATATTCAGCAAAGGCTTTACCATAACTTCCTTGTTGGTGTCTCACATCAGAAGGATCAACATCATAGTAAACAGGCACAACAAGTTTTTTGTTTAGTTGAACACAGTGAAGGATGTATTCCAATTCTCGTAAGCACCATATTGAAGAAGCATAGTTCTTAGAAAATATCACAATATAAATTTGGGAGTTTTCGATCGCGCGGAGGTGGTCAGGTGTTATGGATTGACCTTTATTGAAATAGGTGTCATCCCTGAATACAAAAATGCCTTTTCTTTGGAGAGCAGCAAAAAGATGATGAGTGAAGTTGTAGCGTGTGTCTTCACCTCTGAAACTCACAAACACATCATAAAGGTTCTTCCTTGCCGAACTCATCATAGCTTTCATTCATACTATTATTACTGCTTAATGAATATTTATATTCCAAAGTCTGCAAATTGAAGGGCTCAGATCATCTCCCCTCACACGATACTATCTCATCCGTCCAAATTAAAGTCTTCCTTCTTCCCAATGCCAGCTTCTCTCACGTTAAAGCCTTTCAAAAAAAATCAAAATTTCAAACTCACTTTTTTTTTTCCTCTTATGTTCACACTCCTTATCTCATCTTTCTCACCATCTACCTCCAACTTCATTTTCTTCTTGTCATCTCTAGCCATTTTTTCATTTTATTCTTTTTTCTTTTAGTCATCTTCCTCCTCTACAACCCAAAATACTGCATCTTACTCCTTCATTCACACCATCAAATTCACAACTCTTCTTCCTCCATTTCAACCATTAAGTAAAATTCATCTTCAAATTTTGATTTTCATTTGGTAGATGTATTTTCTCTTTTTTCTTTCAAGAAGCAATGCTTAAGAGATTTGTTCATTTGTCTTCTTACTTTTTATGGATTTGGATTTCAACCTTTTCCAAATTTATGACTTTATTTGGTTAAGAATAAATTTTAAATGAGTTTGTGTATTTTCAACAAGGGAATACATAGGGTTAATATTTTTTGTCACATAGAGTACAAAAATTATATTTTAGCCTTACTTCTTTTATTTATTTGTTTTTATAAATAAATAGATTTAAATTATATAAATAATTTAACATGTACAAATACATACTTATTTTAACATATAAAAAATATCAGTATTTAACTGTACTGTTGTTGAATAGTAAAAGTATAACCAAAAGTTAAAACCTAAAATCAATATTTTTACAACAACTTTAAAGAATGATCTCAAGTAATCTATTAGAATTCAATAAGCGGTGAATAATTAATATCTTAGGTATAAAATTATAATTTCTTTTATTATTCTAGATTCATATTAGAAGATATAATAAATTTTATTGTAATTAATTTATATAATCGTGAGGTCCGAGTTTAAACTGGAACAAAACTTAATAATGTATTTTTTATTAATTTAAATGAAAGAATATTGTTTTTTATAAATAAAAAAAATATATTAATCATAACAGTTTTACCGAAAATACATTCAACTACAGTTTTGTGGAACAGATATTTGATGATCCCAAATATAAACAGAATTAATCACTGAGAACTTGGAACAACATCACACAGAGAATCTATTAATACATGGCATCAAGTAGAGGATCCAGAATTTGCCCATAAATAAGAAATTCTATTTACTTTACAGCAGGTTGTAAAGATTCTATACTGCAGTAAGAATACAAGTTAGCAGGACCCTCCCTTTTCTCGGGAGTGCAATGAAACAAGAACTCTGCAGAAAAATAAAATCCATAATACTATATATCAAAATATTGACCTAGTTACGGCAAAATTATATTAGCCATAAAACCTACTTGAATTGTATAATTTTCAAAATACACTAGAAATTGTATCATCATTTGGCAAACATTACCACCAAAACATAGAAGAAAAATCATGACAGGCAACACAAGCTTCGTCTGAATCAGCGTCTGTTTTTCTTTTTGCAACTACATGACACTCAGGTAGATTAAAACACAGATGAAAACCATGTAACTGTTTCCCTGTGCCTCATCTTCACTTCCCAAAAAGTTGCGGTTCCAAGCTACTGAGTTTCCGGTTGTATGGTTATTAAGTTGATTAGGGGATCTTGTTTAAATACCCAACGATACCCGCAACTCTTCACCTCCACATCCAAACCTTCGGCGTCTACAATTGAAGCTTCCATTCTGATACAATCGCCGACTTCATTGCCTATACCTTTCAGAATATCAAAGAACGATTCCCGAGTGAAATAGGTTAGCCACATGTGATTTGATTGGACCATGATAAGCTTTGTATTTACAGTAATGCTAAAATGAAGCTTCAGATCACTTTTATGAAAACATAGAAGTAAGACAGGTTTCTGTCCAAATGTTGTTGGATCATGAGATGCAGCAGAAAAAACTACACAACAAACAATGCCAATGACATCATTGTCAACCATAATGAAGAATGGGTTTATGCGTATTGATCTACCAACTCTTTGATTGTCGAACCAGCTTGGTACTTCGCTTCCTGGAACAACAATTTCAATCCAACGAAAAGAGGCAGAGGATTCTTGGTTTGCTAGAACGAATTGCATCATCCATGAAAAAGTCATGTTACTGCAGCGTTCCCTCTCGCCCAATTCAGGACAGTTGAAAATATGCATCCCCGCTCTCCAATATTTGTCGTGCTTGATAGCAACAGGTGAAGGAAGTTCGGGAAAAGATTTCAACTGCTTGCAATGCTCCAAGTTCATATATACAAGTTCGGAAAGCTCCCTGAGGCTAGGTAGTGTCACAAAATTGTTTCCCGCTAAATTTAATCTTTGTAAAAAACATAGGCATCCTATAGTATCAGGGAGTTGGCTTAGACCACAAAAACTAATATCAAGTTCACGCAAACCATTTAAGCTAGCCAAGGAAGGCAACCCCGAATGGATTGGATTGTTAAATGCTTCAGAACAATAGCAAAGATTTAAATATTCAAGAGAGTTGAGACCATTTATTCTGTTGGGTATGCATGTAAGTCTTTTGCAATTTTTCAAATTCAAGAAAACAAGCTTCTTTAGAAGACTAATAGATACATCCATCTGCACAAGTGTTACACATCCTTCAAGGTTTAACCGCTCAAGATTTGGGACCTCTTCAAAATCTGGAATCTTGATTAAATTTTTGGAGTAGCTTAGATCAAGAGTCCTCAACTTGGGCAGATTCTGGAATGTGAAAGATAAAAACAAAATGGAGACATTATTTCTTTTTTCCTTAAAAATTTACCTTCAAAACTAGGTTTGTTTAGTTTCTAACAGAGGAAAAACTGTATAGAAGAATTTATTGTACCTTTTTTCCTTCCCATAGTTGTTTCATGTTGCTATTCACCAAGACCAATTCAACAAGTTGATTGGGCTCAAAACTTGATGGGAAATACATGAAAGGATATCCATCCCATGAAACATATCTTAATTGATTAGAAAGATTGCTAAGGCTTCCTAAAAATTTAACATCTTTGAGTATGAGCAATCTAAGACGACTCATATTTGACAATGCCTCAACCGTCAATATTTCTGTATCTCCTTCATTTCCATTCAAAACTATGGCTTCAACATTCTTTTCCTAAAGCATTGCAAAAAAGAAAGAAAAACCTAAATTAGTTTCAATATAAATTTAGCTTTCATAAAAATTGAAATAAAAATACTTTACCATATTCTCTGACATAACATCGTAGCAGTGTTTATGGAGCCACAACCTACTCCACTTTCTTGACTCTTCAGTTGAATTTTCATGAACAATTTTTCTACCTAGCTTTTCCAGCATACAGTGCATTTCAATCTTACTGTCTTCTGAAATGCTTATAAGTGATTTATCAACAAGAACTCTTAATCCAATATCAGGATGAAATCCACAAATGTTTAAAACATTTTTAACAAATTTTTCCTCACACCTGTTGAAAAAACAAGCAATATCAAAAAATATTTGTAATTCCATTTTCTCTAGACCATAAAAACTAAACTGCAATCCATCCATAACATCTTTGTTTGGACTTTCTCTCAATCTAGTCAATGCACTTCTCCATTCAGATATACTTCGGCCGGACAAAAATGAACCTAACACTTTAATGACAAGTGGTAGACCACCAGCATAATTTAATATGTCATATGTCAACTCCTCATAATCACTGATAATCTTATCACGTTTGAAAGCTTTTCGACAAAATAATTGAAGAGAGTTTGTGTCATTCAAGTGTGGAACTTTGTAAAGTGCGTCCACTCCATACTCTTCCAAGATATGAGCATCTCTACAAACTATAATGATTCTACTCCCTGCAGCTAACGATTTACGATTCACGGCTAGTTTCTCCAATTGTTCATTGTGATCAACATTATCAAAAATTATAAGAGCCCTCCGATGACATAGTCTAGTTTGTATCAAATTTGTTCCTACGTAAAGATTGTACATCTGATTGTGTTCTTCCCCTAGAGTTTGACGTAGGATTTGCTTTTGTGCACCAATTGGACCGTGATATCTAAAAATGTTGCTTACATCATCAATAAAACAACATGCATCAAATTGATGAGAGATTTTTCCGTATAAAACAGAAGCAAGAGTTGTCTTCCCTAATCCACCCATCCCACAAATTCCCACAACCCTAACATCATCAACGGAGTCCAAAAGTAAACATTTTTCCAAATCTTCTATAGGAGAAAACATCCCAACTAAATTATTTGGAAGATATGAAAATTTGTAACCAAATGTATCTATTATCTCTTGAACAATCAGTTCAATTGCTGCATATTGTCGCCTGAAAGGTAACGCAAATAAATTCAACTCAATTTAATTGCTGCATATTATGAGTTTAACCAATAACACCAAATCATAACATAAGCAAGATCATAAACATTGAGCAGACTTACTTATCATGTAGATCCCATCCATTGAGAAAGGCCGCTTGTGTGACAGCTAGCCTCCATCTTTGCAACATTTGTAAGTCCAGATTGATGTTTTTTTCATGTTCAGCAAAGGCTTTTTCATAATCTCCACTTTGCTTTCGGACATCAGAAGGATCAACATCATAGAAAACAGGAAGAACGCGTTTAATCGGTGGTTGACTGCAATGAAAAAGGATGTATTCCAATTCTCGCAAACACCATGTTGAGGAAGCATAGTTCTTAGAGAAAACCACAATGAAAATCTGAGAGGCTTCGATTGCGCGAAGAAGCTCAGGTGCAATGGATTCACCTTTTCTAATGTTCGTATCATCCCTGAATGCATAAATGTTTTTTCTTCGGAGGGCACCAAAGAGATGATCAATGAAATTATGGCGAGTTTCACCTCTGAAGCTCACAAACACGTCATATTTCCTTTGCAACAATGTCATCACAAATTATAATAGCAAATTTTCTTTTCTTTTTTTTTTTTTTACTCAAAGAATGGCAAATTTGTGAGGAAGATGAATGAATAGTGAAAAAACAAGTAATAATGTACAATGACTTGGGAACCAAAATAAATTCTACCATTTACTTGTGTTTTGCTTTTCTTTATTGTTTCTATTATGACTTCATTCAATAGTTGCTTCTGTTGTCACTGACTTTATTCATTTTTAATGGAACTCATAAAAAAGTTTTTAAATACTTCCAATCTGGAAATGTAAGTATTTGCATTGTTGAACGGGCAAAGTTGTTAAATTGGTAGTCAAAAATCATTTCTCTTTCTATAAATGTCTAAAGTACCTTTATTGTCTCTTAAAAATCATTCACTTTCTTTTGCATTTCTTTTTTGGAAAATTAACTGATTTTTAAATAAATATAAATGGTGGAAAATAGCTGAACGTCAAAAGTTTGCTACGCGAAATTTGCTATTGATAATATTAAGTATATATTTAACTCACCTTTCTAACAAAACTTATAATTAATTACTAATGTAAACTAATTAATTAATTTAACTAAGTAATCAAGATATTTAAAAATGAGTTACAATTAAATTTATTATACTTTTTTTTCATATTATTTTATAATACATTTGTCATATATAAGAAGGAAAAAACCAATTAGTCAAGATTAAGGAAAAATATTTATACATCGTATAAATGGATTGTATTCTTTATAGTTAAGTTTTTAGTAACCAAATACATCTATTATCTATCTATTCTATATATTTAAAAAGACTCTCATGCCACTTCATAGTAGTTCTTCTACATGTACAAACATATCTCACCTTAGCAAAAAAACTTACGTGTACGTCTTAGAGAGTTCTCTTGTATTTTTATGTTTCACTTTATTTTTTTCTACTTAGTTTTTAAATAATTTTTTACTCTTTTAATACCTCTAATCTCTAATTTTTTTAATGACTTCCTCCAACAATTTATTCTTCCCTCTTGTGTGTGTCTCAATCATTCGCCATCCTCACAAAATCATCTTCTTCTTCGAAATCGCCGACTCTACTCCAAAGATACACTGAAAGAGGTATAGGTTGGTTCGCTGCAACAAAAAATTTCCTTCTCTTTGTCCATTTCTGATTTTGCTGCAAATTCAATTATATTCTATGCAATCTTTGAAATCAATCTGGCTCATAGTGACTTAATGCTATGTATAATTTCTTATATGAAATTCTATCAATGTGACTATCATACCCAAGTTGGGATAGGACCAGCCGACAAACTTTGCTACCCATCATACCCATAGCAAAATAGTACATAGAAATTCAAGGAATTAGTGTTTTTCAATGTTATGACAAAGTATATTTATACATTAATATTTTTTCTCTCACCCTTCTAAACTCATTTCCGTCTTTAGTTGTTTTTAAGTGTCACTTTGCTTTGTGTCTCTCATATTCTTAGTTTTACTTCAATTTAGTATATGTTGAATAGCTTACAAATTGCAGTTGAAAAAGTTTGACTAAATAATTTTAAACATGTTTAAAAGATGTGTGACATTGAATTTGATAAAGTACATTAGATCATTTTAAATTTCAGAACACAAATTTGCATGTATTGTAGAAAAATTTTAAATGTTAAAGTTAATGACTTCGATCATTTTAATCATCGATCATTTAATTACTGAAAACTAATTAAATTTAATTTGTTGTTTTATAGTGTTAATTGACATCAAAATTAAAGTAATTTATTTACAATTATTTGTATTTGATGTATACTTGTAATTGTTTGACAATTAATATTTTGTAACCGAATTGTTATAAATTCTTTTTCTAAGTTTTTCGGTAAAGAAGTTACGTTCCGAAAAACTTGTCAAGTTTTCCGATAAAGAAGTTATATTCCAGCAAATTTTTTCCAAATTTTTTGATAAAGAAATTATTTTTATAAAAAATAAAATAAAATAAAATAATTTATTGTGTATTGAAATACTTCACAAGTTTTCAGGTAAACTTCTATTGTATCGGAAAACTTTTACAAGTTTTCAGGTAGTATATATTTTTAAACTTATGTACCAAAAAAACTTTTTTAAAGGTTTTTGATACACAATTTATACTCTTCTATACCGAATTTTTTTTTTTAATTTTTTCGATAAAAACCTAATTTTTTTATAAAGTTTTCTGATAAAATGGTAAAAACAAATAATCAAGAATATATTTGAAATTTTTAAAAAATTATTAGAGTATAGGTATAAATTTGAGGATATACGATAAATTTTTCAATATATAGGCAAGTTCTCCAAGGCTAATGGTCCACTAATATATTCAAGGCCGATTAGGTTAATTAAGAGGTCTTCACAAAGTCTTCTCCTTTGAGCTGACGAGTACATGGGGTGCCACGTTCCTTCTTCATACTCCATTCTCATTCTTAGTTTAGACCCGCACAACGTTCAGTTGAAAGTGATAGTTTGTGTATTTTATTAGAATAAGTTAGTGATGATATTCTGAAAAAGTAATATTTATTTTAATGTGAAATCAACCTATTAAATTTGAAATCAAGAAATTGTAGAATAAATTAAATCGACTATAGAATAGAGGACTTGACAAAATAAATATATGAATGTTAAACAAATGAATAAGAAAAAATATATTTAAAATTTAATAGTATAGTTTAAAACTAAGATTGAAATAACAATATATAAATGTACATTCAATAGTATAAACATATTCAGAAGAAAGTTTAAAATTTGTTTCAATACATATGTATATATGAACATATTCTTGGATGTTAATCAGAGGTATGTATATGAATGAATAATAGTATGACGTAAAAAAAAAAACAATTTAAGAATTTAGTTATTTTTTATGAGTAAGACATAACATAAAGAGAAATGATTATGTGGATTTAATGTTATCTATCTGACAAAACATGTAAAAATAAATAATAGATTCAAGAAAAAATAGAAAGATTCATATTCAAGAAAAAATAGAAAGATGATTCTAAGAGATGTTACATAAAAATATAAAGAAGTTGACTGAATTAATATTATATGACATACAAAAGAATGAGTTGTCAACAAAAACTCAAACTGGGAGTCTCTTTTAATAAAATACATATATAGATTTTGGTCGTTTAGAAAAACTACTGTGACTCGCTTCCCATAGTTTACTATTAAGAGTATAGATTTAATTTATGCATATTATCAATGTAAAAGTAGAATGTTAGCATGAATCATATATATTTTTTTTACTGAATAAGTAGAATGTTAGCATTAATCAATCATATATATATATATATATATGAAGAAACAATATATGACCATACTATATTATAAGTAAAACACATAATAGTCAGATATATTGGGTATAAACATAAAATAAGAGTAGCGTCGAGTGCCGCCACCACCACCCTAGTAACTAAATAAAACATTTTTTCACTAAAACTAAATAAAACATAAGGTGAGTATAGAATGTGAAATGTATCACCCTTTGTGAAACCCCATTTCTTAAGCCAACTAAAAATTAGTGGGACAAAATGTCTCTACCCTACAACCAATTTAATTTCTACTCAAGATTTACTCTTTTTCTTCTTCTTCTTCTTCCTCTTCATCTCCTCACCTACAGATTTAATATTCTTTTTCTTCTCCCCTCCTACAGATTTAACATTATCGCCATAAGTTTTTTGACATGCTAAAATGACAGAACAAACCTCGGCATCGTCTTTTGGAATTTTCTTTAGTATAAAGTCAGCAGATCTGTGATCTCCTGATGCCAAAAGTGCTTGATACATCCTACATTGATACAAATAATCAATAGGTAAAAGTAAAATATTATTTGAAAATGAAAATGCTATCAAGGTTACAAAAACTCACCTCAAGTAACTTAATACATTATAAGGAAATCCAGCAATCTCATATTCTCTCCAAATCAAACGAGCATTATTCAAATCTCCTGCATTGGCACAAGCGCTTAGAAGAAAATCGAGACACTGCCGTGAAGGAACAAGCCCAAGCTCATCCTTGATTGCCCAAAGCAAGTCCAGTCCAAACTGCAAATGTGCGGACTCGGATCCCGCAATTAGAGAATACACCTATAGTTGATATCAATAATAAGTTTGCCAGTGAGAACAAACATCATGATGAACGGAGGCGTAGTCTAGATTTAGCAGTTTCAAACTCATATACAAACAGTAATAATAATCCAACATATTAATTCCTATAATAGAAAAAGTCTTGTACTAATTAAGGCTGGAGGGAACTAGAACTTACTGCATCGAAAAGAACTTCCATTACTGTTTCATCACTTTCGAACTGATCCTTGAGTTGCTTGAACAGGTCAACAGTAGAGCTGACCCGGATACAATGAAATATGAACATGAGTAAATAGCATAATACAATTCCAATACAAATAAATTCAACATAGGAGGAAATAAAAATCAAACCTTAAGTGATTGTTCTGAACACAGTACTGGATAACTCTGAAGCAACCGTCAACCCAGTAGTCTAGATCACTAAACTCTTCGAGCAGATGAAGCAACCCCTCCAACTCTCCACTTAAATGACGTAACTCATCCTAAGAGTGTCCGGTGACAAGTAATCAGGATGAAAGTGAAAGATATACAAATTAGTAATAACACAAAACCTTACTGTTGAATAAGAGAAAATGAGAGAATATGGTAAAATCATGTGTCTGAACTACACAACGGAGTCTGTTTTATATAGGCTCAAGGCAATAAATACAAAAATAAATATGGGAGATATTATCCCTATTTACATGATATGTAATAAATATAAATATATTTTCAACACTCCCCCTCAAGCTGGAGCATATAAATCATATGCACCAAGCTTGTTGCACATATAACTGATTTTAGGCTCAAGGCAATAAATACAAAAATAAATATGGGAGATATTATCCCTATTTACATGATATGTAATAAATATAAATATATTTTCAACACTCCCCCTCAAGCTGGAGCATATAAATCATATGCACCAAGCTTGTTGCACATATAACTGATTTGAGGACCTCTCAGGGACTTAGTGAATACATCTGCCAATTGATCATTGGAATTAACAAAACTAGTGGTGATGTCGCCTGATTCGATCTTCTCCCTTACAAAGTGACAATCTATCTCAATATGCTTGGTCCTCTCATGAAAAACTGGATTAGAGGCAATGTGCAATGCTGCTTGATTATCACATATTAATGTCATTTGTGTTGCCTCTTCAAATTGAAGCTCTTTGAGTAACTGTTTCAACCAAATGAGCTCACAAGTCACTAATGCCATAGCCCTGTATTCAGCTTCAGCGCTAGATCTTGCAACTACACTTTGTTTCTTACTCTTCCAAGATATTAAGTTTCCTCCAACAAGTACACAATACCCAGAAGTGGATCGCCTATCAATGGGTGAGCCTGCCCAATCGGCATCTGAATAACCAACTATCTGAGTATGTCCTCTGTTTTCATAAATTAGACCTTTTCCTGGAGCACCTTTAATGTATTTCAAGATTCGTATCACAGCATCCCAGTGTTCTTGACAAGGAGAATTTAAGAATTGACTTACCACACTGACTGCAAAAGAAATGTCTGGACGGGTGACTGTGAGGTAGTTTAATTTACCAACCAATCTTCTGTATCTCCCTGAATCTAAAAATGGCTCCCCATGATTAGGTAGAAGTTTGACGTTTGGATCCATAGGAGTGTCAACCGGTTTGGCATTCAACAAACCTGTCTCTTCAAGAATATCCATAGCATATTTTCTTTGTGAAATTACTAAGCCGTCCTTAGATTGGGCTACCTCAATACCCAAGAAGTAGCGGAGCTTGCCAAGATCTTTAGTTTGAAACTGATGAGATAAATGTTGTTTCAATTGGAGTATGCCCTGTTGATCACTACCAGTTATGACAATATCATCTACATAGACAATCAAGTAAATGCACCCTTGGGTTGAGTGACGATAAAAAAGAGAATGATCAGCTTCACTTCGAATCATGCCAAATTGTTGCACTACTGTGCTAAATCTACCAAACCAAGCTCGAGGAGACTGTTTAAGACCATAGAGAGACCTCTGAAGTCGACAAACCATGGTAGAGGACTCCCCCTGAGCAACAAACCCAGGTGGTTGCTCCATATACACTTCTTCTTCAAGGTCACCATGCAAAAAAGCATTTTTAATGTCAAGTTGATGTAGAGACCAATGTCTGATGGCTGCAATAGAGAGGAGTAGTCTAACAGAGGCCATCTTAGCCACAGGGGAGAAAGTATCACTGTAATCGAGGCCAAAAACTTGAGTGTACCCTTTTGCTACCAAACGAGCTTTAAAACGATCAATCTTACCATCAGGACCAACTTTCACCGTATAAAGCCAACGACATCCTACTAAAGACTTTCCCGACGGTAAAGGAACCAATTCCCATGTACCACTACTCTGAAGTGCACACATCTCGTCAATCATTGCTTGTCTCCACTCTGGGTGAGATAAAGCTTCACCTGGAGATTTAGGAATAGAAACAGAAGACAGGGAAGACAAACAAGTATAATGCAAAGGAGAAAGACGATGGTAACTCAAGCCAATGTAATGAGGGGATGGGTTACGAGTAGGACGTATACCTTTACGAATAGCAATAGGAATATCAAGGGTCGGATCCGATAAAGAAGGAGGTGGCGGTGAAGGAGCGTCTGGAGTGACCTCGGTATCAAGAACAGGTGTAGGGACATGTACAACCGATGGTGGTTGACGACGACGATATGTCTGAAGAGGTTGTACAGTTGGAGGATCAACAAGAGGAGTCTCAAGTGGGACAGTGGGAGGGGCCACAGGAGGTGTCTCAGGTGGGGCATACGTAATAGGCTCTAATGGTAAAAGAGAAGGTGAAATAGACTTTGGTAGGTCCAGAGGAATAGTTGCAGACAAAGGATCAGGAAGCGACTCATAGTATGTAACAGACTCAAAAAATGTGACATCAGCCGATATGAGATATCGTCGAAGAGTAGGAGAATAACAACGATAACCTTTTTGGGACCGATGATAACCCAGAAAGACACATTTTAATGATCGAGCTGAAAGTTTGTCAAGACCAGGAGTGAGATTGTGGACAAAACATGTAGATCCGAAGACCCGAGGAGGAAGTGAGTGAAGAGGGGTACCAGGAAAGAGGATCGAGTGAGGGACTTTGTTATCAAGAGCAGACGAAGGCATGCGATTTATAAGATAGCACGCCGTTAGAACAGCATCGCCCCAAAAGCGAGATGGTACATTACCATGAAGAAGGAGAGTACGAGTGGTTTCAATAAGGTGCCGATTTTTGCGTTCGGCTACCCCATTTTGTTGAGGTGTATGAGCACAAGATGTTTGATGAAGAATGCCGTTAGAGGTCATAAAATTTTGAAATTGATGGGACAAATATTCACGGGCATTATCACTGCGCAAAGTGCGAATGGATACACCAAATTGAGTTTTAATTTCCTTATAAAATTGTTCAAAAATAGAAAATAATTCAGACCTATTTTTCATTAAAAATAACCACGTACAACGGGAAAAATCATCGATAAAGGTAACAAAATATCTAGACTCAAGTGTGGAAATAGTACGAGAGGGACCCCAAACATCTGAGTGAACTAAAGCAAATGGGGAGGAAGCTCGTTTATTAGCTCGATCAGTGAAATGACTACGAGTGTGTTTCCCTAATTGACACGACTCACAATTTAAGCTAGATATTTTGGTTAGATTAGGTACTAATTGTTGAAGTTTGGGAAGACTCGGATGACCTAACTGAGCATGTATAGTAAGAGGAGAATATGTGGTAGGGCACGCTGTTGATGGGTTTGAGAGATAATAAAGACCATTAGACTCACATCCGACACCAATTTGTCGTCCTGATATTCGGTCTTGCAAAGTAACATTGCAATTAGTAAATGTGACAACACAGTCATGAGAACGAGTCAATCGACTGATAGAAATTAAATTAAATGGGCATCCAGGCACATAAAGGACAGATTTAACTAACAGAGTAGGGAGGATTTGGACAGTGCCAATCCCTTGAGACTGTGTTTGGGAACCATTGGCTGAGACTATCCTAGGTAAATAACCAGATGTTGTGAGAGAGGAGAAAAGAGTCTTATTACCAGTAATGTGATCAGATGCACCAGAATCGAGAATCCATGGGCTATGAGAAGGTGAGATGCAAACAGGTGAATTATCACTTTGTGCGGCGGAAACAGCGGAACTCGAGTTCTGACAATACTCTCTCCACCGAAGAAAATCTTCATAAGTAGCCATAATTAATAAGTAGTTACCTAAAACCAGCAGCGAAACAGTGGCAGAAGAGGATTTTTTTTTTCTCGATGAACAATACCGCGCGATGAACAGTGTCGTGCGATGAACAGTGGACTGATTTGCTGGAAAAAAAAATGAACGACAAGCAACAAAGAAAGGGTAAACCGGAATTGAGACACGGTTTACCGAAAAAAAATCTCACCGAAGGACAGTGGGTCCCGGGGTAATCACGGTATAGGGTTGTCTCTCTTAATAGGCTCTAGATACCATGTTGAATAAGAGAAAATGAGAGAGACATATGGTGAAACCGTGTGTCTGAACTACACAACGGAGTCTGTTTTATATAGGCTCAAGGCAATAAATACAAAAATAAATATGGGAGATATTATCCCTATTTACATGATATGTAATAAATATAAATATATTTTCAACACTCCCCCTCAAGCTGGAGCATATAAATCATATGCACCAAGCTTGTTACATATATAACTGATTCGAGGACCTCTCAGAGACTTAGTGAATACATCTGCCAATTGATCATTGGAATTAACAAAACTAGTGGTGATGTCGCCTGATTCGATCTTCTCCCTTACAAAGTGACAATCTATCTCAATATGCTTGGTCCTCTCATGAAAAACTGGATTAGAGGCAATGTGCAATGCTGCTTGATTATCACATATTAATGTCATTTGTGTTGCCTCTTCAAATTGAAGCTCTTTGAGTAACTGTTTCAACCAAATGAGCTCACAGGTCACTAATGTCATAGCCCTGTATTCAGCTTCAGCGCTAGATCTTGCAACTACACTTTGTTTCTTACTCTTCCAAGATATTAAGTTTCCTCCAACAATTACACAATACCCAGAAGTGGATCGCCTATAGATGGGTGAGCCTTCCCAATCGGCATCTGAATAACCAACTATATAAGTATGTCCTCTGTTTTCATAAATTAGACCTTTTCCTGGAGCACCTTTAATGTATTTCAAGATTCGTATCACAGCATCCCAGTGTTCTTGACAAGGAGAGTTTAAGAATTGGCTTACCACATTGACTGCAAAAGAAATGTTTGGACAGGCGACTGTGAGGTAGTTTAATTTACCAACCAATCTTCTGTATCTCCCTGAATCTGAAAATGGCTCCCCATGATTAGGTAGAAGTTTGACATTTGGATCCATAAGAGTGTCAACCGGCTTGGCATTCAACAAACCTGTCTCTTCAAGAATATCCATAGCATATTTTCTTTGTGAAATTACTAAGCCGTCCTTAGATTGGGCTACTTCAATACACAAGAAGTAGCGAAGCTTGCCAAGATCTTTAGTTTGAAACTGATGAGATAAATGTTGTTTCAACTGGAGTATGCCCTGCTGATCACTACCAGTTATGACAATATCACCTACGTAAACAATCAAGTAAATGCACCCTTGGGTTGAATGGCGATAGAAAAGAAAATGATCAACTTCATTTCGAATCATGCCAAATTGTTGCACTACTGTGCTAAATCTACCAAACCAAGCTCGAGGAGACTGTTTAAGACCATAGAGAAATCTCTGAAGTCGACAAACCATGGTAGAGGACTCCCCCTGAGCAACAAACCCAAGTGGTTGCTCCATATACACTTCTTCTTCAAGGTCACCATGCAAAAAAGTATTTTTAATGTCAAGTTGATGTAGAGACCAATGTCTGATGGCTGCAATAGAGAGGAGTAGTCTAACAGAGGCCATCTTAGCCACAGGGGAGAAAGTATCACTGTAATCGAGGCCAAAAATTTGAGTGTACCTTTTTGCCACCAAACGAGCTTTAAAACGATCAATCTTACCATCAAGACCAACTTTCACCGTATAAAGCCAACAACATCCTACTAAAGACTTTCCAGACAGTAAAGAAACCAATTCCCATGTATCACTACTCGTAAGTGCACACATCTCGTCAATCATTGCTTGTCTCCACTCTAGGTGAGATAAAGCTTCACCTGAAGATTTAGGAATAGAAACAAAAGATAGGGAAGACAAACAAGTATAATGCAAAGGAGAAATACGATGGTAACTCAAGCCAATGTAATGATGGGATGGGTTACGAGTAGGACGCGTACCTTTGCGAATAGCAATAGGAATATCAAGGGTCGGATCCGATAAAGAAGGAGGCGGCAGTGAAGGAGCGTTTGGAATGACCTCGGTATCAAGAACGGGTGTAGGGACATGTACAACCGATGGTGGTTGACAACGTCGGTATGTCTGAAAAGGTTGTACAGTTGGAGGATAAACAAGAGGAGTCTCAAGTGGGACAAAGGGAGGGGCCACCGGAGGTGTCTCAGATGGGACATACGTAATAGGCTCTAGTGGTAAAAGAGAAGGTGAAATAGACTTTGGTAGGTCAAGAGGAATAGTTGCAGACAAAGGATCAGGAAGCGACTCATAGTATGTAACAGACTCAAAATGTGACATCAGCCGATATGAGATATCGTCGAAGATTAGGAGAATAACAACGATAACCTTTTTGGGACCGATAATAACTAAGAAAGACACATTTTAGTGAGTGAGATTGTGGACAAAACATGTAGATCCGAAGACCCGAGGAGGAAGTGAGTGAAGAGGGGTGCCAGGGAAGAGGATCGAGTGAGGGACTTTGTTATCAAGAGCAGACGAAGGCATGCGATTTATATGATAGCACGCCGTTAGAATAGCATCGCCCCAAAAGCGAGATGGTACATTACCATGAAGAAGGAGAGTACGAGTGGTTTCAATAAGGTGCCGATTTTTGCGTTTAGCTACTCCATTTTGTTGAGGTGTATGAGCACAAGATGTTTGATGAAGAATGCCGTTACAAGTCATAAAGTTTTGAAATTGATAGGACAAATATTCACGGGTATTACCACTACGCAAAGTGCAAATGGATACACCAAATAGAGTTTTAATTTCCTTATAAAACTGTTCAAAAATAGAAAATAATTCAGACCTATTTTTCATTAAAAATAACCACGTACAACAGGAAAAATCATCGATAAAGGTAACAAAATATCTAGACTCAAGTGTGGAAATAGTACGAGAGGGACCTCAAACATCTGAGTGAACTAAAGCAAACGGGGAATAAGCTCGTTTATTAGCTCGATCAGTGAAATAACTACGAGTGTGTTTCCTTAACTGACATGACTCACAATTTAAACTAGATAATTTGGTTAGATTAGGTACTAATTGTTGAAGTTTGGGAAGACTCGGATGACCTAGCTGAACATGTATAGTAAGAGGAGAATATGTGATAGGGCAAGCTGTTGATGGGTTTGAGAGATAATAAAGACCATTAGACTCACATCCGACACCAATTTGTCGTCCTGATATTCGGTCTTGCAAAGTAACATTGCAATTAGTAAATGTGACAACACAATCATGAGAACGAGTCAATCGACTGATAGAAACTAAATTAAATGGACATCCAGGCACATAAAGGACAAATTTAACTAATAGAGTAGGGAGGATTTGGACAGTGCCAATCCATTGAGACTGTGTTTGGGAACCATTGGCTGAGACTATCCTAGGTAAATAATCAGATGTCGTGAGAGAGGAGAAAAGAGTCTTATTACCAGTAATATGATCAGATGCACCAGAATCGAGAATCAATGGGCTATGAGAAGGTGAGTTGCAAACAGGTGAATTACCACTTTGTGCGACCGAAACAGCGGAACTCGAGTTTTGACAATACTCTACCCACCGAAGAAAATCTTCATAAGTAGCCATAATCAATAAGCAATTACCTAAAACCAGCAGCAAAGAGGGTTTTTTTTTTTTCCTTCAATGAACAGTGTCGGCGCAGTAGAGTTGTCAAAAAAGCCCCCAACACCAAGACCCCCTTAATTTTTTTTCTTCTAAAATCTCTAATATTAGGCCCCCTATCAAATTAATTTTTGTAAAATTTAGGCTCATTATTTCATGGGGCCTAAGGGAGGGGGCTCTAGGGGGCTTTTAGGCCCCAATATTTTGTAAATGTTGAGATTTTTTCGTAAAAAATTTTCGAAATTTATTTTATTTGAAAAAAATAAAAAAATATTTTTTTTCTTAAAAAATTGTGAGAAAAAAAAAATTTATTAAAAAGATAAATCATTTATATAAAAAAAAAATGAAATTTTTTTATAGAAAAAAATCGAAAATTTTTTAACGAAAAAAATAAAAAAAAATTTATCGGTAAAAAAATTGAAAAACTTTATTTCTCGAAAAAAAATTGATTATTTTTTAAATAAGTGGACCTATGGGTCCACTAAGCTCACAAAATTTTAGGCGGCCTTGTTTTTTGGGGCCTTTTAAATTATAAATTTTTTTGGCCCCTTCAATATGTGGGCCGGGGCCAATAATTAGGGGGCCTATCAAATTGACAGCTCTAGCGGTGAACAGTGAACTGATTTGCTAGAAAAAAAAATGAACGAAATGCGACAAAGAAAAGGTAAACCGGAATTGAGACACGGTTTACCGAGAGAAAAAAATCTCACCGAAAGAAAATGGGTCCCGAGATAATCACGGTATAGGGTTGTCTCTCTTAATAAACTCTAGATACCATGTTGAATAAGAGAAAATGAGAGAATCTGGTAAAACCGTGTGTCTGAACTACACAACGGAGTCTGTTTTATATAGGCTCAAGGCAAAAAATACAAAAATAAATATGGGAGATGTTATCCCTATTTACATGATATATAATAAATATAAATATATTTTCATCACTTACAATGAGACTTATAACAGCTTTTGGCTCCAAATTGTGTCCAGCTTTCTTGATCTCCTCGAAGACAACAAGTGCTTCAGACAATTGCCCGTGAGATGCAAGAGCTGAGACAAGAACACTCTTAATTTCATGTAAGCTCTTCAATGGTACGCATGGATCAAGAACTACCTGCAATGTGAAACATAACTTGAACTCAACAACAATAAGAGAGAGAGAGAGAGATTTACACTCCAAAAGGGAACTGTAGAAAAACAGAATATTTACACATTATGAAGAATTTATTATTTTTGACTGAATGGTAATATTTACTTGGTGAAATTAAATTGTGTATAACCAAAGCTCGCATTCACAATACATAAGCTGATTAAGGACAGGAGAAATTTTTTTTTTATCCAAATAGATAGTTTATCGTAGATATATATTGTCCAAACTAAAATGTATAGCCTGTCCATGCTGATATTGCTATCTTTACACTCATGTTTTTGGTAAACAAAATTAGATCTTTTGATGAATATGTAAAATTGCACTGGTGATAATATCTCATTTTAAGAAAAATAGTCTGAGAATTGAAGGCACAAACCAGCTGTTATCTAAAATAAAACAGACTAAGAATATTTACAGTTAGAAGAGAAAGCTTGTTATTATGTGCTAGTAGCTGCAGTTGGCATTAGAAAATTGAATAAATTTGGTCCTAGTGCCAACTAGTTCAGAAGTTAACTATGGTTAGTTACACAAATTTGGTCATATAAAAATTGTCAGAAGTGATTGTAAACATGGCAGTCTACAAGCAGCTACTCATCAATATCAATGTAAGTTCAATTAGTTAGCTACTCAAAGCTTGAATAATGTGTCTACATTCCTTTTAGTCTCAGTAAATGTACTGCAGGGCAGCAGCTTAGTACTTGCACCCATACCTGTTTTGCCTTCTCCAATTCGCCGCAAGCTGCATATGCATTAATAAGGGACATAAAAATTTGTTTTGTTGGGTGGATTCCAGATTTCTTCAGTTCTTCATAATACTACAAAAAAATATTATGATTAGAAACTCAGTTATTGATACATCAAATCCTAAGCTCGGAACTTCAGTAACAGAGAATATCATTAATTAATCAGTTCACGAACACTGCATTAATGCAGCCACTGCAACGCATGAATCAAATGAACAATTAACAATTAACAGTTAATCATGTTTGTATTTTTTGGCAAGCACGTAGTTATCATAAGTACCCTACAGAGCCACTATCAGTGTTTTAGTTAGGCTAAAACTCAAACTCTAAGATTATACCAGAGTCTACTCTAAATTTGTTATCTGTCATCTCAAGAATTAAGGTAAAAATATATTTTATTGAATTGAAATATGCTGACAATACATCGAACTTGGATACAATTCTTTCAAAGTTACTGTTTAGCCTTTTAGTTAGAAGATCTGCAAAGTTGCCTTGAGAGGAAACATATGGAGTACAAATTCTTTGACGAAATCTCAGTCAATTTCAATATGATTGGTTCTGTCATGCTGCACTAGAATATGTGCTCTGATTACTACCTTAGAATTAGGGTTGGGCCTAACACAACCCCACAAAACCGGTTTGTAGGGTGAGAACTACCCACCACTTATATACACTTTGGTAGACCTTATTTCATCCAATGTGGAACTCTTAACACACCCTCACGTCCAGGACTAGACATATGGGCGTGACCCGAGTGACCTGATAGCGGCAACCTAATAGCAGATGGTCCAATGGATCTTGGATAGGCTCTGATACTATCTTCAAAATTAAGGTAAATATATATTTTATTAAATTGAAATAGGTTGACAATACATCAAATATATATACAAGATTACTATACAACCCTTTAGTACTCCTATACAACCAAATCCCTACACTTGAGGGATATTTTTAATAATAAAACAGAACCAGATCTGTCATTCTACAATCCACATGAAATAGTGTGTTGAGATCCATGTTATTCAACCCGCTTTGTTGATAAAATTTGATGAGCTTTGGATGCAAAAAGTTTAGGTTTAAAAGTTCCTCAATTCTATACAGAGCATATACAAGGCCTTGCGAAAAGAAAAAGATAGTTCTTAGCACTCATTTGATAAGTAAAGCCTCCATAAAGGCCATCCAAACTCCTTGGATATGTAGGACCTTCATTGAGGGAATAGGCCGTGCCAATGCTCGTTGGTGGTGTTTTAAGTGGCTTTGACCTTTTGTCAATATTTTGGTTATAACTTGAGCTATGGCCTACATATGTTTGTTTGCAGCGTATTTTGTGGTGTTGCAAAGCTCACAAAAACATCTACAATACATAAATAGAAAAGTTTTTGGGAAACAAAGGAGGCTCAGGGGCAACTTTGAGACATCGGTAACAAGCTGTAATCGCCTATGGGTTTATTTTTTTTGCTATTTTAATCAATGGATTATGTATGTTTATCATGACTATGTCTAACTAAATCCATAGCTAAGATGGTCAATCTTACACCATTTTAATTATATTTTCCTTTTAATTTATGATTTATCCTTTCCTTTATATCATTGAATTAATCCTTGTGTTTAAATCCTTATAAAGAGTAGCCAACCTTTAACAAGTTGATTAGTTCATAGAACTCTAAGGTTAATTGGTAAGGAGAGGTTGTATTGACAATAATTCGATCCCTTATTTCAAGAAGCACAATCTTGAAGACCATGTTGACATTAAAAGTTACAAATAACCATGGGACAAAAATACTTGATTTAAATTACACAACCAAATAGCTGAAAGTATGTGAATGGTTATTAAACTCAACTCACCTTATTTATATCATCTTCTGTTTCACAATTGCTAATCAAATAGCTGAAAGTCTGTGAATCAGGCTTCACATTGGCATCTTGCATGAGTTTGAGGACCCTCACTCCACCTCTGATGTTTTTCTACAAAATTTCAGAAAAGGTGAGAAAAGGAGTTAATTATGTTAAACAGATTCCATATATTCATTTAAATGCTTTTTTATGGAATGAGAATTCCTTAAGAGAAAGAAGCACATAAAATAATTAAAAAAAACAGTCCCCCCAGACCAACCAAAAATGGAGGGAAAAAAGTAAACAAACTCAAAAGAACTCTGTGATCCTTCTACAGATCTGCAATTGAAAACCCCCTAATGATAATTGAACCATTATTGACAGCCATATTCTTCCTAAGAAATCATGTACAGAAATTATTTATATGATTACTTGATCTAATTCTTATGAAATCATCTAAATCTTGACTCTATTTAAGAAGAACAATGACAAAATTTGAACTTAATGCTGGAAATGACAAAATTTGTGAAGTTATTTGAACTTAATGCTGGAAATGACAAATTTGTCGCATTACATTTGAAGTTAAAGCAAAACATTTAAAATCTAGTTTGAGAAATAATTGAAAATCTGAGCGAGAGCATAGAAGTCGACAAAATGCAAAATGATACCTCGCGAAAATATCCTGCCATTATGGCATTGTACATGGTTGGCGTAGGTTTGAAATTCATTTCCCGCAATTCATCAACCATCTTGTATGCACGTTCAAACTGCATTATGAAAGTAAATACAATATCAGTTTAGTGAAAAGCTAGCTTTCAAAAGATAGCATTGTAGAAAACTTGTGTATGCAACCATGAAAATAAAATAGGTAAGACTTACATCTTTTGTCCTTACACAAAACTGTACCAAACACCTGCATATTTCACCATTTAACTCCAAATGGTGGCGACTTATGATGGAATAGATTCGATGGACCTTGATTTTCAGTATGGCCGCAGGGGGGAAAAAGAATAAACAGATATCAGTAAATTATGACGAATAATAAAGAAGGCTTCATTTAAATACTCTACCGAGCATCTCATATTCCTCGATGTGGAACTTGGGAATTCCATAATACCCAAGTCCCTATCACAGTTCTGTGATACAACTCAAACACTAATGTTTCTGGTTCAAAGGTTTTAAAGGGAGATTTCCGATGACATATTGTGCGAATAAATGAATGAATTAGAATATAGTATAAAGAAAAAATGGGAAAGCTGCTTTATGTATGACATATCATACCAATATATAATCAAAAGTTTCCTCACAAATCTGTAATATGGATTGTAACACCTGAGAAGACGGCATAAAGCCTGTTTCACACATTTTATCAACAATATCAAGAGCTACATCCACCTGCATTAAAAGTTAAAAAAATAAAAATGGAATGCAGTTTCCAGTCTAGTCAGAGCCCAAAGGCATATGAAAACATCAAAAAAATACTTTGCATTGCAATAAAATCAAACATGACAATAATGTAAAGTAGGGTTATTGTAAATGCATGATATTAATGCATTTATGTGCATTGGTGTCTTCAAAGTAGTAATTTACAAGTAAGGTGGCTTCACAGAGAAATGATTTTATAGATTAGATTTCAGAGCAGACATTACTGGGTGATGTCCCTTTGTTTTCTTTCTATTATTTCCTCACCAACAGAAATCCTTGAGATTAGTCAAGCCTTCAAATGTCAGCAAACAGAGTAATTACAGTCGTTCTGAAATATTTTCCATTAATAACAAAAGGGGTAATGCCATGTATAGAAAGGGAAGAACCAAAAATGTCTAGTGACTTAGGAAAGGAAAAAAGGAGTTGAAGAAATTACTGTGGTCAAGAAATAATAAATTCTTTTGATAAAATTTATTATAAAATAATCAATGGATTCATGTTTCCAATTGTACAAAATCAGTATTTTGGACTGTGGTAAGGCAAGTAATGGATGCCCAAATCCCTGAAGCAGGGTTTGAGTAGTCTGTGGGGCCTCTGACAGGAGCCCTCATCTTGTTATAATCTTCCTTCTCATGGATGAGGTCATGGCAAATATTTGATAACCCTAATATGAGAATAAATAAAAAAGAAGATTATACCTTGTGCATATCACAGCAATATAAAACGAGCTTTTCATACGACGACAATGAAGGCAAAACTTCCAATACATCATGCAAATTCTCGATTTTTGAGATGATATCCTCAACCTTCACATTACCAACAATGCATGTAAGAATACACCATAGAAAGAAAAAATGGTTTATTTTAAGCAAAAGTATTAAAAATATATTCTTCATGCATAAAAATTTAAAGCATTATTATGCTTAAAGATACAAACCACTCATGGGCTTACACCTAATAACTTAGGCTTTTAGGAGAGGTTACCATGGACAACAATCTAAGAAATGTGTAAATCTATTAATATGATGTGCAGGATGCATACTTTCAATCCAACAGCATTCACGGGTGTAAGGGCAATTTTGATTCAAACCAGTGTCAAAATATTCCAACCCGTGTTTACGTGCATTCCATGTTTGGAAAATCCCATTTACCTTCGCCTGTTCTTTTTGCAACAACTTCAAATACTTTGGCAGTGGTTTTCTAAAGAGTGTCCTCCACTTGATCCATTTTCTTTTATATTCAAAATCAATTATAAAGCAATTATCCATAAAATATTTGCAAGCTGCAAAAAGAACTAGCAAACTGGATTTCATACAGCACCCCTTGTGAATGTAGTCTCCAGTAACTTCAAAATGTAAAAGTAGAAGCATAACTCTATGGTGAAGCAAACTATAGACAAGCAGAATTGCCTCCCAGTATCACTTATCATCAAGGGTGTTTACCATCAGCATTCATGAGAAGTTCCTCACCACTAAATTTGGAATGCTAAGTGCATAACTAGCAATGAAGTTTGAAATCTTATCTGCATCATGATCTGCATTACATAAGAATCCCTCATTAATATGCATACAGGGAAACAAATTTATAGAAGGTAATACTTAGGCCTTCTGGAGCATAACAGGCTTGCACCATCCATTACTGCTCCAGATAAATATGCAAAAAGCATTAGAAATTGAAGAACCTAAATTAGTACGTTAACAACCACAATAATACTTTGGAATAAAATATAAGACATTCACCGCAACCTATTCAGTATGACTATTAATTAATAGCAGACTCCATTTGGCAGTTAGAATTGAACTCGGAATTGGAATTGTGATTTTAATGCCTATACTAGTCGTCAAAATATGTTTCTGTTTTATTATTAAAATTATCCCTCAATTATAGGGATTCAGTTGTATAGGAGTACAAATATGGATTTAGATATATATGATTATTAATAGGGATTTAGTTGTATAGTAATCTAGTATACATATATCTGATGTATTGTCAACATATTTCATTTAATAAAATATATTTTTACCCTAATTCTTGAGATGGCATCAGAGCTCTCTTGGTCTTTGGGAGTCTTGCTTCCGCATAAACCTGTCACCCTCATTGTGGTTTCTTTTTTCCTAAAACCTCAGCCACCTTCATTGTGGATGTGGCCCTTTTTGCTGCCTTCATTGCAGCAACTTGAGATTTCTTTTTGACCTGTTAGCTGCCATAGTGTGTCCAATATTCACGCGGTTATTTTTCACGTTCGTTTAACCGCCTACTTCCAGCCACCGCCCACACCACAAGACTCGCCTCCATTAGATCAACCGAAACCCAAAGCACCGCTGTCAACGGCCTATTCATGTGCGCTTTCTAGTTTGGCATGTGATGCCCACTTGCAACGTCATCTCCTACGCGTGGTTCCCACGCGCCGCCTTCTAGACCTCTGTTCACCGTCCTTTTCAACCAGATTGTAGATCGGTCATTTCTCGCTTCATTTTGGGGTTCACTTTCTGATCGGAGCACTTTTGTTTGTGGGTCATTTGAAGGTCACACGGTTTTTTGTCGGACTTTTCTGTTGCGGCATTATAGCACACTTACAGTTTGTGGATATTTTTTGGACATTTGAAGTTTGTTTTGTTTGATAGATCAATCTTTCGTCTCTAATATTGTTTGTGTGCTGATTTTACGGATATGACATTTAAAGAAAGCAAAAGTGCATTGGCCAGACTAAATGCAGATGAAGTAGAGAAGATTATATCACTTCTTAGTAAGTTGGAGAAACCTACAGGTACTAGTTCTCTAGTATATACAAGTACACTTCCTCTTGGTAAGTTTCAATTTGCTTTTGGACTTAATGCTTCAGATACAACCTATAACCAATAATGGATACTGGATTTGGGAGCCCTTAACCACATGATACCCTTACCTACACACTTCTCCACATACTCACCTTGCTCTAGCAACAAGAAAATATCCACAACAAATGGTACCCTTATAATTGTAGTAGGTCAAGAAGTGTCCTTCATATTCCTAAATTATCCACTAGCTTAATTTCCATACAAAAACTAACATGAGATCTATCATGTAATGTTTTTTATAACAAGTCTCGTGTCCTTCAAAACAAGCATTCAGGGAGGAAAATTGGTAATGCTAGAGAATGGAATGGTCTTTATTACTTAGATAATCAAAATCTTCCTCCAAATCTACTCAACAATACCAACTCTATTTTTTCTAAATCAATAAAGACCAACAGGGACAAGGTAATTTTGTACCACTGCCGCAGGGTCATCCTTCATTTAGAGTCATAAAACAGTTGTTTCCTTTCCTCTTCAAAAAATTAGAGGTAGAAAGTCTTCATTGTGAGGTGTGTGAGCTTGATCAACACAAACGTGTATCTTTTCCAGTTAGTAACCAAATGAGTACTTCTCCATTTCGTTTAGTTCATACTAATGTATGAAATCCCTCTATTGTTCCAAACATATCAGGAGTCTGTTGGTTTGTAACCTTTATTGATGAGTGTACTCGGGTTACTTGGGTTTACATACTAAAACAAAAATCTGAAGTCAACTATGTGTTTGTACAGTTCTTTTCCATGATTAAAAGAAACCAATTTGGAGTGAGTATTAAGAGGATTAGATATGATAATGTCAAAGATTACTTCAATCACGGACTTAATTCTTTCTGTCAAAAGGAGGGCATTATTCATGAATTCTCATGTGTTAAAACACCCCAACAAAATGGGATTGCTGAGAGGAAAAATGGACACTTGTTAGATCAAACTCGAGCGATAAATAAAGTTCTCAAGAAATTATGGAGAGAGACAGTTTTAATTGCATTGTATCTCATAAACCGATTACCTTCTAGTGTCTTTGCCTTCAAAACTCCCATAGAGGTCATGTCCTCGTTCTGCCCTAATGTGCCCACCTATAGTAATCTTACTCCTAAAATATTTAGGTGTGTTTCGTTTGTCCATATCCATAGTGATAGTAGAGGGAAACTTGATCCTAGAGCCTTAAAATGTGTCTTTATCGAGTACTCTTACACCCAAAAGGGCTACAAATGTTATGATCCACCATCCCAAAAATTATGTCTCTCGAGATGTCACCTTCCATGAACAAGAAAGTTTCTTTGGTCAAACTCATCTTCAGGAGGAGAATACAAGTAAGGAAGATGAGTCTCTTCTACTTCCTAAATTGACTCTTGAACTAGAAATTGAGACTGAAATTGATTTTGAAAAAGATAAAAATGAAGGAAATCACAATGTTGAGAGTGAAATTGATTCTGAGGAAGATGGAAATGATGACATTAATGTAAGATATGGGAAGAATCTAGTATATACAAGAAGAACAAAGGTCAGTCTTGAATCTATTCACATCCATGACTCCAATTTGACCTTACATGAGGTAACTTCCCTTGTCGCTTCAAAATCCAATTATGAATCTTCCTATGCACAGGAATTAGAATCCAACACACCACCAACTTATGATGACCTTCATATCCCAATTGCCCTTAGGAAGAATACTAGGACATGTACCAATAAATCACTCTACCCTTTATCCAACTACCTATGCTTTGAACAATTTCATCTACCCATAAAGCCTTGCAAGTGGGTATACATTGTAAAGTACAAGACTGATGTGTCTATTGAGAGGTACAAGAAAAGGTTGCTAGCTAAAAGATTTACTCAAACATATGGAGTGGATTACTTGGAAACATTTGCTCGGTTCCAAAAATGAATATCGTCAGGGTGATATTATCTCTAGCAACTAAGTACAGTTGGAACTTGCACCAATTCGATATAAAAAATGTCTTCCTCCTGGATACAGTGAGCATATTGTTGCCAACACCGTTTTTAAGCTAAACAAGGCTATATATGAAGATCATACCCTCTTTATCAAACACTCTGAGTCAGGAGAAGTAACAGTGTTATTAGTATATGTGGACGACATTAAAGTGACCGGTGATGATGAAAAGGAACAACAACTATTAGGACAACACCTAGCCAACGAATTTGAGATTAAAACCTGGGGAAAATTGAAGTATTTCTTGGGAATTGAAGTGGCTCACTCTAAGAAAAGGATTTTCATATCCCAACAAAAGTACATCACATATCTTCTACAAGAAACGTGCAAGACAACATGCAAGCCAACGAGTATACCAATCGATCCAAATTTAAAGTTGAGAAATGCATAAGAAGACATTGCAGTTGACAAGGAAATGTACCAAAGATTAGTTGGAAGACTCGTATATTTGTCACATAATAGATCTGATGTTGCCATCGTTGTAAGCCTGATTAGTCAATTCATGCACCAACCAAAGGAGGTACACTTGCAAGTTGCACTTAGAATCGTGCAATATATGAAAGAAACTCCAGGAAGAGGAATTTTGTTCAGACGAAGTGAAAATGTTGGTCTTGAAGCATATATTGATGTTGACTATGCAGAAGCAATTGTAGATAGAAAGTCAACCACAGGTTATTGCACTTTCCTATGTGGGAATCTTGTGACTTGGAAGAGTAAGAAACAAAATGTGGTATCTAGATCCATTGTTGAAGTAGAATTTAGGGCAATGGCACAAGGGATATGCGAGTTACTATGGTTGAAGATCATTTTGGAGAACTTGAAGATAAAGTGGGATGAACCAATGAAACTCTATTGTGATAATAAATCTACTATTAGCATAGCACATAGTGAGTATAAGGGAGGTGGGTGTTTTTTCAAAACTAGAGCGGGTGTTAGTGTTATTTAAGGTGACCTTAGGGGAGATAAATGCAATTTCCTCATAAAAATTATATAAATTTCTGAATTATGAAAATTAAAATAATTGCCTCTGAAACTGAAATTTACCTAAGTGCTACCGTTTTATTATGTAGCCCAAACAATAGAACAAAAATTGCATTTAAAATTTCTACGAATTAACGTTAATTCCAAATCTAGCCAGTCAGCAAATACATCATAAAGGAAACATGATTGGAGAGATAAGAGAAAGACATATAAATATAAGTGTTTTCTTTTCAAAAACAGAGCAGTTTACCACCTATGTTTACCATCTACAGAGGAGCTTAGATATAAGAAAACAACTATCACAAACATACCGCGTGCTCTCAAATCCAAAAGTAAATTCTCTGCATCAGATTCCAGCAGCAGCCTCCCTAACGATTGGAATATATTTGATATAGATTTTGTAGATGTAAGCTTTGTTACTTCTATATTTTTCAACACGTCCAATATCTGTGTCTTGCGATCACTTTCACAAAGAGCCAATAGGTAACTTTCTGTAACAAGATTGAATACAGCTAAGTTTCCAGCAGAATTTTGTTGATAATTATGTTACACATGCACTGATTTTGAAACACCACTGCCTGGCACCATCCCTTCTATTTATTACTGAAGAGCTAGATGCAAGTAATGTACAACTGAGTATGAAATATGTTTTCTTATCATGTTTCTAATATAGCTAAGACATCAAGTAAAAGAAGAAAAATAATGTTAATTGCAGTACAATGCCATAAAATTTTGTACCTGATGTATTTATCTACCACTATATGCTATATGGGAAGCACATCAAATAAAGAAGAATCTGTCATCAAAAGCATGATGTATAGCCGTACAAAAATATAGGAACCCATGGAATAGTCACATGCTAATGTTACTGCTTAAACTATTGTGGATGTTCAGACATAAGTTCAACGAAACAAATTCAAAAAACAAACTGACATGAAAAACAGATTCATCTACCTCGTAAAGCAGAAGTGTCTTCACTCTCTTCAACTGTAATGTATTCACAAATATCCCGGATCATTTCTTCATTGCTGACCCTTATCCACAGCATCATTTCATAGTAACCCAGTCGTGAAATTGAACTGGGATTACCAGCTTGGATAACATCATAGAAAACTTGAAATTCTTGAACAAGGCCCATGTCAATTATATACTGGAGAATTGGGCGATATGTTTGCTCTTCTATCTGAAACCCACGTTCCCTCATTAATTTTAAAAGGTGAAAAGTCTTACTCATTTCTTCCATAGTAATGTGTTCATCATTAGTCGACCTAGCCTTCTTTATGCACAATTTGATCAATGCATTGTACTCTTTCAGACCTGTTTCTCGACCCAATCGGCCAAACACATCAACAGTAGCATCTATTCCTAGTTTTCTTCCACACATTTTGAGTAACCTGTCAGATCGGTCATCACCGGTGTATTTGAAAATCCACTTTTGTTTCCTCTCACGTGAAACCTCCTTTCGTTTAATTGATGCATCGCTATGAGAAAAGTCTAGTATTCGTGGTATTTCCAATATGCTTTTCTCTTTTTCTTCATCATCAACTTCCTCATAAACAAGCTTCTCTACCGGAGGAGCTACAGAAAGAAACAACACTAACCTAAGATAACATTCAAAAAAACAAAAACACATTTGTATTCTCTACTCTCCTCATCACCTACAGCAAAATAGAAGGCTTACAGTCTCACAGTAAATTTCACAAACACTTACTGTACAATATAGAAGAAAGCCGAGTAGTAGCACCGTCTAGATCAGGCAAATCCTCTGCACCAAAATGTTGGAAAAACAAGATTATCAAACACTCAAAAACGAATATTTTTTTGTTTTGCTCATTGAGCTTCAAAAAAACAAAACCCATAAACGAATTACTACGAAATATAAAACTAGCTAGGAATGAAAATGTGGGTAAGGGTAAAAATTGAAACTTTATGCGTTACTTTGCGAAAGGGGTGATTAGTTTTAGGTACCTGGGGGGGATACGACATTGAGTTTGAGGGTTGAGAGGTACAAGTCAGAATCAAAATGGTGTTCGGTTTCAGATTGAAGTGGTGTTTTGAAAGAGGAAACATTGTTTTTGGGATTGTTGTTGTGTAAATGTGAACGGAAATAGGAGCTGAGAGTACATAGTTTTCTTGCAGTAGGGGCGCGCATCTAAACTCTTCTGCAACGAGGTGAAGAAGAAGATGAATGAAATAATTTGTTTGCTTCGAAGTAATAATAATAACAAAAGAATCGTGTTGTGGGTTCTTAGAATGCGGTTTGTAAAGTTGGTAACTGTCAAACACACACACAAGAGAGAGTCCAACCAACTACTGCAAAAGGATTGAGCGTGGTGGTGAGTCTGGTGAAGAAGGGAAGGGCATACAAAATTCACACGAAGACTGCATAGGAAACGAACTAGTGAGTAAATTTGTCAAAATCTAAATATAAGGTTGATTTAATTGTAATAAAATAATTTAATGTTGAATAAGTTATTATTTAATGAATTTAAATATTCCCATTTTTTTAATATCATTTAGGTTGGAACAATTTTTTTAATTCGAACTAAATTAAACTCAACTGCATTAACAAATTAATATTTAGTAATTTTATTATTAATATTAGATATTGTATTCATTTTTTATTTTGTTATATTACATAGTAGGTTTTTAAAATGAATAAAACTTATCGGTTAAAATGTTGAATATAATAATTTTTTACTGATTAATTAGTTGATGTTATTTCGTAATATTAATTTTAGGATTTTATATATTATGTATGAGGCAACTAAAATCGAACTAGACAATGGATTGGTGTAGATACTACTTCAAGGCTTAAAGGTCAATATATATAGTATTAAGGCAAGTAGTTTCATACTTTCATTTATAACAATGATTGGTTGATCTCATCATTATTTTTAAAAATCAATCCATCCAGCTCTGTCCACTAAGTTTACACAGACAAAACATGAAAAAACTTGTAAAGAGCACACTCATATTCCAAAACCATCGAGAGAAAAAGAGAAACCAATCAACAAACTAAAAAGCAAAAAAAAAAAATTCTTCACTTTATTTTTTGGTACAAATTCTTCAAGTCTTGTTGTTGTTATTATTATTCGTCTTCATCTTCTCTATTTTTCAGTATCCACGCCACAAACCAACCAGCCAGCCACCGTGAATGGCGCGAGAAAGCGCCAACTGCTGCACGTGCTGCTCAAGTTTCATCACCGGCACAGGTCTCACAATCCTCTTCCTATGGCTCACACTCCGAACTCAGCACCCAAAATGCTTCATCCAATCCTTCTACTTTCCCTCTCTCAACAAAACAACAAACTCTCACCACAACAACACCATTCTCTTCACCCTCAAACTCGCCAACCAAAACAAAGACAAAGGCGTCAAATACGACCACCTTCGTCTTACATTCAACCTCTTCCTCGACGCCAACACCACGCGCCCACTCGCCAACTCTACACTCGACTCTTTCTACCAAGGACATGGTAAGACCGCCGAGAAATTTGGCTCCGCCGAGCCACACGGCAGTGGAGTGAACCGCACGGTGGACGGAAAGGTCTTCTTTCGCGTGGAGATCGCCACGCGCGTTAAGTATAAGATTTTGTTTTTTTATACTAAACGTCACCGTTTGTTTGGTGGGGCTAATGTGGAAGTCAATGTTAGTTCCGGAGAGAAGGTGGATCCTAAAGGGATTAGGCTCGGTAATGTTCCGCCGAGGCTCGGGTCCGAAGCTGCTCCGGTTCGTGGATGGTTGATTGCTTTTTCTAGATTTTTTGTATCTCTCTTGTTTTTCATTGCGTTTACTTGACTTGACTAACGTGAGTGAGCTTTTTTTTTTAAAAAAATTATTCTTCTGTTCATTATATTTTTCACCGCATGTTATTTTATTTTCATTTTGAGTTCTGAATTGTAATAGTGCGTACATAATTTTCGTTTGGAATACAAACATGCAAGAAAATATATATACGCTTGAATCCCTTAGAGAAAATTCCTAGATTTTATGATTACATATATCTACTTTTATTAGGCAAACAAGAAAAACAAAAAAAAAAGTCTATAATATTTTACAACTCAAAAAAGTCCATACCCTTACTATATCGGATTACTCACATGTAAAATTGTGGTTAATCATATTCTTGAATTAACCATAATTTTGATTGTGAATTGAAATCACCATCTATTGAACTGAATTTGTCATTTTTTTAACGTGATTAACCTTATGTCGCAAGTGTAGGAAAAAATAGATGTCGAAATATCATCGCTGTTCACAGCTAGTCCAGTTGGATTCACCTAGGTGAGCTACCACGTTGAAGTTTAACAAGAGAATAATAAGCTCCATTTCTTCCAAGGGAAATCAATTCATTATGTGAACCTTGTTCCACAACCTTCCCATTCTTAATCACAGCAATTGAGTTAGATTTCTGTATTGTAGATAGCCTATGCGCCACTGCTATACATGTTCTTCCAATCATTATCTTCTCTAGTGCTTCTTGGACCAAAACCTCTGACGCACTATCAAGTGCACTTGTAGCTTCATCCAGAAGAAGAATTGCTGGATTCTTCAGTATAGCTCTGGCTAAGGCTATTCTTTGTTTCTGACCTCCTGATAGCTGAACTCCTCTTTCTCCACAGTATGTTTCATATCCATCATTCATTCCACTGCAACGACAAACACCAATAACACAAATAAAATGTTAGTGTCTAGATGATGTTCTAGCTAACTTTCTCTTGGAATTGACAAAAATTTGCATGACATGTGAAATTTTTGTACCTATCTCTCTTTTCATAGGTATCAACAGGATAGACAACTTAATTAAGTAAGCTTATGATAAGGGCTTGAGCACTTATCGTATTGGTGTTTATGTTTAAGCTATTTTTATAGCAAATGATATAATAAAGTAAAGTTAGTTTAATATAAGCTATAAGTTGTTTTTACCATCTATCATGAAGAGCTTATGGACATTTCACAAGTTGTTTTTATAAGCTTAGCCAAACAATCTCACAAGGGTTTATGCTAGTAGATAAACTCAAATATGTCAATCCAAATAAACAGAAATTTTAATAGGGCCTTGTCTATTTAATAAGTCAAAAATAAATAGAGGATTCATTCCATCTTTCTCTCTTGTTTCATTTGGAAATCCTTTATCAGTACATAACTGATGTTTACTCTATAGCAGCCTGTGCAGGTTATAGAACTTTTTTGCATGATAAAAGAGATTGTGGCAAAGAAAAATAAATGTTTCAAGAAGAAAAAGGGACTAATTAAGATTCGTACCTTATGAATTCATGAGCATTAGCGAGAGTAGCAGCTCTTCTTATCTCAGATTCAGTTGCATTTTCTTTTCCATAGGCGATGTTTTCTCGAATGGTTCCACTGAAAAGGGTTGGTTCCTGACTTACCAAAGCAATATGTGACCTCAACATTCTCAAATTATAGGACTTGATGTCCTGTTCATCTATGCATACCATTCCCTTGACAGGATCATAAAACCTTTCAATCAGACCAATGATAGTGGATTTACCACAACCACTGTGCCCCACAAGTGCTATTGTTTGTCCAGCCTCAACTTTGAGGTTCAGGCCTTGGAATACCATTTGCTCAGGTCTACTTGGATAGGCAAAGAATACACTTTTAAGCTCCACCCTTCCCCTTATTTTTCTTTTTCTATCTGATCCCCATAAGGTTTCAGGATCGATCTCACTTTTCCTGTCCAATATAGCGAAAACCGATCCAACTGCATTGTTTCCTTTAGATAAGTCAGAAGTCATGCTTCCAGCTTCTGCAATGATGTATGCAGTGAAGAGCAAAATTAAAAATGCTTGGAAGAGATGCTTTGGTTCAATGCGGCCTTCTACAAGAAGCCTTCCACCATACCAATATGCCAATGCTGTTGATGCAGTGCTGAAAAATTGGGAGCTGAAAAGACCAAAACCTGAAACCCATGACTGCCTAATACTCTCCTTTTTAGGGCCTGTCATTGTAGATTTGAAGAGTGCCAACATTCTTTTCTGAGAACTGAAAGCAGTTATGGTTCTATGGTTTACAACAGCTTCACTTGCAAGTTGGCTTCCTTCCCTTTGCGCCTTACGAGTTTTTTCCGCCATAGTCTTCATCAAAACACTTCTTGCATAAAAGCTTCCTATGACTAATGGCTGCACTGCAATCATCACAAGAGAAAGTCTCCATGTGAGTACAAGTCCTACAGTGTAGGCAAAGACAGACCCGAAAATCGCTTGAGCAAGAAGAGACATCCTGTCCCCAACAAGTGAACGAACCAAATTGGCTTCAGAGGCTAACCTCGCACAGATGGCTGCACTTGTGTTATCTTCATGATCAAACCATCCTATCTCAAAAGTCATCAATTTTTCTAGTATTTTCTCACGTATTCTTTTCGTCAACCTCTCTCCCATGATTGCGAAATTATAGTGTTGAAGAATACTAGTGAAGAAGTTAAAAACACCAATTCCTAAGAAAACGAGGGCCAAGACTCTAGCTTTAGACTTCATCTTAGAGGTATCAGGTTCAAAATAAACTGATATAAGTATCCCAACACAGTATGCATTTATAGGTTGTACTGCTCCTGAGCCTATTGCTCCCAATACTCCTAACACTCCTCTTCCCCACTCAGGTGCGTTCATTTTCAGCAAACGCCACTGCGAAGGAGCAGGATGGTTTGATCTTTTCAAGTTATCATCAAAACTATCATCGTCATGGTCATATTGAATGGAATATGAGTAAGGCGTGCCTATCGAAAATCCCTGGCTGAAGGGATACAACATTGGAGTGCCTGGTGTGCTTGATTTGAAACTTACTCCTGGACTTTGTGGAATGCTCATTCTGTGGGAACTCTTTCCTTCTATTTGACGAAGATTGGAATGTTTGGATTCATCGTTCTGAGTTGTTATTTGTTGCAACTCTACCATACGAGCGTACTCTCCGCCTTGTCCATCATTCATTTCTATGAGCTCATTATGAGTACCTGATTCAATGACTCTGCCTGCCTGAAGCACAGCAATTGTGTCCGCTGTTCTTATTGTAGACAGGCGATGAGCAATGATGATTGTTGTCCTTCCTTTTGAAGCTTGATCAATTGCTGCTTGTACCACTCTTTCAGATTGAGAGTCAAGTGCACTTGTTGCTTCATCAAGTAGGAGAACCTTTGGATCCCTAAGTAAAGCTCTAGCTATAGCGATGCGCTGCTTCTGTCCGCCAGACAATTGAAATCCAAACTGACCAACCTATAGGAAAGAAAACCATAATGAGGCTTAAGTCAAAGCTGCTTTCATAATGAAGAGATGAGAAGATCTAAGTGATGTAGATTAGGATGCAATTTAATTTGGATGTTATTATCTTTGCTTACCAAAATTTAATTTTATTACAATTAAGATATATCTAGAAAATTACATGACCCATTTACTTTATGAAAACATTTTTTGTTTTAATTTTCTGCCAGTAGGATCACTATTGAAGATTTGAAGTACCCTTTCTAGACAACAAAGGTTTGACAAAAAATCAAAATTCTTGTTCCTTTTATGTCATATTAAAGGTCAAACTATTTGATAAACTCAGTTTTTACTAATTATTTGAAACTTTTAAATGCGATTTCATAAAATTTCCATACTTCAAGCTACTTAGATAATTGACTCCAATAAAAAACAAGTTTATATAATTTTACTGTTTTTGTTTCTTTCATTTCTCCTCCATGTCTAATTTTAGCTTGCTTCTAAGCAAAAGAATTTAGAGGTAAACTTACTTGAGTTTCATATCCATCTGGTAATTTAACAATGAAATCATGTGCATTTGCTGCTTTAGCTGAACTTATAACATTTTCCATTGAAGCCCCTTCTTTTCCAAACAATATATTCTCTTTTATGGATGTAGCAAAAAGAACAGGCTCTTGATTCACTAAGCCAAGGTTAGATCTCAACCATTTCAATTGAAGTCTATTAATCTTGTGACCATCCAAGAGTATTTCTCCCTCAACAGGGTCATAAAACCTTTCAAGAAGTGCAATTATAGTGGATTTTCCTGAACCACTACCTCCAACTAGGCCTACCCTCTTGCCTGCTGGAATAGTGAGATTGAATTCCTGCAACACCGGTGAATCTGGCCTAGATGGATAACAGAAGTATATGTCTTTAAATTCAATTTCTCCTCTCACATGTGATAAAGCTTTTCCTTTCTTCTCTTCAGAATCTATAGTTGGAACCCTATCAATCATTTCGAAAAGGCGAGTAACCGCAGAACTTGCCTCCATGATGGCAGTTAAATTTGGAAGTGCACTTAATATGCTCCTGAAAATTCATCGAAGTTAACCATATTAGTATTATTAGAAAAAAGTAAATAGATACGAAAAACACAAAGATAGAACACACAATATTTGATTATGAAATTCGTCCAAGTGTGCTTTTGTTTGTGATTGGAGTATCTTTTTGTCATCTCAAACTTAGAGTTTATAAAATACAACTTATGTTTAAATATTGCGGTCTAGTTTACGAGCGACGTGTCCACTTATCAGTAAACTTATTATCCATACCCAACGAGTATTAACATGCAACACTAACAAAGTGATTATAAAACTAGCATACCCAATGAGTGTTAACATGCAACACTAAAGGGTGATTATAAAACTAGCATATGAATAATGATAAAATCACTTACAGTCCCCCCATTAGGATGTTGAAGCCAGCTACAAATACATGGCCACCTTTCTCTCCTTTCTCAGAGATCAGAAATGTTCCAACCCAAGCTTGAAAACCCCAACTTACATAAATAACTCCCATACTTCCTAACATCAACCCCTTTGCAAAACCTTGCTTAATTCCAAATTCCATAGTTTTTTGAAGTGCACTGCTGAATCTTTTTATTGTTTGATTCTCCCCAACATAAGAGAAAACAGTTCTTATTGAAGATATTGCTTGCTCTGCAATCCCACCAGCAACTCCATAAGACTCGATCATTTTCATTGTGACATCCAACATGATCTTCCCAAACACGACCGCCGGAACAATGAACATGACCGAGAGTGGTAGGGCTGCCAATGCAAGTCTCCATGAAAGTACAAATGCAAAGATGTGGCAGAATAAGAATGTTGACATGTAAGTCAGGCAGTCTGGTATCTACACTCGGCAAAAAGGTAAAAAAATAAAATAAAGCACAAATATAAAGAATTTTAGCTGATCGTATTTTGAAACACTTCTGTTTAGAAGGTCAAAAAGTTAATTAGATTTCAAAATTGCATACAAACCTTCTCACACAAGGCAGCTTGGATTGTATTTGCATCTGAGGAAATGAGTGAGACAACTTGGTAAGTTGTTGAAGAACCAGCAGTCTGAGTGTCAAAGAAACCAACTTCTTGTCTTAAGACTGATTTTAGGTATTCCATTCTCATTCTGGAAGCCTGTCTCTCTGCTGTTCTTGTCCAACATATTCCTTCTGTGGTAGCGATTGGTATCAAGCAAGAAAAGCAGTTAGCTTTATTTTTCTAATAATGATAGCCATGCTATTTGCATTAATTTAATTCAAAGTTGATTTGAGTTCTGCAAGGTAAATACTGAGCAGAGCTATGAAGTGGGGCAGCTTACCAATAAAAGCCGAAAATCCAACCCCAACTGCAACACATAATAGCCTCGATGCATACTGAAAAGGGGAAGTAAAATGATATCAAAACTGCTGATTTTTTTTTTATAAAAAAACAATTTCCAAAAACATTGCATACTATAGTCCTATTTAGATAAACAACTTACTTGAGAGCTTGTAGCATAAGCACTTATCATGTAAGTGTTTATGTATAAGCTATTTTTATAACAAAATATAGAAAGTATAAATTATTTTCATAAGCTATCATGTAAAGCTTATGGAAATAAGTTGAAAATAGGTTATGGACATGTCACATGTTTTTTTCATAAATAATAGGTTATGTCGGTAGATAAGCTCGCAAATATTTATAAGTTCAAATAATTCAATCCAACCAGGCACTAAAATTAAAATAGATAGAGTATTGTGCCACATGAATTGCTTCTATAATAGCCTATAGCATAAGATTAGTAATTTTATTGAACACAGGCTCACCTTATTCACATCATGCTGTGTTAAATGGCTATTCTTGTCTCCATATGCATTAATCACATCACTAAGAATGTACATCATGAGAGGGTTCTGCAGGCCATCTCCAAGGCTTCCTAGAGTTCCAAAAAACATCAACAATTTATCCACTCCATCTGCATAACGAAACAAGCTATTTTTCCCCATTTCCCTTAGACCCTCCCTTTAGAGAGGTGCCCTTTTCTCTAGAAAGATTCAATAAGCAATCTCAGTAAAAAAAACAACTTGGAAAGACTTATATAAACTCAGTAAGATTCTCAAAGACAAGCAGAAAAATCAGCAGCCAGCAGCATGTGGCTCTTACTATTGTCTTTTTTACAGACAAAGCCGTTCTTGTTATCTAGTTATATGAAAGAGTCATGAATTGACATGCCTAAGAATAATAAGATATTGTTGAAAACTTGAACTTTGTTTGTGACACATGATCATATATATATGGTGTGTTAATTTGTTTGTTATTGTGGTTCTGTTCTTCCAAGTTACTTAGCCCGGCACATGATTCCATGAGGTCACTTTTTTAATTTGTCTTGTTGTAATTCTAAATACCTGCAAAGAATCATTCACCTGTTATTATCATCGTGGATGATGAGATTTTATAAGTATAACCAATTGGACCTAGTCAATTACTTTTGACAATTTCTTTTTTCTTAAAAAAGTTAGGAGAAAAAGAATTTGTGATTAAAGTGACATTAATGATCATTTTACAAACTATCTGAATATATTTGAACTAATGTTAAATTCTTAGCACTGAAATAACATTTCATAAACAAGTAGTACTAGGTTGACAACTTAATAAGGCAAAGATTCGATATTTTCAAGGCATGTTTGTTGGAGGTGTCTTCCTACCTTTGCATTATTACATAGGGACAGTGTCACATAAGAGGTGCAAACTTTGTTTTATTGTTTTTGCTGTCAGACAGTATATATTTGCCTTCACTCATATCATTCTAGCCAAAAGACTACAAAGATATTATCAATTATTCAATCAAACATATTATATAATATATTATTGTATTTATAAACAGACAATAAACAATTATGAGAGTAGTACAAACTTTGTTCTTGGCTGATCCAATCCAACTGTCTCTACTTTTGTGCCATTTGTAACGAAGGAATATAATCTTGTAACAATAAATATGCTGCCGTCCTTACTAAAAAGGTACTATATTTGTTCTAAGTCGTATGTTTTTCGATTGATATTTTTTTTTTTTCGGTATAAAGTTTCAATTGATATTTTATTACTACACAAGGTTGTGTTTAGAACAATGCGAATTTGCCGGTGGAGATTCCCCTTGGCTTTACATCAACTTTAACCATATTATTATTATAAGTAGAGTTAAGTATGCTGTTAACCTTATTTTTCACATCTCAAGTTTAGTTCTTAAATTATTTATATTTACTTTTACTTCTAATTTTTATCTTTTACAAAAAATATTGATGTTTTTAATCTCTTAAATTTGTCTCTATAAAAATTTCCATAGACTAAAAAGTGGATACTATTTTTGAGAGGCTAAATTTTTAGAAACTAAATGTATTTAACCTTTTATATATATATATATGATGAAGTATCTATCATGATTGATCAATATTGGCCAACATCTTGGGTATATATATTAGTAGAATTGAATTTACATGTACATAAACATAAAATAAAGATAATTATTATACAAGTCAAACATTTTTAAACAATGAATGACTGTGATTTGTTCTCAGTTTAAAAACTATTTACACTGAAATATATATTATTAAATTTATTTTAGGATATTACTCCGATCTTAAATATAAACAAAAATAAATCAAAACTATTTACACTGAAATATGTATTATTAAATTTATATTAGTGTACTACTCCGATCTTAAATATAAACAAAAATAAATCAAAAAAGATTTATGTATTTGATCTATAATTTAAACTACATACGTAACTTTCTTTGACCAATTTTTGCTTATTTAGTGAGTGAACTCTCTTTTATCAACTAAATTTTCTTTACATAATAGTTGATGATTTAAATTTTCACCACTTATTTAAGAGAATATTTTTCCATTATATCATCTTTTTGGAATGTGACCACCCGTAGGAAATTTTTTTTCTCATATAGGAGGTCGCATCCACATGTGTTAGCTTAAAAAAGTTAACAAATGAAGAAATGTTAAATTAATAAAAAAAAAAATATTAATAATGTAACTTGGATAGATGTGCAAAAGAAAATAATGTAATAATATTTTATCACCTTCCTCCTATTTTGTAAACTATTATAGATAAATGAACAACTTCACCCTATTTTATTTATAACTCTCTTGTATTTTTTTCTCCTATTTTACATCCTAATAACTAAAATCAAACAAAATACATTAAATATAAAAAAAATACATTACGTGCAAAAAAATATATATCAAATTTTAATTAACTATGTTCATCTAAATGTCCTCTAGTTCTACAGTTCGGCTATCTCTTAACTCATCAATCTCTTTGAACGACTTGTTGTTCTAGTTGATCCTCATCTTGATCATTATTCTCATCGTCATTCTTATCTAGGCGAGTTCGGCGACAACCTAAATGTGAAAATGAAGGATATTTAGGGGATATAGGAGTTAGGAAAAAGTGGAAATGAGGGACATTTAGGGAGTTGTAAAAAATGTTAAAATATTATAACATTTATTTTCTTCGGCACATCTACTCAACCGTATAAACTTTGATGTTTTTTTTATTTAATGTATTTTATTTAATTTTATTAATATAATTTTTTTTATTTTTTATTTTTTACTTTTTACTTTTTATTTATTAATTTAACATTTCATCATTTGTTAAAAAGAAATTTAAGCCAATACATGTCACATTTTTATAGGACAAAATATATTTTTCCTTGAGTGGTTTCATCTCCGCCTTACCTCGAGGTGAAACAAAGTAGGGTATGTTTTTACATAAATTTCAATATATAATATATGATTATTATTAAAAAAAAAATTAAAAGAGAATATAGGGGGAAAATTACCTATTTAAGATGCTCAATTTCTTTCCGCTTAGAACAACTTATAACTTCGCATATTGAGTTATGTTATTTCATTGTTAACATAATTTAAATAACTGGCTTATGGTTAAAGTTTAATAGCTCATTTGTTTTACCACCACTTTAACCTTAATCACATTGAAGGAATAATGAATATTGGATTGTCTAGAGACAAAAACTGACTCGTTATTCATAGTTAAACTTACACTGCACCAATATACTAAGGTGTGAGTCTCCATGAACTTCTTTCTTTATTAAATTCTATCAACAAATTTGAAACTAAAATAAAAATAAAAATAAAAGACTCTTATAAACTGGAGAAAAAATATGCTATATTCAAGTCAACTCTTGTGTAAAAAAGATACGATCATGGTGTAAATGGATTTTGGAATTGTTGGTTCAACCTCAGTTTATGTGTTAGTGAATGAGAGTCCTAAAAAGAGTTTGTTATGCGGAAAAAATTGAGATAAGATGATTTATCCCTGTTCTTATTTCTAATAGTTGTGGAGGGTCTGAATGTTCTATTTAGTGGTTCTGTGGAAGTCAATCATTTCAAAGATTTTGAGGTGGACTCAAATGAGTTTTGTGTCTCTCTTTACAATTTGCAGATAATACGTTGATCATGAGAGAGAAGTGTTGAGACAATATTAGAGCTATCAAAACTAATTTTTCGTGGTTTGAGCTTCAATCTAGCCTTAATGTTAGTTTTCATAAAAATATGTTGGCAGGTGTTAATGTTAACAATTTTCGACTTCAAATTGCAGCATAGATGTTTAACTACAATATGAGATATGTTTCATTCAAATATTTGGGGTTGTCTATTGGTGATAATCCTCGACATATGGTGTTTTGGAAGCCTGTTATTGAGAAGATCTAAAATAGGTTGTTAGGGTGAAAATCTAGAACTTTGTCGTTGGATGGTCGTTTAATACTTCTCAAAGGTGTCTTCTCTGCATTACCAGTTTATTTTCTTTAGTTTTTTCAAGGCTCATTTAGGTATCATTTCTCAACTTGATTATATTTTTAAATTATTTTTTTGGGGTGAGAATGAGAAAATGAGTAAGGTTCATTGGGTAAATTGAGAGACGATGTGTTAGCGTTTAAAGAAGGGTGAGTTAGGAGTCTGAGATTTTTAATAAAGCTCTATTAGTTAAATGACATTGGAGGTTAAAAATTGAGTCAAATGGCCTCTGAATTAAGGTGTTGATCAATAAATATGGAGTGGAAGTTAGGGGATTTTGGGGAGCAGGTCGAGGGGGACTGCGTGGTGCAAATATTATCTTTTTTTGCAGGAATAGTTGATATTGAAGAGGAATGGTTTGACAAAAAATTATTTAAAATTATTATGAATGAGACAAATACTTTGTTTTGGAAAGATCCATGGTTGATTGGTGGTTTTGTGTGAGAATTTTAATAGGTTATTTCATTTGTGTTTGCAACAAGAGGAAGATGTAGAGGTCATGCTAGAGTTGTTGTAATTGGATGGTGTTCAATGGTAGAGACCACAAAGACATTTGTGTATTTGAGGGGAAGAATTAGTGGAGGAGTGTAAGACTTTATTGACTAACGTTCATCTGCAGGTTAATGTAACAAATAAGTGGTCGTGGAATAATATACAAGGAGGATTGTATTCGTTAAAAGAGACGTATTTTGTGATGCAATAGAAGTTTGTCGCATGTATCATTGTGCCTTCATTTCAAGATCTAGTGTGACATTCTTTTGTTCAGTTAAAAGTATCATTATTTGTGTGGAGGTTGTTTCATAATAGGCTTCCTACAAAGGATAATTTGTTTTGTCGATGAATCATTTCTTTTACAGATCAATAATGTGTAGCAGGCTGCAGGGAAGTTGAAACAACCCGTCATTTGTTATTTACGTACTATCTTTTTTGATCTGTGTGGTATGGCGTTTTGAATTGGTTTGAACTATATGTTGTGTTTCATATGGATTCGATCAATCACGCTAACCAATTCGATGATATTTTTTCACACAGTCGTGTAATGTGTTCCATAATTATTTTTGTTTGTTTTGCAGTGACATGGACGATTTAGAAATCGAGAAATGAGACAATTTTTAGTTTACATGTTTTGAATGAAAAATTTATTATTTAGCATGTTAAACTTTTAACATTGAGGTGAATTAAATTACATGTAAAAGGATTTTATTATTGGTATAATCAATTCTGCTATTAATCCTTAATGTGTATTGGCATACCTAGTTTAGTTTGTGTTTCTGATTTTTTTGGTTATAAAAAAATTGTAAACTTTTTTTATTCTTGTTCTAAACACCTGAAGTGCTTATAATGTTTCTTTAATATATTTATTTTTGATTTGTTAAAAATGATAAAGATTTTTTTTTTATTTGAGAAAAAATAAGGACACGTGGATATCTTTGAAGCATGTGATTGATCCACGAATCAAAAGTAGATTGATTCGGATTTCGATTATCTGGATTGAAGGTGGGAACTGCACCCTACCTTTTTAATAATCTCGTTGGTTAGGTAAATCACGCATTTAAGATCAAACCACGTGTCTAACATTTTGATCATTTAAAAAAAAGCTTAAAACGCATACTAAAGGTTTAAGTTGCCACCACTCGTCCCATCGTCTGCCATCATCCTACGCACCTGCCCGTGCACCACTGTCGAACCACACATCGTCGTAGTTTTGTGCGCTATCGTCGACCTACACATTGTCATTATCCTATGTGCACTCTCATCCATTTTGTTGTTTTCTCATACAAAAGGGAAACCAATTTTTAGAATTCAGGGACACAAATTTACAACAGTGATGGAAGCGGCGACAGTAGGACTTTGGAGTCGTAGATCTGGCTTTTTGTATTTGGGATGTGTTTGTTGATTTTTTTTAATAGGCTTAATTGCACTTTTGGTCCTAAGTGAAAATTAAAAGTAGTCCCCCCATTTTGTTTGTCCCCAGTTTTAGTCCCTAAACAGAATTTGAGTCTAAATCATGATGAGTTGTCATTTTTTAAATGATGTGTCAATAAAAGAGTGACGTGGCAGACGCTTATGTGGAATAAACTCATTATTATATTATTTCTGATTAAAAAATATAATTTATATTTTTAAAAACTATTATTATAATTGTGATAATATTTTTAAAAATACAATTTAATTATTAAAATTAAGTTAAAAGAAAAAACACCTAAAATCATGAACCCTAAACAAATCAAAATCAAAAACATTCATTCACTCATGAACCTTAACGGAATGTGATCTGCGACACCATGGGTGCGTGCCTCGGTAGGAAAGAGATCACCGGAGTATAGCACAAGATCCCATAAATCAACATCAACAAGGGAGTAAAAAAGGCTGAGGAAGAAAACATAGCAGCAAAAGTAGTAAATCTGATGTGTAATGCAAGTGAGTGGCTGTTGGAAAACCAAGAACCCGAATTGGGGACAGCAACGAAAACAAGAAAGGAATTTGGGTTGTCACATCCTTGTGGAGAGGTTCTGTTCGAAAAATGTCCTTGTGGAGAACAAACAAGGAATGGGCAGCGATCACATTATGAGCGATAAAGAGGAAGAATGACGAGAAGGTTTATGATAATGAGTTATTTTCAGAATCGGAAGGGGCATAATTGCAACTCCTTCGTGGTACTCTCAGAAATCTGATTCTGCCACCACCATTGCAGTAACCCGACTCAGTAGAAGGTATTGGGTCCACAGAGAAACTCAGATTAGCCAGTGTGAAGAACTAGGATCCTTCACAACTTCAAATTTTCAAGCCATCATCAAGTAGGGTAGCTGCAAAAGATGGGTTATTAATTGAGCATTGGCCAACATACATGCTGCCTAAACGTCCACCGTCAGAACCACCAGACCTGGTTGGTAATATGGGGTGCGTAAACATTCAATGAGCAAGATAAAATGGAGTCGAGTCGTCACAGTGGGTGTTTCATTACACATCAGATCTGGGACACGATGAGTTAATGAATGTTTTTGATTTTGATTTGTTTAGGGTTCATGATTTTAGGTGTTTTTTCTTTTAACTTAATTTTAATAATTAAATTGTATTTTTAAAAATATTGTCACAATTATAATAATGGTTTTTAAAAATATAAATTATATTTTTTAATCAAAAATAATATAATAATGAGTTTATTCCACATAAGCGTCTGTAACACGTCATTTAAAAAATGACAAATTTGGACTCAAATTTTGTTTGGGGACTAAAACTGGAGACAAACAAAATGGGGGGACTACTTTCAACTTTCACCTATAATAGGGGACAAAAAATGCAATTAAGCCTTTTTAATATAATAATAAATATTGAACACGTGGCTTAATGTAGAGCTTGCAATTCATCATACGGACGAAATTATTTGAAAGACATGGTGCAGTTCTCAGATTTTTTATAAATATATATATATATATATATATATATATATATATATATATATATATTTTAATTTGACACCAAATTAACACGAAAAAAATATCAAAATGTCCTACTTCTTAAATCTAATTTGTTTATTTAATAAATTTAAAATAATTATAATATTTTAAAAAACAAAATATTATTAATAAAATAAAATACATTAAAAGAATATATAGTTGATTAGATGTGTCTAAACAAACATATTATATTATTTTAACAACTCTTTTATTAATTATTTTAAAACTATCTCATGTTTGGTCGATTAATAAGCAACTTACTTATATTTTGTTAAGAATTTCTTCTTTCTTTTCTCTAAATCAAGTAGATAAAAATTAATAATAATAATAATAATAATAATAATAATGAAGGAGGAAATTGTAAAACAAATATTAATAATTATATTTTGTTAACAACTTCCTTCTACTTTTTGTTAACGACTTCATGCTATTTTATTTTATTATTATTAATTTTTATTTATTTTGATATGAAAAAAATAGGAAGGAGTAATTAACAAAATATAATTAAATTGCTAATTTATTTTCAAAACAGGATACTTTTAAAAAAAATTTAAATTTATCTATAAAATATGATAGAGTTGTTAAAATAATATAACACATTATTTTGTAGACCCATCTAATTAACCACATTTTTTTCTTTAATTGTAATGTATTTTTTTATTTTATTAATAATATTTTGTTTTTTAAAATATTATAATTATTTTTAATTTATTAAATAAACAATTTTTCAATTGATAATATGAGAAGAAAAAAAAATTAAAATCTAAAATCCGATTATCTATTAAAAAAAAAAAAGAAGACATTTTGATATTTTTTTTGAATATGTGTCAATTTAATATTAAATTAAAAAAAATAAAATTTTATAAAAAATCCGCCGTTCTAACCTTAAAATCAGGTAATCCGAATCCACGTTATTGGGCTGGCCCATGAATTGTTTACGGTTTTCAACTATTTATAAACAACCGAACCTAATAGACAGAAATTAGGGTTTCTGTATTTTCTCGCAGCTTGTTTCGGGTGCTCTCTTTCGTCAATCAACAGCAAGTTAGTTTTCCTCTTTCGATTTCGTTTATTCTCATTATTCAATTTTCTTATTATTGAGTTATATATTGCTCTGCCATTTAATTTTTTCGTTTTTGAATCTGTTACGGTTGATCTTTCAATGGTTCTGCGAGAATGATGTTTGCTATTATGAAAATTGTAGTTTTTGAATTTTTGTTGTTTCCATACTTATTGAATATGAAATCGATGAGATAGTTGATCTTAATTGGTCGGATCGCTGTGTTTTTCTCTGCTGCGACCTTTGGGCGGTTTTAACTCTTCGAAAGTCTTTTTTGTTTCCTCAAGTTTTTTCACCTTCGTTTGATTTATTGTTGTTGGGTACTCTAATTTTCTTTCACAAATTGAATTGTGAACTCAACTATTAATGCCTATCTATAATTTCTTCCTGTTATAATCATAAATTTTATTTCAGTGTACCATATCTACGTTAAATTTGCATAAACATTTGGCAGGAACAAGTTTTTGCGTTTTTCAAGTTTGTTCTAAATGTTTTGATATATTATTTGCAAAATGGTATTTCTTGTTTAGAAATCAATAGCGCTTCACATTTTTGTACATTGAACTGCCATTAACCCTTTATACTGTACTATGATTTGAATGATTTTAAGGACTTCTTGGGTTGATTTATATGAGTTTTCGATCTTTTAAGGCCTCATTAACGACTATGATAGATATTATTTGTTTCTTATTGATTATAATAATTTTCACCGAACTATGTGGAACTCATTTCATTGTATTCTTAATGGTTTTTTGTTATTTACTTCTAACTACTAATGTTCAATTTGAAATACCAGTTGCTTGATAATCATATTATGTAGTCAATTTTGCCTTCACATGTGTATGATATTAATTGCATCTAAATGTTCCCTTAGACTTTGGCGTAGTGGCTGCCACCTTCTATACCGCTTTAGCGTTTTGAGGGCCGGCCACCACGCTACCCTATCTGCTACTGACTACATAGCTACACTACTGAAATTTGTATTTCGAGACCCATGCTTTTAGATTGGCCTGGACTTGTTTTACATTTTGTACATATACATGTAATGTCAAGCATATTTTGGTACTTTATAAATGTTCTAAATGTGTTTATGTTTGAACAGAATGGATTCTCAAGTCAAGTATGCTTCTGTCGTCAAAGTTATTGGCCGTACCGGTTCTAGAGGACAGGTGACTCAAGTTAGGGTGAGGTTTAATGATGATCATACCCGTCTCATCACGAGGAACGTGAAAGGACCAGTCAGAGAAGGAGATGTCCTCACTCTACTCGAGTCTGAAAGAGAAGCAAGGAGGTTGAGATAGAGTTTTAAAAAGAAGTGTCAAGTTTGCGATAATGAAACCTTCAATGTTTTGTGTTTTTGGTGGTATTTGACAGTTGTTTGTGATAATGAAACCTTCAATATTTTGTGTTTTGGGTGTTATTTAGCAGATGTGAACTGTTATTATTTAAATTTTAATTATTAACCACCTATTTTGACTTTATATTTTATTTTGGGTGTTTTGAATAAATTTTTGTGTTGACTATATAATTGTTTTATTTTATTTTATTTGTGGTTTTTATGATTTATACTAATGATGCTAATTCTTAGTATTATCTATGATCCCTGCATCCAAGGTGCTAAATGTTTTATTTTATTTTCGGTTTTTATGATTTACATTAATATGCTAATTCTTAGTATTATCTCCAACACGGGCATGAGCCAAGTTGGCTTCAAATGCCAATCACTCTCCCAGCTTGAAGCACAACAATAGTGTCAGCTGACAATCAATGGAAAATGATGATGTCATTCTATTCAGAAGAGTGGTTGTTTTGTTGAACAAGCTAACCTTGTTCACACCACTCTTTGTCAAGTGGCGATTCTGTTCTCCGTAGGCGTTGATCACACCACTAAAAATGTGCATCATGGTACGGTTATTCGAGTAACCAAGTGCCTCCTACTAGAGCTTTCATCGTTGGTCTATTATGCCCTCCTTCGATGGAGCACATCTGCAATTCAACACGTTCTTGAATTGGAGAAGACTTTTTTTTTTTATGAACTAACGTTAGTTAGTGATTAGTAACTTAGTTAGAGGAGGGGGAAATTGTTAGTGTGATAGATTGAATTTTGAACCTCTTGCATGATGCTCCTTCAATACCATACAGTTTTTAAGTGGTTTTTATAATCTGTCAACTATAAGATTAGTCAAACATTATAGATTATCAAATATCATATATACAACAATAATGTTATTTGAACCAAAAATGAAACACAATAATGTTGAACTTAATGTTAAAAACATAATTTCATTCAACAATTAAAACCAAGACAAAATTATATGCAAGTTATTCTACTTCGTCCTCGCTCGAAGAATATATATTCCTTATTCAATCGAATGAAAGCTTTCTTTCTTTGATTATTGGTTGAGTGTTTCCAAGATCCTTCAACGGATCTTATAAAGTCTTGCACACAAACCCTTCTTTCTGAACACTCTTGTACTCAGAATCACGAAACACCCTCCGAATTTTGAACACAAACTTATCTTCAAGACGAAGATCACATCCCACTCTTGCAAGATTGCTACCTAAAAATATATATCTAGGGATTTTCTAAATAACACCTTATTTAGCCCTCGATACACAATACATTGATGTCCCTCGATGATTCATATCAAGAATTATAGACACTAACAATTGATATCCCCTCTCATTTTTGTGTATAGCTTTAAAACTCGATTATACAACCGACTTGATCAAGAAAGTCTTTTTAATTTATCATATGATTTTGAATGCTTAAGTATGAGGAATGGATGAAATTATTCTTGTGTATAGAAATGAATGAATTTTTTTTTATATGACTCATGAATAGACTTGGTTAATAAAAACAAGTTTTAAGAGAAATTGGTCAGTTGACTCACACACGTTGAAAAAAAAAGATGAAGCCATAGATGTTAGCTTTCATTGAGTTGCAATTTTAACCCATTTACAGTCCAAATATGATTTTAGTATTTTCATGAAAGTTGTAACTATGAATGTTATATTTTATTTGCAATTAATTTGAATTCATTTGAATGTCTTCAACTTCAGATATGATTAAAATACTGCTTATGAGTTTTGTTGTTTTTTCACCGAAATTTCGCACTGCGCTAAACTAAAGAAACAAAACAAAACAAAACAATACAAAATAATTGGTTAATCAAAAAATGAAAGCATAAAGACTTTATTTTATTCAAGATTCATTTATTCAAAATAACTTTAAAAATAACATTAAGTTAAAAAAAAAACTAAATAATTGTCTCAAAATGATTTTAAAAATAATGACCAATAAATATTCATCACTTGACAAACAAAAGTAGTTAAATTGGCATTTGAAATTATTGTCTATTATATAATATATTATATTTTCTCCATTGTTATCTTATTATTTAATCTTATTCTTTCTTTATCTTTTTTGAATTGACAATAAAAATAATTTTGTAATTGAATTTTATTTTTAAATAGACAAAAATTTGTTTTATAAGTCCCACAAGTTCCTCTAACAAAATATCCCATTTTTTAATTATAAATTTTTATCGTTATTTTTTTTTTAATATTTCTTTTTCTTTCTATTTTTCTTTATTCTAATAAGGTTCTCGTTTAAAGTCTTACAAGTGCATTACTAAAGTCAAATAAATTAATCTTTATAGACTTTAAATAAAAAGAGCATTGAGTTTATACATTTTTAAATATCAAACATATATTCAAATTTAGAATACTTTATTTTTATTTTATTTTTTGATTGCCCATATTTTGTAAAATAAATTTCATATTATCTATATAAAAAAAATTATAATATTAAATTTATTTTTAGTTCCTATGAAATCATAGCTCTCAGTCTTTACAAAAATTTATAAAGATACAATTTTTAGTTCTATAAAATTATCTTAAAAATAGTTTAAATATTTGATAAAATAAAATATATTTAATTATCCTTTAATTATTCATTTTTTGAATGATATGTTGTAAGTATGTTTAAAATATTATAAAAATTCTTCTACAAAAAATTTAAATTTTTTATACGTCAAAACTCAAAAGAAAAATAATAAAAATATAAATATAAAAATCGAATTTTGAATTTTTAAAATATTCTAAACATGTCTAGAAAGAAAAAAATCAAATTGAGATATATGTATATTGACTTGGAGAGACTAAAACTCTTTTTAACATTTTGTAAAAAAATAACTGTTTTTGATTTTTTTTCTAATCACTTAAGAATGTTAATTTGTGGTAAGAATTTAACTTTATAATTTTAAAGATAATTGTAAATTAACTATTAATATTATTTTAATTAATAATAAATTTTCACTTATACAATTTTAACATAACAAAAACTGTCATGCAATTAACTATTAATATTATTTTGATTAAAAATAAATTTTTACTTATTCAATTTTAACATGAAAAAAAAAAACTGGCATGTAAAGAATTTTTTTCCGATTGATCTCGTGAAAAGCAAGATTGTAATTTTTTAGGAAAAATAATAATTAATTCTAATTTGATAATTTTGTCATATTTAAATTTTTGTGTGTTATCTTTTGTCATATTATTTAATAATTTTATATTACTTTTTTTCCTTGATATATTTCTCTCATGTCTGTTAATACTTAGTTTATTAAAAAAATGTGTTTAATTAATAGATGTGAAAGCGAATAGTATTAGTGTAAAAATTCAAATAACATAATTTCTTCAATGATAAGTTGTTCATTGAGTTTCTTTTGGAGTTTTAGAAACAGTAAATAAAATAAAATAAAATAAATAACAAAAAATAAAAAAATTGAGAGGTGAATTGCATAAATTTTAAATTGAAAATAATTAATTTAAAATATTAATATTTTTTAATAACAAATTTAAGATAGAGGATTATGTCCTCGTCAAAGATTATAGAGATTTATATTATCTTTTTTTCTAATAGTAAATCAACTTTATGTTGGTTATGTAATATTTCAACAACAAAAAATCAAATTAATATTTTGTTAATTTTTTTTAATTACGAAAAATCAAATTAAATATTAGGATTTTTTATAATTATATCCCTATTGTTTAAATTTTACACCATATTACCCTATATTAAAAAAAAAAAAAAATCAAAATATCCTATTAGGCTTGTGATTAGCGGAAATAAAAAAATAGATGCAATAGGAGTTCACATTCCGGGGAATGCTACCATGTACTGGTTCAAAAATTTTATTCTTCTTATTTTAGTAATTAGAAAATTATTTATTTAATAAATTAAAAATAATTATAATAATTTGAAAAACAAAATATTATTAATAAAATGAAATATATTAAGTTGAAGAAAAGAAAATGTGGTTGACTGAATGTGCCTAAATAGATAATGTATTATCTTATTGGCTAAATTACATTTGTGGTCCCTTAACTTAATTTCAGGTAACGTTTTAGTCCTTTATCTTTTTTTTTTTTCCGACTTGGTCCTTTATTTTAATTTTAAGTGACAATTTGATATTTTATGTTTTAAAATTTCAACAATGTTATCCTTTTTTATACAAAAATTCAAAAAAAAATTTAATCAAAACTCAAAATTAATTATATTCTTCAATATAATACAAATTTCATCAAATTAGTAACACAAATCTTCAAATAAACTCATATTTCCATACTTTATTTGATATTGTTAGGAATAAAGGACTAAATCAGGAAGAAAAAAAAAAGATAAAGGACTAAAACGTTACCTGAAATTAAGTTAAGGGACCACAGATGTAATTTAGCCTATCTTATTTTAACAACTTCCTTCTATTTTATAAATAAATTTAAATTATTTTAACAACAGTCTCCTTTGCAGATAAATTATCAACTTAATTATATTTTATTAATGATTTCATTCTATTTTTTTTTTATCAAATAAATAAAAATTAATAATAATAAAGTAAATTATAAATAAAATATATTAAATTGAAAAAACAAAATACATTAAATTAAAAAAAAACCACAAATTGACAACAACAAAAAAACACATAGTTGCACATTTTTAATTAGTTCAAAATTAAGACGACATAATAGTTAAGTAAGTAATATATTCACCCACATTTAATTGCACTTTATCATCACGTGATCGTTAAGGAAATAATATATCTATTCACATGATTGTTCATGTGAATGATAAAGTGCAACTAACTGTGAACGAGTATATTACTTCGTGATGTATCATGTGATTTAATCTTAAACCAATTACAAAAGTGCAGCTATGTATTTTTTCTTCAATTTGTGGTATTTTTTTATTTAACTTAATATATTTTGTTTCTTCAATCTAATGTATTTTATTTTATTAACATAATTTACATTTTTTATTATTATTATTTATTTTTATTTATTTGATCCAGAGAAAAAATAAGAGGAAGTCGTTAATAAAGTAGAATTGAGTTGCTAATCTACAAATGAGACTATTGTTAAAATAATTTAAATTTATCTATAAAATATAAGAGAATTATTAAAATAGTATAGCGCGTTATTTGTTCAGACACATTTAATCAACCGTATTTTTTATTCAATTTAATGTATTTTATTTTATTAATAATATTTTGTTTTTCAAAATATTATAATTATTATTAATTTATTAAATAAATTATTTTACAATTGCTAAAATAAAAAGAAAAAAAAATTAAAATTAATGTATGATCACATCTTCAGAACGAACTTCTATTGCAGCTAAACACAATTTTTATTCAATTCTTTGCGATTATCATAAGAGTTTTTTTGTTTTGTTAAGGTAGATGTAAAATTTAAAAAATAGAGATATAAATATAAAAGATCCTAAATACCACTGTTTAACTTAATACAATAGAAAGGTATAATAGTAATAATTGGAATGTCAAATGTAAAGTGATTAAAGATATAAAAATATATTTTATATGAATTAATTACACATAATAATTTTCAATTTTTTAAAGTTTATATTTTTAATAAAGCTACTATTATTTTTAATAAGCTAATAAAACTCTCACAAATCAAGATAAGAGATATTCGTTTAAAAAATTGTATATAAAAACAAGAAAATAAAGTAGGAACAATTGAATGAGATAGTAAATGTTTTTTTGTAATTAATTTTTTTTAACCATTCACGAGACAGTAAACCTTTTATATTTCATAATTTAAAAATATCATAATTTTTTTATATTTAAGATAACACTTGAGTCATTTATCTTTCAACAAGAAGGATAGCCATACAAAGTTTGTCATAATTCTTTATATTTCTCCTCTATTTTGTCTATAGATGAGAGATGATATAATTACCACAAAAAACTCTTAATAGTATCAACAACTCATCTATTTCTTCCAATCTCAAATGAGTAAGGCGGCTATTCATATCCTTGATCATTCAGAAGAACCCCTTGGTATGTGTTCTACAATAATTGATTTTCCTTTATTTAGTTATGCTTTCAATAATTCTCATCATTTCTTTTCTATTAAATAAATTTTAGATTCTGTTGCTACCTCCCATGTTTGTTACAATTTTGATCTTTTTCTTCATATACCTTCTTGGCAAACAAGTTTGTAAATTTGTAAAATAAAACTCAAGTCAAGGTTATAGCCGTCAGGTGTGTTAATATCAACCCTCAAATCAAGGTGTGTTAATATCAACCCTCAAATCAATTAATGGATGTTTTGTTAATTCTTGACTTTTGTGTAAATCTCATTTTAGTTAGTGCTTTGACAAAACAATCTTCTTTTTTGCTGATTTTTAATTGCAATTCTTTAATGATTCAATCACCAATGCTGAAGAAAACCATTAACATGGGTGAAATACATCGTGAACTTTATTTGTTTGGAACTTCGTATATTTATGGTTCTCAATCTAATGTTTTTAGTCTTACTAGTCCTCGTGTAGATTTGAATTTACATGCTCCTAGTGCAACTTGTAATATAACAACTAAATGCATATGAAGCATTTGAAATAATAGATTTGGTCATCTCTCTGATTATGTAGTCAAATTATTTACCAATAAAGTGAATTTTCATTTCTCATACATGTTTCCCTTCATCTAATCTCTTCGTTAATACTAATTTTGATTTAATACACTACGATGTTTAGGGTCCCTATGCTAAGCCAACTTATAATAATAAATCTTATTTTTTAACCATTGTCAATGATCATAATCATTTTACTTGACTTTATCTTTTTATATCTAAATCTTAATCATATAAGAGAATCATTTAATTATTTGTCTTCATTAAGACCCAATTCAATTATAGTATAAAATTTTTTCGCACTGACAATACCAAATAATGGGCACTTGCTGATTTTTTGCACGAACATGGTGTTTAGCACCAATTCTCTTGTCCTCATAGAGTACAACAAAATTTAGTGGTCGAAAGAAAACATCAGCACCTACTCAATGTTGCTTGAGCTCTTTACTTTCAATCCAAGGTTCCGATCAGTTTCTAGAGATATTGTGTTACTACTGCAACATCTCATCAATAGAATCCCAACCTCCAACTTATGATCACTTCAAAGTCTTTGGCTATCTTAGCTAACCTGCAACTATTCCCCAATACATAAACAAATTTTCCCTCAGGGTTGACCAATGTGTCTTCCTTGGATACCCCAATGGTTTCAAAGGCTACAAATTTTACAAACTCACCACTAGAAAATTCCTAATTTCATGAAATATCCTTTTCCGTGAAACATTTTTTTCTTTCTCCTTTTTACTTTTCACCTACACTAGCCTGTGAACCATCCTTTCTACAGGAACTTGTTGTATATGTGTATGACATCATCCTAGCTAGACCTAATCAAGATTTACTTAATCAACCTCATAAAAAGTTGCAGAAACAATTCGAGTTGAAAATACTTAGCAATTTAAGGTATTTTCTAGGTTGGAAATAGGAAGGTCATCAAGAGGCATACACAAGATTTTTTGCATCCAAACCTATGCATATTCTAATGGATCCCAGTCTTCAACTTTTGATTCCACTATTGATCACTCACTAATGTAACTCATGCATAAGATTAATGGGAAAAGTCTGGTGCATGTTCCTGCAAAACACGAAATTGCATACCCCATAACTAAGGTCTTACCTTGCCATGTTCGTTCCAACAAATATATGCTATATGTACATGATGAGGAGACCTCATCCTACCACTTTTATTTTATGGTCCAAGTATTTTTACTCCCTGAGATGTATCTATTGTCAAGTACTTCAATCACTATAATAGTGTAATTTCTCCATTGAACTTAAGACTTGATGTTACTCAAGTGTTAGTTGATTTTTTCCACCATTTGTGATTATTTAGATATGAGCTTGTATCACATCCCTAATAATGTTTTTAACATCATGTTCGTTTTCAGACACTATGGATATCACTTCATTCTTTTCAGTTCTTACAAACACTATGAATATAACTCCATTAAATCTATTAGATAGTTATGTCTTAAACCAATATGTCTATTTTTATTTTTTATATGCTTGACTATATGTTTTTGGTAGTGTGGATTGACTATCATAATGTATGGATTCTGGTGCGATTGGCTTTGGCCAAATTAGTATCTCATACAACAAATCTCTTAGTCATTCAACCTATTTGCTATATACAGCTAGAGCAATAAATTATACAGCCATGGTGGTGTCGACAACGCAAGTTTATTTCTTTGAATCCTAAGAAACTGAACATCCACCAAGATTGAAGATCCATCCACTTGTGAAAGCATGATCCTCAACATAATTTAACCAATTGACATATGTATATCCTTCTAAAACTGAAAGATCTCCACGATAGATTAAACTATAGTTAATTGTTCATTTCAAATATTTTAATACTTTATTAATAACATGTCAATGTTCTTTACTTGGATTGCATGTATACCAACTTAATCTTCCAACAACATATGTTATATTAGGTCCGAAACAAGTCATGACTTACATCAAACAATTATTTTTTATATTCTTGATAATGTTGACAAACTATCACCAAACCATGACACTTTTGCGATTTAATCTTTTCATATTGTATCACATACAATTAATAAGCATCTCAGTTATCACATACACAAATTTTTATGTCATTCTACTTTTTAATATATTTAATAAGAATCTTAATTTAAAATTCTAATTATTTTATGAATATATCCCAAGTTCAAGATATAATAAATTGAATGCATTAAATATATATTGCCACAAACTAACAAAACTTAATCATAAAAATTTATCATAATCAAATATCATATGGTGAGTTCAAACATGTAAGTAATCTACTCCTTGACGAATAAGCATTCATTTCATTTATATTAATCAAATAAGTAATCAAATATCATGAATTCTATTTGTTAATTAAAGTTTCATATTTAAATATTTTCTATGGTAAATCTAAATAAATATCACAATAGAAAATAAATAATAAATACAATCAATAAAATTTTCTATTACTTTCTTTTATTAACATTTATCAAGTTACAATAATTTTAAAATATATACTCAAATTATTTTTAATATCAAAATAAACAAAAAACAATTACTTTCATACTATCATTCACATATAATATATAATTTCAGATAATCATTAATTCTAAATTTAAGAACTTCTTACATGAAACAACAATTTCGATTTAAGCATGAACTTGATACTTATGATAATTTATTTACACCATTTTTATGTTACTACAAAATTATACCAACGTGCAATTAAAATATTCAAATAATGTCTTTGATATTGAGGTGAGATGGTGTGAAACTCATAATACTATATACACATTAATTAAAAAATTAAACCAATTTTACAAACGGGTTCTTGCTACCTTTACGGGCCAGTGCGATTCTTGACAATAAGTTGTATAACTTCAATCGCTAAATTGATGGGTCACAAGTCTTCAAGTATACAAGAAAATTCCCGCAAGATTTCAAATTTTACTAGTTAGATAGTTGAGTTCTATTATGCTCATTTTTAATGTTTTCTACTATAAGCTATGAATATAGTTTTGCACATTTTTCGGTCTCACAGAGTCACAACTTTCACGAATAATAATAATGATAATCAAACATGAAATAAAATTGTACCAATAATCTTCAAACCGAGTCAGTTAGAATAATATAAATGCATATGGAATTTGTTTTGACGTCATATTCAAGTATATTAACATATCTGATATATTTGTCCTTTTATTTTTATTTATATCCAACCTCCATTTTCAATTGCTCTATCAATGTACCAATCCAAGTATTAAGAACACAACAATAATTTATAGGCCAACATGCAAAATAAAACAATCAAAATGTGGTAAACCAATAAAGTTACATGCATAAAGTAGATGATAATTTTCATTCTGGACACACATATATATATATATATATATAAGTTGAACGTATGATTAAATAAACATATTTATATTTATCAAAATCCATGTACTTGAATAAATTCTAAATCATGCATATCAATCTAATCACATGTAAAATTTAATACAAACAAATATAATTACTTTGGAGAACCACATATGAAATTAGAACTTTAAATATATCATATATTCATATAAATTAAATGTGTGCCTTTCACTATAGTCAAAATATATAAATGTTTATCTCCTTTAATAATACAACCATATATTTGCAAATAAATTGTAAATCGAACATAAAGATCGTTGAATCATTTGTTGGGAGTATGCTGCAAATCTTGAATAAAAAGATAAAATTGGTGATGATGAAGGTTGCACAAATAAATTATAAAACGTGTGTGTCACATTAAACTTTAGGTTCGATTCACCTCCACCAATCTATATATATATTAGGCTAAATTACATTTGTGGTCCTTTAACTTAATCTCAGGTAACGTTTTAGTCCTTTATCTTTTTTTTCTTCCCGATTTAGTCCTTTATTCCTAACAATATCAAATAAAGTATGAAAATATGAGTTTATTTGAAGATTTGCGTTACGAATTTGATGAAATTTGTATTATATTGAAGAATATAATTAATTTTATGAGTTTTGATTGATTTTTTTTTTGAATTTTTGTATAAAAAAGGATAACATTGTTGAAATTTTAAAACATAAAATATCAAATTGTCACTTAAAATTAAAATAAAGGACCAAGTCGGAAAAAAAAAAAAGATAAAGGACTAAAACGTTATCTGAGATTAAGTTAAAGGACCACAAATGTAATTTAGCCTATATATTATATACAAACGGGTTAACCAGCAAATCTCCTTCAGAATACTTTGGAAACCTTAAAGTGAACTGCACATTAACATCAAACCTATCGATCAATGATAGTTTACAGAGTAAAGTTCATTCATTTATTCTCGTGCACTAGTGAATAGAATAAATGACTCGTAAATATTTTTGACATAATTTTAACTCATATAACATGAATTTTGTTTTGTCTTTTCTGGTTATAAAGTATATCTATTTATGTAAAAACTCATACCAATTGGTGAAGAAAAAAATAACTCTTGAAAAAATGTGTAGTCATTGATAACTTAAAAGATGCATTGATTTGAATTAAACCTAATCATTGCAACCACTTGTCCAATTGATACATTAAATTATTTAATTTTACTACATTAATATAGTTATTAGAGATTTTTAAATATATTTTGAAAATTTTCCTCCCATAATCTAATTTCCATAATGGGTTTTTCGATTTCATGGAGAACTTGATACGAGGGTAGTGTACCTATTTTACAATAGCATAATGAAACTAAGATCATAAATTCAAGTTGCCTAAACTCATCCTTAGTACTTGCAAATTATTATTGTTGGGTCAATTTGTAAAAATGTTTTTTTTTTTTTTTTTTTTTTTTTTTTTTTTTTTTTTTTATATAGAAGAGGTTGATTTTGGAATCTTTGTGTGAGATTGTCGGTGGATAAAAGCTGTTGCAAAAACATCTCAGAAGCAGGTTGTGTAGAGGACAACCAATAACTGATAGTGTGTATGGGGTTTGGGATCAGAGAAGAAGGGGGTGAAAGGTGAAAGGAAGAGAAACAGAAATGTGCGAATATATAATAAGAGGATCTCTGAGCATAATTGATCAAATGGCTCTTGATTGTTGTTGATAGCCACCGGTGAGTAACTTAATTGAGCCATCACTTTAAACACCACCATATTACCACATAAGAAAGGAAGCTATTTTTAAAAGTTTTAGTACTACTCTTTTTTCAAGATTTGAGAATGTCCCAAGAAACTAAGTCGATGTGTACTTTCAAAGGATACATCCATTTAGCCTTTAGTGATTTTCTTCAACTTCATCTTCAATCTTTACCATTTTTTAGTAAAGAATCTTCACCAATAAATTTCTGCAGATTTGTTGAGATAATGATTTCCTTCTACTGTCCAAATATCTAATTTGGTGTTGAGGTTGATAGTGTTAGGTGCTTATTTATCGGAGTTTATTCTTTCGAACGGACATTGAAAGATGTTATCGGAGTATATTCTTTCGAACGGACATTGAAAGATGGAAAAAGAAACTACCAAAAAAAAACAACTAGTCATTTTGGCCAAACCTGAATGGTCTGTTACCAATTGGGCATAATGGGCCAATTTTTATTAAAAAAAATAAAAATAGTTTACTTGTTAAAAATCAGAGCTTGATTCAATCAGACCAGATTCGATATTTTAGACTGAACTGTGTCAGTATCTTGGTGGCACAACAAACTATGCATTGGTCCAACCTATTTTTTAACCAATTTATTTGTAAAAGAAAAAAAAAATTCTTAAGAAAATCATTTTTATAAACTCGAGTTTTCTTAAAACAAAGTCATCATTTACAAAAATAACTTGTAACTAAGAAGAAAAAAAAATTGGTATATAATTTTAAAAATAGAGTAATTTGGTAAAAACAAAAAATTTAAATAAAGAGTTAAAAAAAAATTCAATTATTTTAACCCAGTGATTTCAAGATTTTGTCAAACTAATAGTGATACCCAACATGCATTTAATGATATATTTTTTATATTATAAAAAATTAAATTTCAGAGATGTAATGAAATATCACTGATTGTGCCATTCGTAAATGACAAGCGTGATATCACTGATTTTGTCAAACTAAGTTCCCTTTAGAAAAGCAAAATTAAAATTAGTAAATGAGAAACGTGATATCTTAGACACGAGAAAATTTAGGTGCCTGAAGTTATATATGATAACCAATGGTTCAAGGCCCTAATGAAAACCACAATTCACAGGAGCAGGGGATTCAAATATATATGTGAACTGATAGTATGCTGATATTTAACATCTCCCTCAGGCCCATAAGATCAGTTTTAAGAATCTAAAGAGCTCTCAGAAGTAAGGATAGATCCTAGTCCGCTGTCAAAGCCAATATCATAATGATTTAATTGAAGATTTTCTATTGTACTTTTAATTTCATCAAAATGCACACCAGGCAGAAATATAATAAACTAATACTTCGGAAATGATGAAGTACAATATGACAACAGAATATTACTCGTCATCCTTATATGGATACTCTTCTGGAACTTGCTTGAGAAGTTTTACTTGCAACTCAAACACATCATCTCCTCGAAGCGCGTCACGTAGCCAAGTGACCTCAGCCTTCATTGACACCTGAGTATGAACGTAGAAGAATCATGACAACTCAAAACAGATCGAAGAACATGTGAGAAGTAGAACATTGCATGCCATGCCTCATTTTCCTCCAGGAAAAATAACTGATAAAGGTTTTTTTCCTCATTGCTATGAAAGGAGAAGCTAAAGAAACTTGCCTTCAGAAACTAATGAATGGTTTGTTAACAGGACAAAATCTTGACAATTGAGTCCCTTTCTATACAAAATCATGAGTAATAATCTATTTCATATTTGAGAAAAATACGGACAATCAAACTACTATTATATTTTGTTAGTTTCCCAAGTGTTAAAACAACAAGAACTGATTAAAAGAATGACGAATAGAAGTTTTATAAAGTATAACTGATATGTCAAATGAGATAAGAAATAGAAATAGAAACTAACCATATCTAAGGCTCCTCTGATGACTCCACTCAATATGTTGCAGTAGTACAGACCTTGACAGTTGTCAGGAAGCTCAACAAAGTCTACCAAAGGATTATCCTCCAAAACAATGCTACAACACGTCCCTTCAGCATCCCAATTGGTCACGGATGCAGTAACACCAAGGAACATTTTAAAACCAACCTGTATAAAAGCACAATTACGGATTGATAAAAATAAAAAGTCATCTCCTTTAACGGTGCATTACTAGTAATAATATAATTAAATTAATAAAGAAAAAAGATGCTGAGCACACAACCAAGTAGCAGCACATAGCCCACTCTTGTAAAAATCATACCAATCAAAATGTGTCGACAGTCACCCGCCTGTTAGAAAATGAAATTAAACACAAGTAGCACAAACCAACCATAACCAACTACGACGTTAAAAAACAAACAAGGAAATACAATTTAAAGGTCACAAAGAAGTCCAAATATGGATTTAGGGTCATCCAATAACAATGAGCCAAGACGAGATAATATCGAAAAAATAATCGGTAAAGGGTGAAGACAAACTTTGGACCTATAAGTGGTGTGATTAAAAAGGTAAAAGTCAAACAATAATCTATATGAAAACAAATGTCATTATATCATGCATCTAAATCACAATTCTAAGAATGACATAACTTATAATGGATATACAATGCACTCCATAATGATAGTTTTTTATATAACCTGACCCTTATGTTGGGCTCAAACCAGAACAATTAAGTGTCTGCAATTATATCTTCATAAGCAAGGAACAACACTCTTGAAACCAGACGTATTTCATGTGTTCAAAAATCAATTGAATACCCCCACCCCACACACATGCTGAATGCATCTTGCCGATTTACGAACTCATAAGAGGAAAATAATGGTAATGATAATTTTATGTAGCAAGTTCCTCCTCTATTGCATCTAGTCTATTGTTTTTGAATCATATATATCTATAACATTCATTTCAATAAAATAATAAACCTATAAACATACTTACTTGTTCACATGACTTTGGCTTATGTGGACGTTAAAACAGGAGAAAACTTATATAACTAAAGCATGGTAGAAAATGAAATAATAAAAGAACAACCTTTTTAATAAGAGAAAATGAAAACAAGTTTATGAAACATGTCCATTTAAGTTCTTTCTTCTTTTAAAGTGAACATGAAAACAAGTTTATGAAACATGTACTTTTAATTGAGTAGATATACAGAATGTCATTTCTACATGCCCTTCATCACAATGAGGATAAATCACCAGACATTTTTTCCCAGCATCTAAAAAGAGTAAAAAACCATACAACAACACAATACCTTTGCAATCACCTCAGCCGTCTCTCTGAAATCGACACACCTTGAGACATTAGATTTAGCCAAAAACTCATCAATCAAACGGATTCCAATGTTATAACCCCTGAAAATACCAACCAAATAAAAAAAATTATATTGATGAAAGAAAGTAACCCAAATACAAATACACACCAAACCATTGAACTAAAAATCCCTGAATCAGATGTGAAAAAATAAATTTTACAGCATCAGAAGATACAGGTAATAAAACTTATTGAATTTAAAGAGAGAGGGAGTTTCAGAATTGTACATTTGATCTAGTTGCTTGTTGACTTCCTCAACCTCTTCCAGATCTGTAAGCAATTGACGCACAATTGCCCCATATGTCAGAGTAAACAGTTCTGCATTCTGCACAATCCAAGAGGAATATCTAATGCAGATGGATAGAATGAACTCAAAATAAGATTCCATGAATTTCAAACTAAATTGACATTTTTTGGGTAAAGCAAAAGAAAAAATTGTGCGATCAACAGTTTATGGGTGGAAAATAGGGGGGAAGTGGGAATTTGAGCAGTGATATTTTTTTGTGTACCGAACAGAGTATAATGAGGGTTTTGCTTTTGTTTGCTTACAACGCGTTCGATGTTAGCAAATATCGCATCGCCAGATCGAGGAGCAACAGGGGCCATTGTTAGAGCTCACTCAGCTTTGTTTTACTGCAGAAATAATAAAACTAAATTATTCAACATGGTATGGATGAAACAAATCCAACATTTTTTAAACATCCTCACAAGTTAGAAACCCAGTTTAAGATAAACCAACAAGATCGTACAAGCGCAAAACCAAAACACTTTCTTAGAGAATATATTTTTGCCCAAAATTGACAAGGTAATTAACCATGGAACAAGTTATAGTGGCAAGTCTAGCAACCATACTGCGAAAAACTATAGGCAAAAGAACCTCTATTGCTGTGTCTTATTAGGGGAGACATGATATTATTTAGAATAAAACAAAATTACAGAGAAAAAACAATTTGCACATACGCATTACATGCAACAAAAAAAAGTAACATTCCCTATCTTTGGTTGTTTAAGTTTTTTATTTTAGTTTCAAATGGATATTTTGTAAATTCGAGATATAAATGACCTTTGTTTTCCAACTTTACCCTTAGATATAATTAAGATGATTTATTTTTACGAGAATTTGTAAAACAATTAATAATAAAACTAAGTGTATATTGATACAAATATAGTATATCAGTTAAATGATTTTTTAACATGTTTGCGAAAACCTTAAACCACCACAGGTTTGGGATGGAGGGAGTAATGGAAGTCATAAAAGAGGGTGTGAAAATGCATGTTACTTTAAATAGATGACATGTGCACATAGAAGTTCTCAATTCATAGTTGTCCCCATAGGGATCAATCCATTGCTCATGTACAGGTGATCATTGGGTACCCAACTCACACCTGCTTCCAACCTCTTGCTCGTCATGTTTTTATTCAATTCTTAAATACCATGCCTTGCTCAAACTTTCCCCAAAAGCATACCAATATCGCCAATTTCCGATTCCTGGTTATTCGTTGGAACTTTGTTGCAGTTATTGGGAAACTGTGAGAACAACCACTTTTTCCTAAATCAGTTATCAGATCAGTGAAATGATTATGACCTTCAAACCTTTCTCTATTGTTATTGCGCATAGAGGTATTTTCTAGATATTATCACTATAAAGTAAACCACTGACATAATAATATCTATTAAGTTGATTTTTCAAAAACACAGAAAAACAAAAAATAATTAATTCTCCAAAAATGAAGACCTGAATAGAAGGAGGATCAGAATGCATATGAAAAATTAAACGAAAGAGAGCTGAAAAATTAAACGAAAGAGAGCTGAAAAATTGAGATACCTTCAACTGTGCAAGAGAGCTGAAAAATTGAGATCAGAGAAGCAGATTAAGGTTACGATTTGCAAGAAGAAGCGAGCAGCGATCTTTGATGGTGAAGACGGAGGTAGGAAAATGGACCGGTGACGGTGGCCGGGACTGAGAAGATCTCTGTGAAGTATTTCCAAAGGTTTTCGCGATTCTGTTTCTATCAATCTGTACTGCGAATCTGGGATGGGGATGAAACGTAGGATGGGCCTCATATAGCCCATGATTTTGATCCACAAAAATTACAATAAAATGGGTTGGAAAAAAAACACCCCAAACATGGGCCATAATTTAGATGCTTAGTGGGATTTGAGGCTTAATTGACCACTGTTTCTTCTCCCACTCCAATAATCTTAAATACATAAGAATATATGTTCAAATCTGTCAATTTAGATGTGTAAAATACACTTTTAATTTAATCAATCTAAATAGAATTTAAAACTTTTAAAAAGATTTAAGAGTAAGAAAAAAATAAGGTTTAACTCATACCCTCCACCTAGGACTGTGTAAAAAATCCGGTTATGAGTTTAAATTCAAAATCGGATTTAAATCTATTTTAAATATCTGCTTAAAATAATATGGTTATAATTCAGTTTATTCATCAATCAGTTGGATACTCACTTATATTTTATATTTGTATTTGGCTTTTATCCGATTTTTATCCACTTAACTCCCAAAAATTCTAAATCCCAAAAACTCCAAAACGATTCTAATTTTGTCATCACCCCACCGACCTTCCACCTTCTGACAGCGTTTTCCGACAATTGAGATATTACTAACTTCATTTAATCAATTGCTTATTACTAATCAACCATACTCTATGATAACTAATTAATGAATTAAGATATTTTATATTTGTTGAGGAAGACTAATAACTCAATTTTGAAGACTACTAACTTCATTTAATCAATTGTTTATTACTAATCAACCATACTATTGTGGTTTTCGAAATAATGATTACATTTCGAAAATTTGAAAAGTTTTTGAAATTTTCAAACAATTCAAAACTTTCAAAATAGGAAAATTTTGAAATTATTCATATTTTGAAAGTTTCAAAAGTTTTTCAAATTTTTGAAATGTAATCATTATTTCGAAAACTTCAAGAGTTGGAAACGTTCGTAACGTTCCAGATTTGGTAACTTTTGAAACTATTTAGAAACTTTCTAAATTATTGAAATGTAATCCTTATTTTAAAAAATTTAAACTTCTCAGAGTTTCGAAAATTTGAAACTTCCGAAACTATCAATTTTAAAACTTATTATAAATGGTTCAAATAATAAATTTATATTTTTATGTGTCTTGAGGGGGTGGCAGATTTAAATGTGGGGGTGCATGGTACAATCCTCTAGGCTCGCTTTTGATGTTGGTTTTAACCAATTGGACATGTACCACACAACTTGAGGTGAAATGAATCTATAAATAATTTGGTATGAATTGAAGTACTATTTTGATATTTTAAAATGAACAAAGTATAGAGCAATGAAATAGTATGTAATGAAGTGAAATAATATGTTTTGATATTTTTGTTACTCAATACTATGCTCATTGTTCATTTTCCTAATGAAAATGTCTCAGTATATACATGACAAAATATCAAATATATTTTAAATATCAAATATTTTTTAAACTAAAATAGATTATTTTGGATTGTTGATTTCATGAATGAGTGATTAAATTACAAAGATATAAATAAAGAAATAGTTAATACAATTACAAATTCAAAAATTATCTTATAAAAAGAGACAACAAAAACACAAAAATCTTACGGTCAGAGAAGAGAGTAGTATGTATTAAATAATACAAATAGTAAATTTATCATCTAACAACTTTAAAACTATATATGACAATTAGACCCGAACTAATGATCGTAAAAATTAATGAATTTATTTGAAATACCAATTAGGGTGATTCGAATTTCTTTAAATTTTAATATATTGGTACATATAGTAAATAGTTAAGAAGCGATAAATTAAAATCATTATGATTTATAATATATGCGATATAGCAGATAACATACCAAAATAAATTTAAAATGGAAATTAATAAATTAAAATACCGATGCCTTATACAAGGTGATTAAAATCATATTGATGAAGCCCTGTTAATAAAGATTGAGCATGATGAATGTACCAATTTCTCACTTAATCAACAATAACTATAACAAAACAATTTTTTAGATTCCATTAAATCCGGTTAGTAAGACTATTAAAAAGAGAAAAAAAATAATCTCAAATCCTGTAATTATCAAGAATCCTTTATGCTCTTTTTTTATTCACAAAGAATCCACTACTATACCAACAATTATATAGTATATAATAAGTTTTATTTTTTAAGTTATAATATCTAATAAATTTTATTTTTTAAGTTATAGTATCTAATAAGTTTTAAATCTTGAAATCACATGAACAATTTTCTATTGCATTTAACTTCAATATAAACTTGAGAAAATATCCGTGTATTAAAAAAACATGTGGGCTTTTATGGTCCACAATTATAACATTTTATATTTTGGGCGTTATGAAACAGATTTACTCTATTAACTATATTAAGTGGGCTTTTATATTTACTCTATTAACTATATTAATTTTACAAAGAGAAAATCATTACACATAGTTAAGTGGGTCCTCTCACTCAATACTTAATAACTTTGGCTCAATTTTCACATTTAAATGCATCAAATTATCTAAATTATGTCGCTTAACAACAATTTACCTTGCACTAGAAACTAAAGGTGCACACAAAACTGCCGATCCATATGAAAAGTGAAAATTATGTTTTTGAGGTTTTGTTGTTCATTTTCTTTCCAAATAAGCAAAAAGCTTTTCTGGTTTGTATATTATTTCTTCATTTCTTCTTCTTTATTGATTTTCTTTAATAAAAACATTATAATAAATAAGTATTGTAATTAAGTCACATTTGCTATAAAATATAAACTTTGTTTTATTACAATGTATAGATAGATTGTCTTTTGATCAGATTAATTAAGTGATACAATGGATACATGTTATTAGAGGGGAGAATATCTTACATTTACGTAAACTAAAAATTGTGGTCCCAATTCGTTTTCAAGAACTTTTATTAACGTTATTGCAACGATTAAATGTAAGTATCTAAAATAATTGCAAAGCACACATTCTTAACCATAATTTTATCAAATAGAGAACTATTTACTTGCATGTTTTTATTTACACATAATTTGTTTAAGTTTTTTAATACAACTATCAAACTAATTACAATAACAAAATTACATAAATAATGCAATTTCAAGGGACAAGAGAATTAAAACTTTCCACTGTCAAGATTATGAATTTTACCCAAGTGACAACACAAATTTGGTAAAAATAAGTTTTCAATTCAAATTGAATTTTAGACAAACTAGATATTTAATTGAATCAATCACTAAGAGATTTTCAATAAATGATTGAACAATTTTCAATTCTAATTCTAAAAGAACAATGAGAACCTAAGAATCTACAATCCGCAATTTTAGGTAAAAATAATGTTTCTCTTTCTCCTTTAAACCAGTTTACTATTGGTTCCGATAAAATTTCACAAACTAAGAACACTTACTATTGAAGTAGCAAAGTCGATTTACAACAAATGGGGTTTGAATTGTAAATGTTCCTATTTAAAAATTCCTAAAAAACTTAAAGATTTAACTCAAGAATGATATTGGTTAAGAAAACAGAAAATAGAGAACGTTCTTGGTTAGCTTAAAATACATAAATTCAGTTTATGTTTTTAACTCAAGTAAGTAAGCATGCTTAATAAATAAGGAGATAAGAGAAAGAATACCTCACAAGAATGTATCCTGGTTCAACTACTTGGACTACGTCAAATCTCACAACTATGAGTTTTTCCACTAAGTGTTTAAAACAAAGAACCTTCTTAGTTTAACAGCATCTAGTTTAGATCAACCTTGATCTGTTATAAACTCTAATTATTTTCACCCAGAAAGAGATTTAATCACATCGCCTATCATCCTTGATAGAATTTCATACAATTTATTCAAACTATACTAAAACTCTTATAGTTTGAGTTTTACAATTATGATGAGATTGTTTGGATAGAATCTGAGATGCCTTAACTCTTATTTGAGATTCGATAATTTACAAAGAATTCCGTACAATAATAATAGAGTATAATATATAATCAGAACTAAATCTTTCTTGACAAAAAGAGAATTTCAAGTATACGAATGTGAATGATTTGTGAGACTTGATTGCCCTTGAACTTTTGCAATTTCCCTCAGCATTGGCCTTTCTTTTATAGGTGTTTTTGAGCAATTAATAATGGTCAAAAGAGCTGTTGGTAGTGCTTTGTCAGTTTTGACCAAAACCAATATATATGAATAAAAATATTCCAGCCTTTGAATACTTTATCAAATCTATTTGGCTGAGCATTTTTTTTCGTTCTCGATCGTATTTCTCTTATGTTTAATGATCCTTTATACTTCAGATATATTTGTTGATGATTTTGCTTCGATCTGGAGATTTGATTTTGTCCAAAACTGTTTGGAGAATGATGATGAACTTCTATAGAAATATGGAGATTGATATTGAACTTCTGCATAATCGTGGAGATTGATAAACAATTTGGACTGTCAGTTTTTGAACTTTTTTTGAGATTGATGATCAGTCTAGTGGTTCATTTTTGATCACTCTGGATGACTTGTACATATCAGGATTGATTTACTTTTATGACAGTTAAGGTGGAGAAGGTTCAAAGTTTGTTTTAACTTATTTGATTCATGGTCTTTTATCTTAGTGATTTGAATGGATCCTACTTGATCCTTGTCAAGTACTGATAACATTAGTATTAAATGTAATGGCAGGATCTTCTTTGAACTAATGGAGATTGATTTATCTTGAGGCTGTGATGATCAATCTTGATCCTGAGGAACATTCTCCGTTTTGTCCAGAATGTTCTTGTTTCTTTATGTGTTCAGATTTTATTTGATTTCTTTGTTTTTCTTGATTCATTTCTTTGAATTAATTCACTCAAAAGCATAAATTAACTTAACATTTTAGAAGTATAATTAACATTAATAATTAACCTTTATTTATTTTCATCAAAACTTTAATTTAAGAGTTTGTCTTGACAACTATACCATATTATATCTTCATTCCCCACAAAAGACATCAAAGAGATTGTGTTTTCAAAAAGTATTTATGATGAATGAGATTTTGAGAGAAATGTGTGATGTTCTTTTGTTGCTTTCATATGAATGAAGAAAATTGTTTGTATATGAAATAGTGTGAAAACTAATCATAATTTGATTCAAATCAACTAAATTTTAACTGAGAGACTTGAATCAACTCTGTATAATCTAAATGACACATAATAAATAAGTGAAATTTATAATTTTAATACATGTTTAAAATCCTATTATTTTCTAAATTAAAATAACTTAAAAAGTAATTTTAATATAACTTTAAAATATTAATTTTCTCATATACTATTATGTGAAACATTATTGAGAAAAACTTAGCTAAATTGTAATATGGTATCGATTTTCTCATATAACTTTAAAATATTAATTTTTTTATTTATTAATTTTCTCGATTTACTTTTTTTTCTCTTATCAATTGCTTAAATTAAGAATCGTAATATAGTATTAAATTGAGTTAAATTGTATTTTTTTTTTAATTTTGTGTCGTTTTTTTCTTTCTCATTTATTGTAAGAAGTAAATATGAAAAACTATTATTTTTAAATTCTTTATTTTTAACCATGACTTTTTTAACCAATTTCAAACAATCCAACATGATTTTTAGTTTAAAAAATTAAATTTTTAATAAAAAATAATAATTTTTTTTAAGAAAAATAGGAAACAAACACCATTAACCAATCGTGTATTAATTATATACCGTTATACGATAATTTAGATTTTGACTTTAGAACCTTGTGAAGATGCAATTATTTTTCCTTTTTTTTTTTTATTATGTTAATGCAACAAGATATTCATTGTTAATTGTTTGATCTATTAACTTTAGATAAAACTACTGAAAGTGGAAACCAATAGAAACTTATGCATATCAGGCAAGTTTATCGTGCTTTTTTATTAAGTTTCACAATATTTGAATTATTTATCAATTTCTATTTTTAAGAATTCATTATTGTTTAGTCACTCACATATATATGATGTCTTGACTCTCAATTTTTTTTAAACCAGCAGGTTATGCCCATTAAGATTCCGCCCACCAAATATGAAACACATGAGACTCAAAGTTGGAAATCTACATTTGCATATTAAGAAATATGACAAATATACCACTATCAACCGTCTTAATAAAATTGACACTCTTAAATATTGGATGGATTATTATCATTACATTGAACATATTATTATTATTATTATTATTATTATTATTATTTAATATGCACAATTGTTTAATGGTAATTATATTTGATATCCTTAAATTGTGTAAAACTATTCTTATTTGTTAGAGCGGAGTTAAGACTCACAAAATAAAAGAGCACGGTAGCGATCTATATGAGAAATTTTATTTGACTTCAAAATATAATTTCAATTAAACCGTAATATATAGAATTAAAATGATTTTAGTACAATTTTGTTTACTAATATGAAAAAAAACATATTTAATGGTGTGCAGTTTTATATATATATATATATATATATA
>NC_021165.2:19063688-19071762 GCF_000331145.2 Cicer arietinum
GAGATTCTCTCTGTTTATCTGAAGAAGTAAAACATCAATTCATAAAGTTCTATACATCAACATCAATTTGAATATATATATATATATATATATAATGAGCTCCTGGAAGTTGCTCAATTTTAGTAGTTTTATTTTTTTCAAATAAAATTGGGTTACAACACTTCTATTATATTTTTTACAACATCATATTGTGATGGAAGCATACTTTTGCACACAAAAATTATAGATTGAGTTGCATTTTTTTTCATCCTATTTAAAAATGTTCACAAAAATAATTATCTAATTTTAAAATCAAACTTCTTAGTCATCTATTTTCACTTCTATTATGATTTCCGTTTCAAATCATAATTTTATCCTAAAAATATTGACTTTTAGTCCAAAAAATGGTGATTTTATATTCTACAAGTTAATTTTTCTCTTATCAATTCTATTTTAATGTTATATATATTGTGGCATAACTATTATCACCTTTTTTTTAACATACCAAAGTTTTTTTGGAGAACAAAAATTCTTCCAAAATTTATTTTTAAATAGAAAAATGAGTATGAAAATATGAATACTCGATTTTAAGTCTTATGCTAAAATTCAACACAAGGATTATATTGATGATCTTTTTCACCATAAAATTTATTAAATCCTACTAGTATATTGTTTAAGCTATAGTATCTAATAAATTTTAATTGTAAGATTTCCTACATAATTTTCTCATGTTGGATTCTAATATGAAATTAATATAAACTTTGAACAAATATTGGTGTATTTAGAAACACCAGATACTAATAGTTGTATGTCCTTGGTTGGTGTATAAAATGATTCATAATTATAACATTTTATATTTTGAGCTTTTGTGATTGTCAAAAAGACTTCATGCTTTTGCCTTTTTTTTTATTCTGAGAATGATAATTGTTATTATGTTAGAAATTAGAAGAAAAAACATGTATTCACTAAAATAATCCTCTAATTTTAAATCAAACTTTATAGTCATCTATTTTTACTATTGTTATAATTTTGGTCCCAAATCATAATTTTTATCCTAAAAATATTAATTTTTAGTTCAAAAAAGAGTGATTTTATATTCTTAGATTTGTCTTCAAATTAAGCATTGATTCTATTCTAATATTATAGTGGCATAACTAGTATATTGTTGATGATCTCTTTCACCATAAAATTTATTGAATCCTACTTGTATATTTTTTAAGCTATAGTATCTAATAAATTTTAATCCAAAAATCATCTACATAATTTCATGTTGGATTCAATATGAATATAATATTTTATATTTTGAATTTTTGTGATTGTCAAAAAAGTTCTGGTTTTTTTTATGTTGAGTTTTAACCAATTGAACATGTATCACAACTTAAGATAAAATAAAGTCTATAATTGATTTGATATGAATTAAAGTTCTCTTTTGATATTTTAAAGTGAACAAAATAGAGAGTTATGAAATAGAATATAATCAAATAAAACAGAATTCATTTTATTGTTTAAAAAATAAACGAAATGAAATGGGTTGTATTTTTTATTTTATTTTTACACATTAAAAAAAAATTATTATGTTGAATTGAAATATAGTATAATATTTTATTTAAATAGTTAAATTTTATACCTTATATAAAAATCTTCTCATTCTTTGCCTTGTCGTTTTCAATCACTAATTACATTAATTATTTAATTAATTAATAGAAATAAGCTTATGAAAAGTCTTGTTTAATAAATATGTTAGAACAAAGAGAAAGAAAAGAAAAAGAAAAAAAAAACTACGGTCTACACCCATTATTCATTTAAGAAATATTTTTTAATTGACAAAATTAATTAGTTTAAATAAAAATAATATAAACTTTGATAATTTATAGTTTATAAAGTAATTTGTTATTTTTAGTTTCAAGTTATGAATTTATCAAAATATTAATTTACTTCTACCCAAACGAAAGATATGTATTAATATTACTATAATATTCTCTAAATCAATACTCAGTACCTTATTATAGTTATCTATATATATATATATATATATATATATATATATATATATATATTAATCAGTTATTACTTTATTATATTTATAATAAAAATCATATTTCAATATAATACACATATTATGAAAAAACAAACAAGAAAACGAAAAGGAAGTTTCTTTTTGGTCTTTAGTCATACAAATTGTTTCTATTTTTAGATAGTCATCAAAGGATTGTGCATTTTATTTTCAGACCTATTTCTAGTTTCATGATTCCTTTACTACTCCTATTCTACATGTTTTTGTTCAGATCCTCTCCCTTGCAAAATTGTATGCGGAGTAGGTAGAAAAAGTAAGTAGCAAAGATTCTTATTTTTTTTGAAATAATTGCTTATCATGGTTAGTAACACATAATTATCGTGAGTTTTTACGTGTTTTTCTACAAATTGTAATTTTTTTTATAAATTACTTAAATTTGGTTTATAATTATATTTTATAGTGTTTTATTTTTGTCTCATTTTTATCTTTATTATTTTAATTGAAAAAATTTAAATATTTATTAAAAATATATTTTTAGCTAATTTTATCATTAATTTTATCAAATATTTCAAATTAAATCATTTAACTTAATACATCATAATTATATGTTGCTAACTAACTTATTTATTATCCGCTATAAATTTATTTACTTTAAATTAATCTCATGTAATCCGCTATTTTTGTCAAACAAAGTCTTGACAGCAATATTTATTAACTAATCCCCATAGAAAATCATATTATTATACTAATGATAATAGAATAATAATAACTAAAATGTAAACCTGTATGATACTTATCGGATATAGCAAGTAGCATACAAAATAAATTGGAAATAGCAATAAATAAATTAAAATGCTTATGATATATGCAAGATAGTTAATAAGGTTCAAAGCTGACTGCACCAAGTTCATACATAATAATACTAAGAGAACAAGAATTACATAAACATAAACTAAATAACAATATCTTAAATAAACTAAATAACAACAACAAAACAAGAACAATAACATAAACATAAGCATAAATAACTAAATAAACTATTCACTGATTTTCTTTGGTTGTTTTCCACCGAGGAATAAGGAGTAGGAGAGGTCGTCAGTGCAAAAGAGACCGGGAGTTTGAATACATCGATGAACACTACAAACTTTGTTTACCTCCGTCATCAATTCTCGGTTGGTGATGCAGCCTCCTTTTTTACGCACTATCTCCAATAGTGTATCAGTGAAAACACTCGTTGACTTTATTTGTCCGTCAACCAGTTCACTAGTCTCTCAAGCAACCTGATTACGTTGACAGGCTGAAAACAAACAAACTAATTGTCTTTGTTGTTGAGTATCTTCCCCACCGTCTACGTCCAATATATCTGCAAATCCTCTTCTTCCTTTGCATGTCAATTGTTGGTTTAATCTGTCGATTATATTTCCACTATAACAAGAGTCTGCTATCATAGTGAAATAAACCCCTTCGGCAAGCATATTTAAACAATCTTTCAGCTCTTTGTCTGTATTGTTACAAAGATATGTAGATAAATATGTAGATAAATTAAAGTTAAAAGATAAAAGTATACGAGACAGAAACAAAAAAAAAAGTCAGTTTTTACAAAAAGAAATTCTTTTATATAGCATTGTGAAAAAAACATAACAATATTCTTATGTAATTATAGAAAAAACACAATAGCATAGAGTACCTTAGCATAGAGTACCTGTAATCCAAGTAAAACTCTCAGAACAAAGAAACGTCTCACCACAATAAAGATATTGTTGCACATGTTGAACACCCTTGTCATCGGTAAATATATCAGAGTATCCGTGTCCGGCAAAGTAAAATAACATCTCATCCCAGCTATAGATGAAGTGATCAAATTCTTAAGTTGAGAAAGAATAAAGGAAGCACTGTTAGCATTCAATGGCCCTGCGTCGTGAATAAAGCATATATTTTCTTCCTCATAACCAAAATACTCTTTCAAAATTTCACATAATGATTTTGCAGAACTTATGCAAGATTTCAGCATGGCATCATATTGTACATTGTAGTTTAATGCAACTACAAGTGCTCTTGGTGCTCATCTTAGAAAAAGAGTGAAAAGAAAAACAAAAAATGAGAAGGAAATGGATAAAAAAAAGAAAAGAAATATATTGTATGAAATATGGAAAGTATTGAATTGTGCAGGAGTAAGAATGTATTACGGAAGGAAATGAATTATGGAAGAAATGTATTATGTTCTTTTTATTAATTAAACTCATGTTTTTTGTGGGTGAGTAAAAAAACACACTATTCTAAATACTACGTGCATTACAGTTGCATGTTTTATGTGAAGTTTTTTTTATTTTAAAATTGATAATATAGAATCTGGGCTGCCCGATACAGACTAACCCAAATGGATAGTATAATATTTTTTAAAAATTGTTTATGTGGGCCCAGTATCTAGAGGACCCGAAATCAATAAAATCTTAAATTAAATCAATAGATTCTTTTTAATTATAACTTGCTCAAACCCTTCTTGCACTCATCTCTCGGATCGCTTTCTTCTAAGTATTTTATGTGTTGTAGAATGGTGAAAGTTGAAACCCTTGTAAGGATAAATCTCTTTTCTTGTTCATTTTATTTCGTTCTCCAACAACATATTCATTCCCATAATATTCTATTGAATAAATTGTTATGAATTATACTCTGAAATTATGAAGCATACTCTGTTGCACGAATTTTGATAATGAAACTCTAACTGAACTACATAGAAAATGCTTCTCTTTGGCACCGTGAATTGAAGAATAGTTTACTAGAGTTGCAATAGCTATTAATGCTTCTATTGCAATAACATGATCAGTCATGAGTGCTTATGAGCTACTAGAGTTGCTCTACCAAAAAGCATTTGGGTCCTATTGTTATGGCAGTTGTGGAAACCGAAAATAGTCTTTGAAATCTCTTTAAACATTTATTGATATCCTTTCAATACTAATTATTAATATTAATTAAATCCTTTTAAATATTTTTTCATAAAATAAGATCATAACATTCAAATGGTATAGACAAGGAGTGTAACATTAGTTATATTACTAATATATATTAGAGCTCGACTTGGTTTTAAAGAGATGGAGAAACAACTTTCAGATTGTGCTAATTAAACAATTTTATTCTAGGTATAACATGTGTTATTTCTCCATTGTTTTGTCACCTCAATTTTACTTCTAGGGAATCTTTGTCTCAAGCGATTAAATCTAGATTTTTGTCTCATGTGTGTTTTCACATAGTTCGTGCACATTTGCAGAATTGGTGGGATTTTTGTCTCAAGCGATTGAATCCTTGAAGAATGTGTGATTTTATATGATTCGTGCAGACTTACAGAATTGGTGGACACTATTTATCCGTTTTTCTATTGTAGTTATATATATTATCCATGTACCAAAAATGCTTTCATCTTTATTTTCTCTTTTGTCTTTTGCTCTTTGTTTTTTGTTTCGTTTTTGACTGGCAATTACTATTTAGAAAAATAAGGTACACCAAATCTCTATGTCCCCTTTATTATAAATATCAATTAAATGATTACAAAATAAAAAATACTCATTTTTAGTATTTTTTTTTGGGGACCAAATTTGGTTACAACACTTTTCTAACACAAGGGTCTTGCATCCTCCTATATTTTTTACATCATCCAATTATGATGGAAGCATACATTTGCACAAAAATTTATACGGTTAGCTGCATTATGTGTTTTGCTAGACTGATTGTTTCAAGACCAGGTTTTTTCCTTCTCTTTTGCCAACTAATCTCTCTCTTTTTTGTGTGCTCTCAATTTGTGTTTTCAATTGTTCCCCCTTTTGTCTTCTTGTGGCCGACTATTTATAGACTTTTGGATATAGATTTCAAAAGACAAAAGAATAATTGTCAATTGATTACCATTAATCTATTTTTGTTGGTTTCTTTTCTTTTAATTGGCCACAATTATACCGATTCTTATTGCTATTGATTCATTTCTTCGGTTTTCTTTTCTATTCAATTGATCACCATTATTCTGATTTTTATGACCATCAATCAATTTATTTTTGGTATTATTTTCATTTATTTTGATCATCATTGCATCGATTTTTATGACCATCAATTCATTTCTTTTCAATTTCCTTTATTTTTATTTCTTATTATTATTTTTAGAAAATAGTCTGAACAAGAATTAGAGGCAAACAAGAACCGAAAACACTTGTGATTGTTAAAAAGCTTATATCCCTAATTATTTATTTTTATTTTTATATTTCTTCACATATAATTATATATTTATTATTATTATTATCATTATTTCCTTTTTAATAAAAAGTAAAAATCGGACAAAATTAGGTGTCAACAGCTGCCCCTCTTTACTTAGAATTTACTTGAGAATCAAAGTAAAAATAAGTAAAGATAACAAATTCTAATTTTGTCCGAAAAATAATTTTTAGAAGAATTCATTTAGTTTTCCCGACTTCAAGATGCGAGTCATTTTCTCGGCTTCGGGTGCGAGTCGTTTTCCCAGCTTCAACATGTGGGTCGTTTTCTCGGCTTCTAGGTGCGAGTCGTTTTCCCGGCTTTAACATACATGTCGTTTTCTCGGCTTCGGGTGGGAGTCGTTTTCCCAGCTTCAACATGCGGGTCGTTTTCTCGGCTTCGGGTGCAAGTCATTTTCTCAGCTTCAACATGCGGGTCGTTTTCTCGGCTTCTGGGTGCGAGTCGTTTTCCCGGCTTCAACACGCGGGTCGTTTTCTCGGCTTCAACATGCAGGTCGTTTTCTCGACTTCGGGTGCAAGTCGTTTTCCCGGCTTCAACATGCGGGTCGTTTTCTCGGCTTCGGGTGCGAGTCGTTTTCCCGGCTTCAACACGCGGGTCGTTTTCTCGGCTTCAACATGCAGGTCGTTTTCTCGATTTGCAAAATTTCACGAATGAATGAATGAATGAATGAATATGTCGGTTTTTATTAATATTTTTATTGGACACGACCATTCAAATCATGAATGAAATAAAGCACTTATAATTTTTTTTTTTTAACGTGATATCTTTGATCTCCTTTTTTTTGTCCTTTTTTATTTTCTTTTTCTTCCGCTCTTTCTTTTTTTCTTTTTTTTCTTTTTTAATATTGTGATGTGACGTTGGATCTCATGTTGTTGTCTGCCTTGTACTGTAAACAACCTATACTATATCCGATTTTATTGCAATTTATTTCGAGGTATGATGGAATATGTTTTACTTTCCAATACATGATAATCATAAGATGCATTCAGGAAAAAGAGTTAAATTATAAAGGTAATAACAGTATATATGAATATATTGAAATAAAAAAAGAATATACATAAAATAAAACAAAAGAAATGGGTGGAAGACCCGACTTGGTTGCTAGTAATTCAATGATAAAGAAAAAAAAGAATATACATAAGATAAAACAAAAGAAATGGGTGAGAGACCCAACTTGGTTACTAGTAATTCCAAAGTAGACTGTACTAACTTCTCATGTGATAATCGGATCCATATTGTTCATTTGTCTTTTCGAGTATATATTCTTTGTTCTTGTTTTTCTTCTTCTCTCAGGTCGCCCTTTTGGGTTTTTAACCTAACAGATATTTTTGTGCACCCTAATTTTTGTCCAGGTTGCCCTTTCAGGTTTTCAACCTAGCGGTTTTTTTTTTCATTTGTTTTTACCCTAGTTTTCGCCTAGGTCGCCGTTTCAGGTTGAAAGCGGGTATATTTTTGGTACCCTAATTTTTGCCTAGGTTGCCTTTTCAGGTTTTCAACCTAACAGGTATTCATTATTTAAGCATAATACTTTTTTACGGCGTCTGAGTTTATAGGAAGAGCTAAATCTTTTCCATCCATATTCGTAAGGATCAAAGCTCCACCTGAGAAAGCTTTCTTCACGACGTATGGTCCCTCATAGTTAGGAGTCCATTTCCCACGATAATCCTTTTGAATGGGTAAGATTTTTTTCAGCACCAGATCACCTTCCTGGAATTCTCGAGGACGTATTTTTTTCTCATACGCTTTCTTCAGTCTTTTCTGATATAATTGCCCATGACATAAGGCCGCCAACCTTTTTTCTTCAATCAAATTCAATTGATCAAAACG
>NC_021165.2:19072657-19073989 GCF_000331145.2 Cicer arietinum
AAAGCTCGCGGATAACCGTCTCAAAGTTCTTTTCTCATTCTCCGATATTCCGGGAGGATATTCTCTATTTATAAGATAATGTTTGATGTCGTGATACCACGGTTTTCCATCAGTTTCTTCTTCAATGACATGGCAGTATGCTGGATAATCTCGAATCTCCATTTTAATTGATGGGATTTCATCGTTTCGATTTATTTGGAACATAGATGATAAAGTAGCCAAAGCATCAGCCAATTGATTGTCTTCTCGAGGGACATGGTGAAACGTGATTTTGTCAAATTCTAAAGACAATTCTTTTATGTAGGTAAAATAAGGTATTAACTTCTTATCTCGAGTTTCCCATTCTTGGTTAAGCTGATTAATGACTAGGGCTGAATCTCCATATACTTCTAGAACTTTTGCTTTTGATTCCAAAGCCGCCAAAATTCCCATGGCGCAAGCTTCATATTCTGCCACATTATTGGTACAATCAAAACACAATCGCGCCGTGATAGGTATGAACTTCTTTTTTGGAGATATTAAAACAACCCCAATCCCATGCCCCATTATGTTTGAGGCCTCGTCGAACAACAAGGTCCATTTTCCATCATCATATTCTTCAGACAAAACCATGATATTTTCGTCTGGGAATTCATATTGCATTGATTTATAATCATCAACAGGTTGATTAGCTAGATAATCTGCCAAGGCACTCCCTTTGATGGCTTTCTGAGTAACATATGTAATATCATATTCTGATAACATCACCTGCCATCGAGCAATTCGCCCTGTGAGAGCGGGCTTTTCAAAAATGTACTTGATTGGATCCATTTTGGATATCAAATAAGTTGTATGGCAAAGCATGTATTGCCTCAAGCGATGAACTGCTCAGGCTAAGGCACAACAAGTACGTTCTAACATTGTATATCTTGTTTCAACATCTGTAAATTTTTTACTTAGATAATAAATGGCATGCTCCTTTTTTCCTGTTTTATCATGTTGCCCCAGTACGCATCCCATGGCCCCATCGAGGACTGTAAGATACATAATCAAGGGTCGGCCCAGAACTGGTGGGGCTATAATTGGAGGATTTTGCAAATACTGTCGGATTTTTTCAAATGCATTTTGACATTCTTGGTTCCACACAACTGTTTGAATTTTCCGTAAAAGTTTAAATATCGGTTCACAAGTAGCAGTTAGTTGTGATATAAATCTTGAAATATAATTTAGTCTCCCAAGAAAACCGCGAACTTCTTTTTCTGTACTCGGGGGAGGCATTTCTGCAATGGCTCGAATCTTATCGGGATCAACCTCTATTCCTCTCTGACTAACCACAAATCCCAATACTTTGCC
>NC_021165.2:19074867-19087042 GCF_000331145.2 Cicer arietinum
GAGGAATCCTGCGTCAAATTGTTTTTGTATTTCTTCCCTGATTTTTAATGACATATCAGGCTTCATTCGCCTTAATTTTTGTTTCACCGGAGAAGAATCGGGTTTTAAGGGCAATTTATGCTCCACTATGCTAGTATCCAATCCAGGCATATCCTGATACGACCAGGCAAAAACATCTTTGTATTCATGTAAGAGTTGGATTAGTTTGTGATATACTTCTTTCTTTAAGATGGTGCCAACCTTAATTTCTTTCCTTCCTTCTTCAGTCCCTAGATTAACAATTTCTATCGGTTCCTCAAAGGGCATGATACCCTGAGTTTCCCGTTCTACCGCTCTTAACAAATCTAGAGGGGGTTCATAATCTTCTTCATTATCTTTTTCTGTTTGACTAACAAGATGGTTAAGATTATGCAACGAGATCTTAGTACAGTCGTCTGTGAATGAACTATTCGCAAATATTGGAATTGCATTAAATATCATAGGTGACTTGACTACTTTCCAATTCCTGATTTCTGCCCCTACACCACACGGGCGAATCCAATTGGCATCCCCATCAAACATGTCATCTTCAGCTGCCGCAATATGGATTTCACTTGTTGGTCTTGCACTTTGGAAACTCCGTCGGATGTCACAGATGGGAATCCTTTCGATTCTTGGCTCTCGATTTTCAATTCGAGCTAATCTTTTTTCTTTTTTCTCTTTGACCAATCTCCGTTTGTCATCCCTGGTGGGTTTGTAACCTAAACCCCACTTATCTCTATTTTCAGGAAGTTCCACCGGTTCTTTGAGCCCTTCTTCATCCTTCCCCAACCCGTGCCACGGATGGTGTCCTCTACTCAACATGAACTTAGCCACCATAATAGCAGTGTTGGACATATGTGGTTCTATAGGTGTCGTTTCGACATAAGCGGTGTCCACGATTTCTAGTGTTTGGAAGGCAGTTTCTAGAGCGTCTTTTGTTGTCTCAACATAAGGTGTGGTGGACAAATTACTCACCAACAAATCTCCTTCTCCTGATACGATTACCAGTTGGTCATTTATCATATACTTCAGCTTTTGGTGTAAGGTTGATGGCACTACGCCGGCAGAATGGATCCATGGCCTCCCCAATAAGCAACTATAAGCGGGCACAATATCCATCACGTGAAACGTGATTTCGAATGTGACCGGGCCTATTTGAATTGGGAGATCGATTTCCTCCATTACTTCTCTGCGACTCCCGTCGAAAGCTCTAACAACCATGGGACTTGGTCTCATATATGTACCATCACAAGGTAGTTTTGCTAATGTTGATTTGGATATGACATTCAGTGAGGAGCCATTGTCAATGAGGACTCTTGACATTATATGGTCGAGGCACATTACTGATATGTGTAGTGCTTTATTATGCCCTCTCCCTTCGATCGGCAACTCATCATCTGTGAAAGTTAGGTGATTGTTGGCTGTGATGTTAATAAAATAAAATAATCTTGTAAAGTTGACGACAAATAGTAATGTCAAAAAAAAACTTTAAAGTTTATTTACTTCATAAGTTACAACTATAAGAATATTAAATAAATAAAAATGAAAGAGAAGAAAATTTTCTAAGTTTTTTTTTTCATTTAAAAAAATGTTATTTTTTTTGAAAATTTAATGGCATATATGTACGTTATCTTTTTTACACATTTTATTGCAAAAATATTAGGTTTGTTATATTATTGACGTATCAAAGAACATAAATAACCAATTATCTTACGTGTACTGTTTTCTTATCTCCTACTTATACCTTTTAGGTTAAACGATTCAAGACAAATATTACAAGAGAGAAAATTGTAAGAAATCAAATTATAATTGTATGATAACTACATTTCTTATTTTAATCTTTTGATTAGTTGAAAATATATATCATATTGCTAACTTTAATTATGAAAATTTTAATGGAATTTGGTGTGGATATATATTTGTTGGACCAACTTTGATTTTAAGAGTTGACACCTAGAAATAGTGGTACATAATTCAACACTAACACTTAAATACGAATAATAGTTTGATAAAATAGAAATAATTAAATATAACTAAATAACTATGATGTCAATTTCATATACCGACATGTATCAAAGAGATAGGTTTAAAGAATCGGACTTGTATAGGTTTGACCTCCAACACCCAAGTTTGGTTTCATTGGGTGAGTACCAAGAAAACCCATTTTTCAAAAAAATTACTATACACCCCCAAAATTATACCTCTTAAGAGAGAATAGGCTGTTACACATGCTCTTATTGCTATTCACATTCTTGTTCTATCATGGTGGTTGCACATTCATTTCTTGTCAGCACTAAGTAATTCGAGCAACGCCAACCGCACTGCAAAAAAGTTGAGTTATTTTTAGTTGTGAAAGAGATATCATCAATGTGTTTCGTCCTCTATTTTTAGTAACTGCAATAAATAAAAATATAGTACTAAACTTTAATAGAAAAAACAGAGTACCGAAAAAATAAAATTAAAGTTTATGAAATTTTGAAAAATTCAATTTTGATTTTTTAAAATATAAATGTCTTCTGAAACTCAAAAATGAATTTTTAAGGAAACTCAATTTTGCATTTGTCAAAATTCATACCCCTTGAAATTTAATTTTTATTTATTTTGATTAAGGCTAATTTGGGTAGTTTGGGGTCGGGGGGTTTATAGGGGTAGAGCCTACTAGTTGGTGTCTCTATTTTATGAGATTTTATTTTTATTTTTTTCTGGTAGTGCTTATTCTGCTTGTTTTATATTGCTCATTTGCAGTGAAGGAGTTACAAAATTTATAAGAGGGTCAATATAAAATTAATAATGTATGAACATACAAAAATATTTATATAAAAAGTATAATGAAATCGAAATTGGTTTGTTGATTAGTATAGTTGTAAATCCGTTCAAATTTTTTATTTTGCATTTTTGGACTTTAATATTCTATATAATACTCAAGATAATATAAATAAGTTGTAAAAATATCGTCTCCGAATGTAGAACCCAACATATTCTCATTTTAAACATTAGTTAGTTTATTACAGGGAAATGGGTAAACTCTAAATATATATTATGAAGTATTATATATTTCTTTATTTTTGTGGTCTTATATTAATAAAGTTTAACTAATTAATTTTGTTATACTTAATATAATAGTTTCTATAATATCTTTAATTAATATCAATTTTATTTTTTAATAACTTATTGTATTTTTCGATGAAAAAACTTAACAAGTTTTCATGAAGAACAACTTAGAGAATACAATAACTTATTTTTATTACTTTGAAAAAATAAATCAACCCAACTACTTTTCTCAAATGGTGTTTGGCCTTATAGTAAATTTCGCGAAAAGTTGTGTGATTACTGTAAATTTAGCGATTTATGTTAAAGTTAGCTTTAGAGACCGACAATTGTTTCTAAATTATTAGTTGTATCATTACACTTATTATTATTTATAGTAATACGAGACATTTTAATTTATTATGTGAATTTATTTAAAGTAAAATAAAGTTTTTAAACTGATTTGTCTGTTTAATGGAGCATTAAGTTTAACTTAATCGTGAGACTCCATTAAACATAATAACAATATTCTTAAAGTGTTTGTAGTCAATTTTTATTAAATAGGACAACAATAATGCATAGAAACTATTATGTTAGTAGACTATCTCACGAGTCATAGATATGATATATCAAGTGTTCACATAGGTATAAATATTATGAGTAATATTTTATACTAGATTGATCCATTATAAGAACATTATAAAATAGTTATGCAAATGACATTAATGATTCTCATGTGATCATATTGAGTAGTCATTCGACTTGAAGCCACTACTTGGAGAGTTGTATACTTTGAGACCATCAAACATTAACTATACCAGAACAATCGTTCATGTGGACTGAGTAGAAATACTACCATATCATGGTGTTGGTGATTTGCCCTTCTCGACACTTGAAGAGGTAAACACATAAACCTCGTGTGAAAATATTGTACGTGTGTGATCCATGACAATAGATGATTTTCGCCTTTGATAATAATTTTAAAAATGTTTTAAAATATATCTCTTGATTTCTCAACAATGGTATCAGATGCATGGTCGTTTATGCCTTATTTTCGTAGGTCGATATATGTGACATTCGATAAATAATTGTCACCTCAATATATATTTGAGAAATACTTGTTGTCAATATTTTTTTAATATGTTAGAAATCGAGTATTTGTTTTTGCTCTTGTTTAATATTGATATGAATAGGTTTAAATATGTCTTTGGTTCTAGCAATTATAACTTTTTTTGTTTGATTAACATCCATGCAAGTATAGTTTCATTTTAAAATAGTTGTTTAATATTGATATGAATATGTTTAAATATGTTTTTGGTTCTAGCAATTATAACTTTTTTTGATTTTGCTCATCGCAAGTTTTTTTGTTTGATTAACATCCCTGCAAATATAGTTTGATTTTAAAATAGTTCTTTCGTCAAATTTTTGTTACAAAAACTGTAACACCGTTAAAACATAATTATTTTTTAACCAAAAAAAAAAAACTCAAATATAATTAAATTATAAAAAAATTTGACTTAAAGTTAACCCCAAATGTTTCAATCTTCTTCCCTAAAAAAAATATAAATTGCATCTTCTTCTTCATCCATCGTTTTAGTCCTCTTCCCATTATAGAATTTCCCACGTTGTGTCGCAATTCATAAAATAAAATAAATTGAAAAAGCATAATGAATTTGATTAAAGGTTCAATCCTATTATCATAGAGAATTACTTCATCACCCTTACCATTACTAGGTATAGGACTAGGACTTTCTTTTTTCCCTCTCCCCCATCTACAATCAAATTCTACTCTCACTTTTGGACTTTTTCATATACTCCCCTAAAATTTGTTAATCTCCATGCCAAGAAGAAAAATTCTAATTCAGACCAATTCTAGAACCCACCATTGTCCAACAAGTACCACCGGACGAAGAAAAAGATTATGGTAACGATGAATTTGAATATGGTCATGAATCTCAAATAGATGAAGATGTTGGTGACGGTGATGAAAATTATGATGAGAAATAGGACTGAAATGATGATGAAGAAGACACAGTTTGGATATTTTAGGGAAAAAGAGTGATACATTTGAAATTAATTTTAGGTTAATAAATGTTATAATATAATTATTATTATTTTATTAAAAAATAGTTATATTTTAACGGTGTTACAATTTTTATAATAAAAATTGGATGGAAATACTATTTTAAAACTATATTTATAAGATGTTCATCAAACAAAAAAACTTACAAGGATCAAAATAAAAAGATCTTATAATTGCATGAACTAAAGACATATTTAAACCATATGAATATTTGAATCAGAATGCAATAATTGCAATATTTTTTATTTTCAATTTATTAAAACATACTACGCTCAAAATTAATTATTAATAATAAAAAGTCATTATTAGTAAATATTTTGAGATGTATTAAATTAGGGTGTACAAATGATGGGTTAGGTCGGATTTAATGTCTCTTACCCGGTCTCAATATTTGATCGGACCAATTTTTAGACTCTAACTCATTCCTTAACCCGATCAAACTCGATTAGTTATGGGTCAATAAAGACGGGACGAAATAAGACGAGATCGTGTTAGTCCTAAGACGAGTCGCCAACTAGTAGTTCTTGAAAAAAAATTGAAAAAAATAAAATAAAATAACTTATAACGAGTCATCTTACCATTTGTCAATTCATAACTCATAACGTTGTCACACAAAATACAAATCATTTAATTAAAATGAATAACCTACTATTTATTGGACTGATATATCTTTCAACAACTAATAGTTTTTCTCTTTAATCAAGAATAGAATCAAACCAATATTGTCTTATAAGTTATTATTATTATAATAATCGAAAAGAAAAATGAATACTCAATTGCAAGAGGAGAAAAAATGTAGTAAAGGAGATTTTTTTTCAAATCCTAAGTAAAGCTAGTGTAGTGGAATCGACAATAGGGTAAAATAAAAACAATAAAAAAAATACCTTGTCCGTAATGTATTTTGGAACGGGATGGGTAACCAAAAAGGTGACTCGAACCCGATCCTTTTTTTTACTTTGTTTTTGTCATGTCTTTCTTTTTTGTCCTTGTCTTTTTTGGATCGAGTCATACCCAACCTATTGCTTATGAGTCAGGTCGAGTTTGTGGGATGAACCAGATCTTTTACACCTCTATATTAAATAATTAATTTTAATGTGTTATTAAGGATGTATAATTATGGGTTTATTATGTTTGGTGGTTATTTTATTATAATACCACTTGTGTGTTGTGGTTTATTTTAAAATACGACTTGTGTTTCGTAACAATTTATTTTAAATAATTGTAACTATCCACGATGACTAGAGGCAACATCATACAATGAAACCAATGGAGAGATTTGAGAAGTCAACTCAAAGAGCAAAGACTTGTAATTTATATTTAGTTAATTATTTTTTGGGGTTAACTAGTCATAACTATATTACCTAGTCCTTTATATTTTGTGTGTGATGCACGATATGTAGGTGTTGTGTGAATGTGTATATTTTGTATTATATACTTTAAAATGTGAGAGTATATATACATTCATGCTAAGAGATGTTTGCTTGAAATGCAATAATTGGTAATATCACTTAATAAAAATATCTCATATTAAGTATTAAGTTTAAATGTCTTCCAATGTGTGGCCCTTGTCAAGGCTATTATCATATAGTACGAATAAGTTCAATCAACCTTTAAATGCCTTTTCAACCACATGCTATAAAAGAAAGGTTTAAAGCGTCAGGAGCTCTTTTTCGTTGTATGCTGACAGAAGAAAGTCTAGTTGGACCTTATGTACTCCAGATGATTGGGGTACATTGGGAATCTAGAGAGAGGGCATTTCCTTTGGGATTAGAATTGGCAATAAATATGATCATGCAATCGTTTTCGGATAGTTTTTGCCAATTCGTCATCCATTATTATATGAATTATATGGCTAAAACCATGCTAGAGCTTGTTGGAATGTTGATAATTATTGAGTAGAACATCAACAAAAGAAAGGGTAAGGTCATAATGATGGTACAAACTAGTAAGGGCAAAGGTAAAATAATGGTACAAATTGGTAAGGGCAAGGGTAAATGAAATGTTCTTAGGCCTATGTTTAGGCAACAAAAGGCCAAGGGCAATGCAAAAGTCAAGTCGAGTACTTGTAGCCTAAAACCAGTTGGTGGGGTTGCAAAGGTAGGTACACTTATTTTTATTGCGGTCATAATGGTTACTAGAAGAGGAACTATACAAAATACCTAGAAGAGCTACACAAAAGAGGAAGTGAGACTTCCACCTCAAGTATTTATGTTATAGAAGTTAATTTGTCTACTTCTGCATTTTGGATGTTGGATACAATATTTCCATCTCAAATTTTCACTAATGTGTGGGAACTAAAAAAGAGTAGGACAATGTCTAAAGCCTAAAGGTGAAGTTGACCTGCAAGTTGAAAATGGAACAAAGTTTGTTGCATTACTTGTAAGAACTTATGTTTTGATTTTCCTTTAGAGCTTATTTTAGAACTGAATAATTTTTATTTTGTTCCAACCATTTTCAAAAACATCATTTCTATTTCTTGTCTGGACAATGAACGTTTTAATATTATTATTAAGAATAAAAGTTGTTCAATTTATTTAGACAATATGTTTTATGCAAGTGCATATATGTGTAATGGACTTTATGTCCTATATTTAGATATGCCCATGAGAATGGTTAAATCAAATGATATGAACCCTATATACCTTTGACATTGTCCTTTATCCTATATAGGCGAGAAACACATATCCAAGCTCCATAAAGAATGATATTTGGATTCATTTGATTATGAATCATTTGAAGTGTGTGAATCTTGTTTACTTGGAAAGATGACAAAACTCCATTTACTTGTCACATTGAAAATACTAGTGATCTTTTGGGATTAATACATTGTGATGTATGTGGCCCACTAAACAAACATGTTAGATTTGATTTTCCTTACTTCATCACATTAATTAACGACTTTAGTCAATATGATTTTGTGTATCAAATGAAACCCAAATCATAAACTTTTGAAAAGTTCAAAGAGTTTAAGAATGAAACGAATAACCTACTTGACAAAAGTATTAAAGCCCTACAGTCAGATCGTGAACGATTATTGGCAAAAGTATTAAAGCCTTACAACCAACCCTACAATTGGCTTATCATGGCAAGAGTATTAAAGCCCGACAATCAAATTGTGAACTTAAGCCAACAATTTGACGTATATATGAAAAAGTGTGGGATTATATCCCAACTCACTCCTCCAGGAACTCCTTAATGGAATAATGTTTCAGAAAGAAGAAACTCCACCTTTTGTATGGTCGATGATTAGTCAGTCATATTTACACGACTTTTTCTATGGATGTGCCTTTCTTACTACAAGTTTCACCCTTAACTGTGTTTATAACAACCCGACCCTTACCGATATTGGTACTGTTAATCACGAGATTCACCGTGTTTATAACTACCCGACCCTTGCCGATATTGGTACTGCTAATCATGACATTCTCGCCCCCTTTCCCTTTGTTGGAAATAACGAGTTTTTACCTTCCGTGAAAATCGAACCCGGTACCTAGGAAATAAGTATCACTGTCCATTCATTCTCACTACCAATTGAACTACAATGTTCCATATAAAGTGGTAGAAAAGACACCATATGATATATGGCTTTGTCAAATACCAAATGTCTATTTTATGAAGATTTAGGGTTGTGGGGTTTATGTGAAATGTTTCATTTCTGATAAACTTTGTCTTAAATTAGATAAATGTATATTTGTGGGGTATCATAAGGAAACTAAAGGATACTATTTATATCTTTTCTCTGATGACAAATTGTTTTTTGGGAGAACTAACATATTTCTACAAAGGGAGTTCATCTTTAAAAGAACCAGTGCGAGGAATATAGAACTTGGAAAAGTCCAAAATCCATAAACCATTGCACCGCTTGTGATAGAACAAGAACATGAACAATAAGGATTTGTGGGTGATCCTCATGTTCAACTAGCACAATAACCTTGTAGGTATGGGAGACCACACCATCAACATGAGAGATATGAGCTTACTGATAAGACTGCAAGTGCACGGTATTATCGCATAGTGAAAATTATCGTTCCCACAAGAACTTTTTTATGAGTACTAGTCTCTCTTTACTATGATGATTAGATAAAACAACAAATATTGATAATGATTTTTGGTTTAAAGTTCTTAATAAAAATAAAGTTTTGGGATTGTAGTTTTTCACAATGATGGATACAATAAAATTAAGTTTTTTTAAGTTATGGGTATTAAACTCTTAAAAATCAGATAAACAATTAACTAATGTCTTCTTTTAAAGAACAAAAGTCTATTTTAAACTAATAACCAACTCATTTTCATGATTGATGTATTAGAAAAATTCTTTAAGAGAGGATATCTTTCATGATTTCAAGATAAGCAAAATCTATTTTAATGATTTGATTCTCTTGTCCAATCTTAGGAGTCATATATCAAATCTATTTTTCGGTATATTATTTGATATCTAAGTATGAACATTATTCTTATTAAGATTGGATTAAATGATCAACACCCATGACATAAAAAAATAGAAATTGTTAGAGATCTAACATTGAAAATCTTACAATTCCAAGATAAGGAATATCTACTCGCACATGATCATAGTAGAATAAACGCTTAAATATAAAAATATTGGAAATATAAAATAATAGAATAAAGTAACAGCGTAAAAATAGAAAAATAAATAATATTGAAACTAGAAATTTGCTAAGAGAAATACAAGAACAAAAGCATGAGTAACAATAGATTGTGAGTAGGAACTTATGTCTAAAACTGAGTATTTTTATCCTTTTTAAAGCCCTAAGTGCATTCATGAGCTCTAATTACAAAAAAAACCATCAGAATATCATTGAAGAAAAACAGTTCAACAGTAGAAGATGGACAAATTATGAGTAGGAATATCTACTTTTGAGCCACTGGTGTAAAGAGGCTCAAGAGTATTGGCTTGATTGAGACTGTGCCGAAAATGAAGGTCCTCGGCATGAACACTGCTAAGGATGCTATTGTTAGGCTCACTAGGGAGGTTGTGCCTGGAATGATTGTTATTGGTATGGAGGTTGGTGAGATTGATGGTGCTTCGAGAATGGTAAATTTTTCACATACTCCAACTACTTTTTTTAACAGCATGAATTTTGTTATAAGATCTTATAATAAAAGATAGAGGGAGAAATTTATTTTAAAAAAATTAAATAAAAGAAAATTATTATTAATTAAAGTGACACTTAATAGTCATTTTCCATATATATTGGATGAGATTTGAACTTCATTTCTTAAAATTATAAAAATTTCAACTAATACTAAATATTCATATCGTAGAAAATACATAAGAAGTTTTGTGTGAAGAAGATGAATTTTTAAAATTTCAAAACGTTAGATACACCACTTTCAAAATAATATTTTTACATTTAATTTCCTCACAAATGCCTAACATTTGCCGATCGTTAAATATCACTAATTAAGTTTGTGTTTGTGGGTTTACTTTACTGATGTTTTCTTTAAGGGATATTTTAGATGGCATAGGGACATAGTGGCATATTGATAAGATGATGGGTCCACCACAAAAAGTGGGGTTGAAAAAGAAATTCAAATCATGGCTAATGAGACAACTCTCTTTATCAAAAGTCATGATCCCTGTTTGCCAACATTGTGTTCCATTGTTCATGGAATCTTTCTTGTCCTTTATGCAATTCTTCTTTTGGATATTTTAGTTCTATCTAATATTTTGTGTGATAATCGGTTGCATGTGTGAGTTGTGGCTATTATAGGACCAAATAAGAGTTTTATGATGAAATGAAATAAGAAAGTTCTTATTTTGGTGGTTGAAAATGCAGGGTCCAACATTTATCCTAGCTGCTGCTGATTCTGTTGAAATTGCAATGCTTAATCAATGATACCATTACTATATAGTTTAATAGTATCAAAATTCCCATGGCCAGAAATAATAATTTGTTGTCAGTAGTATTGAATTGATGATGGGTTGGTTGATGTGATTCTGTTTGAGGTTTTGTTATTAACATGAACGAATTGATGCTTTTGCCAACTACTCATTTTTCTTTCTCCTCCAATATATATTTATTTATTTTTAATAAGAGGGAATACAATTAACTATTGTGAAGGGGGACATAGTTTCCCTAGTAAAATGCCTAACAATGGAAAGATGAAGTCAAATAAAAACCAAGAAAAAGGAGCAGGAAGTCCTCTTTGTGCTAAACATATCAGCACTTTTGTTTGGATTTAGATTCTATCCATTGATATATGGATTTTAAAGTCTAATCTCAAATCAACTATAAAGATTATTTAAAGATATTTAGTGAAGGTAGAATACGAAGTGATCGATCTATAAATGGGTGAAAGAGGTTGATTTATTTATTTTTATTTATAGAAGTAGTAAATATATCATCAATAAACTCACTTATATAAATATAAGTTGATGATTATATAAAATATTTATTATAACAATTACAATTATTTAATGAGATAATTAAATAATAGCTCTTTTACATTTTTCTGTGTAAAATTTTATTTATATGGATATTGTTCTTTTCATTTTCTCATCCATTTATATCTTTGGAATTTAGTGAAATAAAATTGAATCTCATCATGATAAAAAATAAAATTAAATCTTTTTTGTTTAATTTTATTTATAGATAAAATGATAAAGAAACTCACATATAATTGAGATGTCTCGGATAATTAAATTTTATTTTTACTATCAATATAAAATTAAAGATAATTCGAGACTTCTAGTTTTAAATTTTTTGCGTACTTTTATTCAATTGAAAACTTGATCTGTTTATTTTTTTATATTATTTTTAAATTCAGCACATATTGTATAATTTATTATTACTGTAAAATAAAAAAGTTTAAATATTATATATTTTATCAACAAAAAATTATCAAAGTATGGAATATAAGTCGTTTAAAAAAAATTAAAATTATTTTTAATTTTTATAAAATATTTTCTTATCACATCTAATCCTTATAGTATATCTTAGTTCTTAGTTATATATATATATATATATATATATATATATATATATATATATATATATATTTTTTTTTTTTTTTTTGTGG
>NC_021165.2:19087560-19120152 GCF_000331145.2 Cicer arietinum
ATATATTATATATATTTTTTTTTTTATATATATATATATATATATATATATATATATATATATATATATATATTATTTTTTTTTTTTGTGTGGAAATAGTCTTTGGAGTATTTATATCAGTTTATTTTTCTCAAGTTCTGGTTTGTTTGTTGAATTAAATCTATTTTATGTTGTTATTTATTTTTAATTTTTATATATTTTTACAATGTGATTGATTTATTTTTTTCATCAGATCATTTTTACTTATATATTTTTTTAACTGAAAACCAAATTATAAGGGCAAAAAATTTATTATAAAAGAATATAAGGGCTAAAATGAAACAATTTTTTTTATATCAAGATTAAAATGGAACATTGACCATAGTGTAGGAAAAAAAGCATATTTGAATCTGTTTTCATAGTTTTTAATTTTACTATTATTATTATGTGTATTTTTCTAAAACAATATTGGCTATCCCCGAAAAAAACGACGTAAATTCAAGATATTCGACGTCAAGCAAGGATAGCATATTCGACATAACAAGCTTTCCTTCGTTGTATCGTGATCCCGTAAACTGTTGTTGCATTCGTTTTTTACATTGATTATGAATATCACTTTAATCTCTATAATGTTCTTGTTAGCATTTCTTTTGAGAATTTTATTGGATTAACTTAATAGCAATGATTATCGTATTTTTTGTTGAGACGCTACACTGTGATAATTAGTTGGCTAATTTTGATTAGTTATAGCTTCCGTAGATTTTTAATCTGTTTAATTGGAAATATCGCCTGCTAACGTTATGGCTACAAACAACATTTTGTTCTCCAGTTATAACGTATCCCTTCAAAGAAAATTAGGCAACTTGTTATAATTTTGCATTTTCTTGAAGGAAAATTATCAAAAATATTTTAGCCTTGTAGCACTATTCTCTTCAATAGAATTATTATCATCATCATCATCTAAGAAAAAATATTGTAAGTTGCAAAATAATCTCACATGAAAATAGATCAAGGGCAAGGATTTGTTTTTTTAGTTCTGATTTTATTTTGAAACTTGATTGTTTCTTAAGATTGGATTAAATGATCAACGCTCATGATATAAAGAAATATAAATTGTTAGAGATCCAATATTGAAAATCCTACAATATCAAGACAAAGAATATCTACTTGCACATGATCATAGTAGAATAAAAGCTTAAATATAAAATAACATAATAAAGCAACAAAGTAAAAATAGAAAAATGAATAATATTGAAACTAGAAATATGCTAATTAGAGAAATACAAGAACAAAAGTATGAGTAACAAGAGATTGTGAGTAAGAATTTGTGTCTAAAACTGAGTATTTTCATCTTTATTATATCACTAAGTGCCTTAATGATCTCTAATTACAAGAAACCATCAGAATATCATATAAGAAAAACAGTTCAATAGTAGAAGATGAACAAATTATGGTCATACTTACCATTATTATCAGACAGTAATAGGTTTAACAGCAGCAGATGATCAGATTATGGTCATAATGGCTATTACTGCCAGACAATAATCCTTGCTGACTTGGAGTGACAAATTCTTATATATTTTTCTCTCGTTCATCTATTATGGTCGTAAGAGCCATTACAGTCAGGTAGTAATGTTTGCTGGAACTTGAGTTTCTTTCATTTTCTTGATCAGGATGCACCATGATTGCACCACTTGACTTCAAGACTTTTTTGCACCAAAAATCTTCACTTATTCCTTCACTTCTCCTTGCAATCTAAACAAAACAAAAATATAATAAAATAGAACTAAAATCGTCAAACTAACCTATCAAACAAAGCTACAAAAACAAATAAATTATAGTTTATCACTTATCCTGACTAAGGAAGGTGGCATGTTACTCATGGATTAAGATGAGCCAACAACCTACTAGCAAACCATGATTGGCCCAAAATATGAGAAATGGCTTGAAGTCATGGGATCCAAAATAAAATCCATGTATTCTAACCAGCTAAGGAACTTGGTTGATGCACTTAAAGGGATAAAACCCATATGGTGCAAGTGGGTCTTCAAGAAGAAGACTAACATGGATGGTAAGATAAATACCTTTAAGGCAAGGCTGGTGGAAAAAGTTTTAAACAAATTCATGGTATAGATTATGATGAAACCTGATCTCTAGTAGCAATGCTTAAATATGTATGCTAGCTATGTCACATGGTGTACACTTATGTCCCAAAGAACAATGTCTTACTTCATCATATTAAAGGGAACACACGAGTTAAATGCCATATGCATCGACAATATGATATATTATGTATGCTATGATATGCACTAGACTACATGTCTCATATGCATTGAGCATGGCGAACAAATTCCAATCAGATTCTGATGAAGGTCATCTTAAAGTATCTGAGGAGGACTAAAGATTTCTTTTTAGTTTATGGTGGTGATGAGGAGCTCGTTGTAAAGGGTTACACTTATGCTAGCTTCTAAACTAATGAAGATGACTCAAAATCACAATTTGGCTATATGTTTTGGTTGAATTTCGGCGCTAAGACCTGGAATAGTTCAAAGCAGGAGATAATCATTAATTCTACTATAGAGGTCAAGTATATTGTTGCCTTTGATGCAACAAATATGGTTGTTTGGATCAGAAAGTACATTACTAAACTATATATAGTTCCTAGCATTGCGAATCCGATTGATCTTTATTGTGATAATAACAGTGCAATTGTGCAAGCTAAAAAACCCATATCTAATAAGAGATCCAAACATATACTTCAACACTTACATCTTATTCGAGATATCATTGATAAAGAAGATGTGGAGATTTATAGAGTTACTACCTTAGCTAACATTGTTGACCCACTTAAGAAACCACTTGCTCAACAGAAGCATGATGGTCACACTAGATCGATGAGTATTAAGAGTATGTCTGGTAGGCTCTAGTGCTAGTGGAAGATTGTTATAGTTAGCTCTAGAGCCGAACAATTTTTTTCTGGGTTATTATTTGTATGAAGATAGTTATTATTATTTATATAATAATATGAGATAATTTAATTTATTATGTGGATTTATTTAAAGAATAATAAATTCCTTAGAATAGTTATTCGATTTAATTAGATATTAAATGTGACTTAATCATGACACTCAATTGAATATAATGACACTATTCGTAAAGTGTTTGCAGTCAAGTTTTACTATTAATTGGAACAAACGTAATGCATATGAACTATTATGTGACTAGACTGATTATCACATCTCACGGGACATGTATATGAGATATCAAGCATTCACATAAGTATAAATATTATGAGTAATATTTTTATTAGATTGATCCGCTATGAGAACATTACATAAAATTTATGCAAGTTTCATTAACGATTTTCATGTCACCATAGTAAGTAGTCCTTCGACTTGAAGTCATTGTGATCCCTACTTTGAGGGTTGTATAATTTGAAGCCATCAAATATTATGTGTAATAGGACAATCATAATGATAATTATTAGGTCTACAATAAATCATGTAGAGGGATCTGAATAATGTAAATATGATGCATCCCTCTTGCATAATAGGAGTTGTGTTTTAGGTCTCTCGATAGAGTGATATGTGAAATGTGTGTGACCACACCAAAATGGACCACTATATATAAGATATTAGATACATTAGTGATTGCATGTATACTCGGAATCGAGAAACAAATTATTGGATTTGGACTTAACAAAGATGACATTTTTTATGTCTTGTGTTCAATACATATATTTTCATGAAGGGACACTTGCACAAAAAATAATGGTCACGGTAAGATCAAAATCGTATCACTAATTTTCTCATTAATTAGATAGCAATAATGCATTGCTAGATATTACTAATTGTTTATAATTTTTAATATTTTATATTATTGTCAATTAAGTGAAAGCTTATAGGATTAAAATGGTTAAATTAAAAATAAAAATTTAATTAAAGAGAATTATTTAATTAAATAATGATTTAATTAAATAAAATGAATTAGATTTATAGCGTAAAATGTCCACTGTGTTAGTAAGGTAGAAATCATGAGTATATATATATAATGTCTATTCTTAACCTAATCCTAGAATCATTAGCTATTAGCGCACATCGACACATTTTGAGACAATCATTCACGTTAGGAGTGTTCATAGTGAAAACATTGAACTTAATTGAACCACATTAATGGTTTGGTTCAAATTTTGAAAGCCACTTTCAAAATAAATTTAGTGCAGTTCTAAACTGGTTTGAAACTGATTTATAAGTATAAACCACTTTAATAATTTGAACAAGATTTTAGTTAAAATCGATTTCAAACTAACTTTGAAATTTTTTTTGACAAAAACTATCGATTTTTTTAGAAAATAGATGTAAAAAAATTTAGAGATAAAAAGTTTCGATTATTTTTTGAATTTTTTATTTGAAATACTTTTAGCATTTTTCAATTTATTTCGAGAGAAATACGCATAAAAAATTTATCGATAAAAAAAATTTCAAAAAAAAAGTGTTTCTATTATTTTCAAAAAAAAAATCAAAAAGTTTTCAAATAAATTTTTTTTTTGAGTTTTTTCTCAACAAAATTTCAAATACAAAAGGAAATTTTTGGATCCCCACTAGTCACTTTGATATCAGACTCAATAAAAAATTTAAATTAACTCTCAAATTATTAAAATAGTTTTTAAAATATATATTCTATTATCATAAAATTAATGAAAAATATAATTTATTGATAAAATAATTTATGACCATTATAATATCTAAAATTAAACTGAACAACACTTTTATAATTTAAAAATTAATTTAATTTTTTTATTAAATTAAATATCAAAATCAAAGTGTCATGCCTTACATTGACCAAAATAATAGTTTAACATTTTGATTTGAAGCGGTCCGTGACCGATCCTTTTAGAAAATACAATTGTGACTAAGCGAGATGAAAAAACAAATAATCAATCACTTTCATCTCATTTGGATGTGGTGACCAAAATTAGTAAGTGGCTAAATATCACGTAAAAAGTATGAAACAACGAAAATCGTGGAAGAACATTTCATTAAAAAAAAAAATCACGGACCATGCATGATCTCTCCATAAAAAAAGTAGAACACATACGCATCCACTTAATTTGGACACTAGCTAGTCACGAAAATAAGAACTTTAATTTGGACACTAGGAGCCACTTGTCCTTTCTTTCTCTTTTTGGTGAGTGGATGCCATTAGTGGCATTTAACAAATATTCCAAAATGATTCCACATTTTAGAACAGAAATATAGATACGAATCTCGATCGTTAAATGTCACTATAGCGGTACGATATCTCACTATTTTAATGAACAAAAATTGAGCTCAATATCTTAAAATTTAGTTCATGCACTCACACACACTTAATTTTGTCTCTCTTAAAAAAAGTGGTAGAATTTTCATATTATAGGAATCCAAAATTCAGATTGAGATTTTAATTCAAATCCTGAGAGGTATGGATTGAAGAAATCCCACCCTTTTTAGTCTGTTAACTACGGTGATATGGACATTCTTATTGGGTTTTGATTTATTTCCTTTTGTTTGAGATATTTTTTTAAAAAGAAGTATACAATAATACATTACGTAAACAACTATGCACCTGAAGATATTATTTTATTAACAAATCTAATACAGTAACAAAATAAGTTTAATTATTGAATAACATGATTATATTTCTTTAAAAATACCGTTAATATTAATAAATTAATGAATAATAAAAATAATCAATTCTCAACTGCTAATAATTGAGACTTCAACAACTAATATAGAAATATAAATATTTAATTAACATATAATATTTAGCCATATAATACATGTATCTAAAATAAGAGGATATATGCATCATTTTCATAATTATTTCTATTATATATTTTATAAAGCTGAGCAAAATACAATTAATATCAAATGGACAATAAACAAAAACAGCTAATATCAAATGTCAACATTATTATATTAAAATGTCAGTAATTATAATTAATTTTATGAATAAATATTTAATTAAATCAGTAAAATATATAATTAAAAATAAATATAAAAATAAATAAATCTTTATGAAATGAAACTTTTATTCTTAATTATTAAGAATTTAAAGAAAGATAAGTAATAAAATTGATCAAATTAATGCAGTCAAAATTTGAATTTTGACCAATTTAATTTTAATCAAATGATTATTTACCCCTTAATTTCAATGAGATTCTTTTTTTTTTTAACAACTATCTTGAATGAATTGGATATATTTTTGTGGTCATATTATTTCTCACAATAAATAGCATTTTAGTTAATTTAATACTACCACCTACTTCCTATGATCATTATTATAAATAAAAAAATATTAAAATATGTTTACTATTATAAATAAAAATTAACTATTTTTTAATCATTTGATACTATTATTTTCAAAACATCATTTATTTAATTAATAGTTTATAATTATTTTAATGTTTATAATTATGTTTTTGATATTAAAAAAAACAATTTAATAAATTGGAATTGTATTTTACATGAAACTTAAAAAATTAATTATATTTAACTATTTTTCTTAACACCATAAAAGTGGTTTTTATTTATTTATAACAGTGGAGTTTTATATATATATATCCCTTTTTTTAAATTTTTTTCCTCAATTGTCCTACTTTGAAACTTATTTTTCTAAATGCCTTACTTTTTGTCTTTAGTAGGAGGTCGTTCTCTGGGGAAGCGACCTCTAGCTGAGGAGTTTTTTTGTTTGTTTGTTTGTTTGTTATATTTTAATATTTGTTTATCAATAGAATTATTTAAAAAATAAAAATACTAATCATAAATTAAAATAAAATACATTAATAAATTATAAATTAATTTTATATTTTAATTATTATTATTATTATAGTAAATAACTATTATAAATTATTTAAAACTTATAATAATTATTTAAAAAAAATATTATTATTATTCAGTTAGAGTTATTAATTTAATTATTTAAAAAATAAAAATATTAATAATAAATTAAAATATATTAATAATAATTTTAATAATATTATAAAATTTAATAATAATAATAATAAAATAATAATTTTAATTATAATGTGTCAAAACAAATACAAGAAAATTGTTATAATAGTAGGGAGTTGTTATAATAACGTGCCAAGATAAATTACGTATCTCTAATATTTTGTTAAGAAAATACGTTGTTATTTTAATGTCAAAATATTACGGACACGTTGTTTATTTTGACACGTTATTCTAACAACTCCTACTTATCAAATTATTAGGGACACATTATTTGTTTTGACCCGTTATTATAACAAAACTCCCTTTTATCATCAAAATATTTCATTTGTTTTGACCCGTTATTATAACAAAACTCCCTTTTATCATCAAAATATTAGGGACACCGTCATTTGTTCTAGCACGTTATTATAACGACTTCCTCTTATTATAACAACTTCCTTCTATTTATTTTGGTACATTATTATTAATTTTTTTTTATTATTAAAATTTATAATATTATTAAAATTATTATTATTATTAATGTATTTTATTTATTTATTATTATTATTATTTATTAATATATTTTATTTTATTAATAATATTTTGAATTTTTAAATATTTTAATTTATAATTTATTAAATAATTTATAATAATTATTTATTATAATAATAATTATTATTAAAATATAAAATTAATTTATAATTTATTAATATATTTTATTTTAATTTATTATTGGTATTTTTATTTTTTTAAATTAAATTAATAATTCTATTAATAAATAAATATTAAAATATAAAAAATAAAAAAAAAATAAAAAACTCCTCAATTAGAGGTCTCTTCTCCAGAACGGCATTTTAATGGGTTTAAAAATTTTGTTCTTCAGGTGATTGCTTCCCTAAGACGTTACGACCTCCTATTGAAGAAAAAAAGTAGGAAGAGGGATATATATATAAAAAACTCATAACAGTGACTAGAGCTTACTAAAAAAAATTTATTCTTTAAAAAAACACAAGAATTATTATTATTCTTAAACAAATGCAAAATAATACTTTTCCAATTCATGTGCCACGTGTCGTGCATGCAATTTTCTCGAAAAAAACGTCATAAAATTTATCTCTCCATTTTCCTCCAATAAATATCCCATCCCATATCTCCCAAACCACACTCAACTCCAACCACTACTTAAAGTTTCAACAGTAACTGACCAAACAATAATGGCTTCAGCTTCCACCATTACCTTGTCTTCCTTCCTCTACACAAAAACCCCAAACCCAGAGAAATCATCCTCTTTGAACAGAAGTACCCTTAGTGTTGGATCTCAACGAAAGCAGTGCGTGTCCGTGTCAGCATCAGCAAAATCTTCACCTCCACCCTATGACCTTAATTCTTTCAAATTTAATCCCATCAAGGAGTCAATTGTTTCACGGGAGATGACACGTAGGTACATGACAGACATGGTCACACATGCTGACACCGATGTTGTCATCGTAGGTGCTGGTTCCGCTGGTCTTTCATGTGCTTATGAACTCAGCAAGAATCCTTCCATCAAAATCGCTATCATCGAACAATCTGTTAGCCCTGGTGGTGGGGCCTGGCTTGGTGGCCAACTCTTTTCTGCGATGGTATATTTTCTAATTAACTCTCTTTTCATTTTCTTCAATATCACTATAGCTCGCAAAAATGGATCAATCCTTTAATATGAATTTGGATTGTAATTCATCAATCAAAATAATCCAATAATTTATTTAGGATCTAATGGAAATTCTTAAAAATAATCTATAATACAATCCATCCATTAAAAATTAAAATCATTAAATTCATCTATTATCATATTTTAAGAGATGAATATCCATCAAATCTATTTAAGTTTTTTTTTTAATAATATAATAAAATATAAGGTTAATTGTAATTTTGGTTAGTCTATTTTTTTATTTTAAATTTCGATATTGATTTCTCATTTGTACTGTTTAATAAATAAATAATATTATGGCATCACCATAGTGGTCGGTGACTGTGGTCCGGCGATCAGCCACTACCAACGATCACCTTATTTAAATAATATAAAAAATGTAAATTTTGTTTTTTATTTCTGCAAAAACCATCTGCGTTTTATTAAGAAAATATATTTTTAATAAAATTCTGTTTCATCATAAAAATAAATTATTATTTAAATTTTATTTTTTAAATATAATAAAGATACTGTAATAAAAATAATATTTAAAAATTCTAATTTTTCTAAAAAACAGATTTTAAAATAATAAATTTAAAATTAGTTTTTAAAAACAATAAATTTAAATTATTTTTAGAATTAATTAGTTTTAAAATAATTAAAAAAATTACATGATAAAATTTTTTTTTGAAATAAATATACATTATTTTCTTAAAATTATATATATTTATTTAAAATGTAATTAATTGGATTTTATTAAATATGTTATGTGATCGATTGGATTTTGAAAGAAAAAAAGTTAGATGGATTGAATCAACTTTATTTTTAAATTGATGGATTTGATCAAATCCATTAAAATTTATATTAAGTATTGGATATGTTGAATGAATTAATAGTTGAATGAATTGGATGGATGATAGATAATTGGATGAAATTGTCACCTCTAAATATCACAAACTTCTCAATTATCATGATTGAAATACCTTGAGCTTGTTTGAATCCAAACAAAATTCATTGGTAGGGAATGCAATTTAATGTAGTATTTTTTTTATATAAAAAAATCTTAAATAAATGGATGAAAAGTAAGAAGGGGTGGTAATAGGTATCAACGGTACATAAAGTACTATTTTATTATTCTTACTATTAGATGTCAACTTAACAAATCTTTGACGAGTTTTTATATATACACGGATATCTATATATCTATATCATTTTTTAAATAAAATTTATTTATGTGTACAAATTATTTTTTTATTGTAATTATTTAGAATTTTTCTCCTATTTTGTAAACAAAAAAACTAATACGTTAACATATTCATCATCATAAAAATTGTTAATACATTACTACATAAATAAATTAAAAAAACAAAAGAATCACCAACATAACAATTTTATTAGTTTATTATCAGGATATCATATAAATACCATTACATCCGAATTCGTATACGTTGACTAACATGTAATCAAAATATCTATTTATTTTATTCGTAGATATTCATTAAACTATTCATTCCATACCTATTAAGGATTTTATCCAAAAATATATGAGATATAATTTTTTTTGCCATCTCTAATAATAAGTGTTGTGGTTCTCCATCAATTATTAGGATTTAGATATGAACCAACGAAACATTTGAATGATAGTATGATGAAATTGAAACACATATTATATAATGCTAATACTGATATGTGTGGTGCCAGGTTGTTCGTAAGCCAGCACATTTGTTCTTGAACGAGATTGGAGTCGAGTATGACGAGAAAGACGACTATGTGGTGATCAAGCATGCTGCTCTCTTCACTTCCACCATCATGGGCAAGATACTAGCAAGACCAAACGTAAAGCTTTTCAATGCAGTGGCTGCTGAGGACTTGATTGTGAAAAATGATAGAGTTGCTGGTGTTGTCACCAATTGGGCTTTGGTTTCGATGAACCATGACACTCAATCATGCATGGATCCAAATGTTATGGAGGCTAAAGTGGTTGTGAGCTCTTGTGGCCATGATGGTCCTTTTGGAGCCACTGGTGTGAAGAGGCTCAAGAGTATTGGCTTGATTGATAGTGTGCCGGGAATGAAGGCCCTCGACATGAACACTGCTGAGGATGCTATTGTTAGGCTCACTAGAGAGGTTGTGCCTGGAATGATTGTTACTGGTATGGAGGTTGCTGAGATTGATGGTGCACCAAGAATGGTAAATTTTTTACATACTCCAACTACTTTTTTTTAATAGCTTGGATGGGAGTAATTTTTTTTAAAAAAATTAGATAAAAGAAAATTATTATTAATTAAAGTGACATTTAATAGTCTTCTACAAATGTCTTCGATGAAATTTGAACTTCATTCCTTAAAATTATAAAGATTTGAACTTCACATTTAATTTCCTCACAAATGCCTAACTTTTGCCAATAGTTAAATACCACTAATTAAGTTTGTGTTTGTGGGTTTTCTTTACTGATGTTTTCTTTAAGGGATATTTTATATGGGATAGTGACATAGTGGCATATTGATAAGATGATGGGTCCATCACAAAAAGTGGGGCTGAAAAAGAAATTTAATTCATGGCTAATGAGACAACTCTCTTTATCAAAAGTCATGATCCCTGTTTGCCAACATTAAGTTCCATTGTTCATGGAATCTTTCTTGTCCTTTATGCAATTCTTCTTTTGGTTATTTTAGTTCTATCTAATATTTTGTGTGATAATCGGTTGCATGTGTGAGTTGTGAAATAAAGAAAGTAATTATATTGGTGGTTGAAAATGCAGGGTCCAACATTTGGAGCAATGATGATATCAGGACAAAAGGCAGCCCATTTGGTTTTGAGATCGTTGGGACTTCCTAATGCTGTGGACCATGCAGGAGACATCAACACCCAACCTGAGCTTGTCCTAGCTGCTGCTGATTCTGTTGAAATTGCAGATGCTTAATCAATGATACCATTACTATATAGTTTAATAATATCAAAATTCCCATGGCCAGAAATAATAATTTGTTGTCAATAGTAATGAGTTGATGATGGGTTGGTTGATGTGATTCTGTTTGAGGTTTTGTTATTAACATGAACGAATTGATGCTTTTGCCAACTACTCATTTTTTCTTTCTCCTCCAATATATATTTATTTATTTTTAATGAAGATGGAATACAATTAACTATTGTGAAGGGGGATATAGTTTCCCTAGTAAAATGCCTAACAATTAGCCGTGTGTGTGTGTTCGTATCCTCTTTCATATTAACTGTAATATTTTAATATTAGTATTTTTATCTTTTGGGTATCTAAATACACGTATTTATACTCATTACCTATTTTTAATTAAAATAGATCGATAAATAAATGATATTGTTATGATTAAATTTAAAAATTATCTAAATATCTTAATTCTAATAATAAAATATTATAAATCAAAATATTTTCTAACTCAAAATATTTCAGACGAAAGCTTGTTATAATACACATTAAAATATCTATAATAATATTTTATGAAGTTGCAAGTTCTACCACAAATTAATCGAGATCTTAAAAACAATTGATTGAAAGTTGCAAGTATAATTATAAAGTCACGATTAATAAGTCATAACTCTTAGTTATAAAGTTATAATTATTTATTTATTATAATCAAATTCTTAAAAAATTTGAAAACGTTTATCTTTCGATTATAAATATTGTAGTAGTCAAATGATATTAATAGATGTTAAAACATAAAAGAAAACAGTTAATTAAATTAAACACTAATATAATAAATAAATAATATATTTATATAAATGCGGGTGTGGGTACTATAATACACGTATTCACACCCATATATGCTTAATTTTGCGGATAATAACTCATTTCTATACTCATACCTATTATGCGAGTTTTTACCCTAACTATTGTAGATTTTTTGTGCGGATACCTAATAGATTCTAGACATTAATATATTGATTTTAATAGTCTAAAATCTCAAATCAACTATGAACATTATTTAAAGATGTTCAGTGAAGGTACAATGTGAACCGATGGATCCATAAATGGATGAAAAAGGTTGATTTCTAGGTAGTAAATAGATCATCAATAAACTCACTTATATAAATATAAATTTTTGATTATATAATCATTTTAGGTTTATATATATTTTTGATCATATAAATATAATAATTTTTAATTTTAGTTTCTGTAGAATTTTTTGTTTGGATTTCATCCCCTACAATATATAAAATTTTATTTTTAGTCTTTAACGTTAAGTGGACGTTATAAAAACGTGAATTGACAAAGAAAAATATATTTGTTGTTCTTGCAAATATAACACTGTTGAGTTTTAGTCCATATAAAAAATGTTGTTTTTATTTCATTTATTCATCACCATCATTCACAAACCCAAAAATCAAAGCATTAAAAATAACAACATTTATGTCAAATATTTCATCAAACACCTTATGTGCATCCCTTAACTCCTCAAAACCTTCGAATACGAATCGACAAAAGACGTTTGAACAATTGGGTAATATAATTTTTTTTAATCCTTTTTAAGTCTCTACGGGTTAATTTTATATTTTGTTAATTCTTTAAATAGTAAATTTTCAAAGATGAGGATTAATCACCGCGTTCCAAATCAAAACATTTCGTTCAACCATTTCATCAAATACCTTCAAACCACTACCAACATCACCAATTCTCAAATACTCAGAAACCAAAACAGTAAACCAAACAACAATTCTGTAACACCCCGTTTGTCTTAGCGAGGGTATATTTTTTTTTTCAAAGAAATTAAAATAAAACAAAGTAAAACAAATGAGGAAATGTCTTTGGATAAATAATTGAGTCATTATAATTTACGCAGCGGAAAAGTTTCTCCAATTATAAATCCAAAACATTTACATAACATCAAATGGTACATGGAACCCATCCAAAGATGATATCAAACTGATAATATTTGTATAAGTACTGTTTTCCAAACTAAAAATACTTCAAACCAAAAAGAAGGACCCCTAGTCCCTATACATCATCCTAATCTGATCATCCTACCAAAAAGCTATACACCCTGAGTAATCTCCACGCGCCCCGTGAGATCCTCCTAACGTAACAGCAGTCAAGCGTTCCCATCTCCATCCCTGTCCGTAGGGTACGAACCGGTAGGGCCGTCCTGACTCTCATCTGAGGGCAAAGCCCAGATTTCCACAATAGTGTAAAGGGTCACCAACCAGAAAATAACAGTTAACACATAGCAATTAAGTTTTTGAATGCTCAAAACAACTTTTCAACTAAGCATGCACCTTAACAGGATTTTCAATATGCGAAAAGTTCATACAGTACATTGCCAATGAAAATGAAGGTAAAATGCAGTTCTCGATCTCCTAATTAACACATAATAAAACAAGACATGGATAGATTCATGAGCAATTAATCATACAACTAAAAATGAGGATTTTCACTGAGCCAATCGATTGGGCAATCGATTGGGGTGAAGATTTTTAATGAAAATAGAATCCTGGGCTGAATCAATCGATTTGGCAATCGATTGACAGGATAACGGAGCCCCTGACTTAATACCAATCGATTTCCAAATCGATTTCCTGAAGGTTTTTAGTGAAATTTTGAACTCTGGCTTGATTCAATCGATTGGGCAATCGATTGACAGGATAGCTGAGCCCCTGACTTAAGGGCCAATCGATTGGGCAATCGATTTCGAAAGGGATTTTCAAAAAAACTGATTACAAAATCGATTGGCTAATCGATTTTGTTCATTTGGCCAAGCCCCTGACTTAATACCAATCGATTGGGAAATCGATTTCCCTGATCATTTTTCCAAAAATTCATGAATTAACCTAAGTCATTCCTAATCAAGTTCACAACTTAACACTTAGCAATTTCTACGCGATTACCACGGCAATTGGGATCTCGATAACCATCATACTTACACACAATAATCAACACATAACACTTAGCATTTTCAACGCAATTAACACGATAAATCAAATTCAAATCACTCAATCATAAAACTCAATCAAACACGACTCGTGTGCCAAGCACCCTAATGCAATGCGTATATGCCAAAATGCATGGACTCGGAATTCCAAACCAAAACCCTCCTCGAAGGGCCGTAAATCATAATTGTACCGCCTATCGCAGGCCAAAGTACCAATTACCGAGGTGCCACCTATCACGGGTCAGCACGATTTACTAAAATGCGTAAATCATAAACGTACCACCTATCACGGGTCAGTACAGTTTACCGAGGTGTCACCTATCACGGGTCAACACGATTTACTAAAAGAAAAAGCGGGAATCGTAAACGTACCGCCTATCACAGACCAGTACTGTTTACCTAGGTGCCACCTATCACGGGTCAGCACAATTCACCAAAAATGTAAATCGTAAATGTACCACCTATCACGGGTCAGTACAGTTTACCAAGGTGTCACCTATCACGGGTCAACACGATTTACTAAATAGTAACTCGTAAACGTACCACCTATCACGGGTCAGTACAGTTTACCAAGGTGTCACCTATCACGGGTCAACACGAATTACTAAATAGTAAATCGTAAACGTACAACCTATCACGGGTCAGTACAGTTTACCAAGGTGTCACCTATCACGGGTCGACACAATTTACCAAATGAAATGCATGAGCATACACAGACTCCATTCACAACAATCGTTAAGCAAATGCAGATATTAAAAGATTCCCCATTTTTAATACCCATTTAACTTAAACGACTTTCAAACAACATTAATTAAATAAGTCATTAAGAGATTCCCCGTTCTTAATACCGATTTAACTTAATGATTTTCAAAACAAAACGTTAAGCAAACAGTCATATTAAGAGATTCCCCATTCTTAATATACTTTTGACTTAAACGATTTTCTCGCAAAACATTCAGTAAACGAGTCATTAAGAGATTCCCCATTCTTAATACTCATTTACCGAAACGATTTTCAAAAACGATAGTTAAGTAACCGAGACATTAAGAGATTCCCCATTCTCAACGCCCAGTTAACTTAAACATTTTCCTCAAATACACATTAAGTAAACCGAGGTATTAAAAGATTCCCCATTTTTAATACTCGTTTAACTCTAATGGTTTTCAAATTCCACAGAAACAAATTCAAACATACTTTCACATTCAAACCATAATTCACAACAACCACACCAATTAACAAACATCAAGTACGAACACACCAAATACAACGAACACAAATCACGCAACATAACACCCAGATACATCAAATTTCATTTACCACGAAACATTCATCACTATAAACAAAACCTAACTCTAAGGTTTTTACCCATAACGCACTAGTTTCGTTTTTCCCCAAATCGATACATTTAACCCTAACAAATTCCTTCCCACACAACTACAGATAAGTCCCTAATGCAAGCTAGAAGTTTGGAAGGAGCCCTTACCTCAACGTTAGCTTTAACGCGCGTTTCCGGTACCGCGAGTAATTCCGGTAAAATCTCCGCTCGCAACGCCGCTTCCAAATTAGTTCACTAGCACCGTAGCGTGGTGGTGAGCAACTTTCCCTTCTATCTCTTCGAGAAATGAGGTTTGGATCTAGAAGAAACAGAGGGGTTTGTGTTTGGATCTCAAAAACCGTTTTTCTTCGTTTTCGACTCAAAGAGGAAGAGTGGAGTTACGAAAACCTTGATCTAACTCTCACCCAACCTTGGGTCACTAGCTTTGAAGAAAGAAAGCGACGAAAATGAAAACGGGAGAAAGGAGGAAATTTTGGTTTCTTGCGAGGTTCAGAGGAAGGAGATGGAAAATTGAGATTTTCCTTCCTTTCTATTTCTTTCCTTTGTTTTTCCTTTCTTCCTTTTTCCTTCCTTCCTTTATATACTATTTTCTTTTCCTTTTCCTTCCTTCTAGTTTTCCTTTCTTTTTCCCTCCAAACAAACATATATAAATATAATAAATATAACTTAACAAATATCTCAAAATCTAGATATTTATTAAATTACCGTTTCACCCGAAACGCCTTAAATTAACTGTAAGGTATTTACCGCAGTTAAATTCAATTTATTTATCGACGAGAAATTCTAATTGGCATCGAAATATCTTTTTGATTATAAAACTCCAAAATATTATTAACTTTGGCTTAAAAGCCTCCGAGCCAAAATCCAAAATATACCAAAAATACATAAAAGGGTACTTTAAAATTATGGGTCTTACAAATTCTGTCAGACATTTCATCAAACACCTTATGTGCATCCCTTAATCCCCTCAAAACATTTGGTTATGAATCGACAAGAGACGTTTGAACATCTGGGTAATATAAAAAAAAAAAAAAAATCATTTTTAAACTTTTACGGTTAATTTTCTATTTTGTTAATCATTTAAATAGTTAATTTTCAAAGATGAGGTTAATATTTTTTGAGATAATAGATGGAAAATATGAGGTTGGAAATGAAGGAAAATAGATTGAGTTGGGTGAGAATGAATTGTTGGATTTATGAAGATGATGAAATTCACTTTCTAAGTTTGTTATTGATGGTGGTGAATTCAAAAAAAAAAAATCCAATTTTTTTTTTTTTTACAAGGACTAAAACTTAAGAATAATATATTTGTAGGATATTTTATTTGTCAATGCACGTTTTTGTAACGACTACTTGATGTTAAAGACAAAAAAATAAAATTTCTTAATATTTTACATGGATGAAATTCAAACAAAAAATTTTACAAAGACTAAAACTGATTATATTTACTTGGACTAAAAATATATTAAATTATTATTTTATTATAACAATTACAATTATGTAATAAGATAATAAAATAATAGTTCTTTTACATTATCAGTGTAAAATTGATTTAAACAGATATTACACCTTTCATTTTCTCATCTATTTATATATTTGGATTTTAATGAAATAAAATCGAATCTCATCTCGATAGAAAATAAAATTAAATATTTTATTTCATTTTATTTTATCCATTGATGAAATAGTAAAAAAATCACACATAATTGAGATATCTTGAATAATTGAATTTTATTTTTACTACGATAGAAAATTAAAGATAATTTGAGAGTTTTAATTTAATTTTGTTTTATACGTTTATTCAATTGAAAACTTGATCTTTTTATTTTTTTTATTAGTTTTACATTCAGTATATATTGTATAATTTATTATTACTGTAAAATAAAAGAATTTAAATATTGTATATTTTATCAACAAAAAATGATCAAAGTATGGAATATAAGTCGTTTAAAAAAATTAAAATTATTTTTAATTTTTATAAAATATTTTCTTATACATCTAGTCTTTATAGTTATAGTATATCTTACTTCTTACTTTTTCTTTATATATATTTATATATTATATATATATATTTTTTTTTAGAAACAGTCTTTGGAGTATTTATATAGGTTTCATTTTTCTCAAGTTCTGGTTTGTTTGTTGAATTAAATCCATTTTATGTTTTTATTTTTTCTTTATTGTTTTTCTGTTTCTATAATATTATTGATTGATTTAATTTTTTATCTCATCATTTTAACTTTTTTTTTTTAACTGAAAATCCAATTGTAAGGGCAAAATTTTTATTATAAAAGAATACAAAGGCTAAAATGAAACATTTTTTTAATATCAAGGTTAAAATGGAACATTGACTGGAAAAAAAACATATTTAAATATATTTTTCATAGTTTTTAATTTTATTTTTAATTTCATTATTATAATGTGTATTTTTTTTTAAAAAAAATATTGGTTATCCCTGAAAAAAACGACGTCGTATAGAAGCGCTGTTCTGATTCGAGTCTAGCGGTGAGATTTTCATTTAAATTCAATCAACAAAACTTGATTCGGTCGCCGCCGCCGCACCGGTGAACCCAATCCGCCCTCAGTCAGACTCAGCAAGGAGAGCATATTCGACAAGTATTGTAACAAGCTTTCCTTTGTTGTATCGTGATCCGTTAAACTATTGTTGCATTCGTTTTTTTACATTGATTATGAATCTCACTTTAATCTCTATAATGTTCTTGTTAACATTTCTTTTGAGAATTTTATTGGATTAACTTAATAGCAATGATTATCGTCTTCTTTGTTGAGATGCTACACTATGATAATTAGTTGGCTAATTTTGCTTAGTTATAGCTTCAGTAGATTTTTAATCTGTTTAACTGGAAATCTCGCCTGCTAAAATGCTATTGAAATTATCGAACAAACGCTACAAACACAACATTTTGTTCTCCAGTTATAATGTTGGAACAATCCCTTCAAAGAAGATTGTGTGAGTTGTTATAATTTTGCATTAATTTTCTTGAAGGAAAATTATCAAAAATATTTTAGCCTTGTAGCAGTATTCTCTTCTATAGAATTATTATTATTATTATTATTATCATCATCATCATCATCTAAGAAAAAATATTGTAAGTTGCAAAATAATCTCACATGAAAATAGATCAAGGGCAAGGATTTGTTTTAGTTCTGATTTTATTTTGAAACTTGATTGATTCTTAAGTTTGACCCTGGTTCCAGATTTAAACAAAGTGCACCTCCAAATCCTCCAACTCCAAGATGTTTGGTTCTACCGGGTTTGTTTCAAATATTGCAGCCTGCCTTCGTCAAAACCTAACTGTGAGTTTTATCCTTTCATCATCCTGGGTTTGTGACTGCTTTCCTTTTTCATTTCAGATCATTATTATGCCTCAACTGTGTTTTTTATTTTTTATGATTTTGCTTAGTGTAGGTAGGGTTTTGTTTCTTTCTCTGCAATTAAGAATCAACCTAGTTGCACCGTTTTGGTTTTGTACAGCTTCGTGGTGTGCAAGTACGAAATATAAACATTGGAGGTGGTCTTGGAGGTGAGATTCCAGATAGCAAGCGTCTTCAGTATGCTCTTCAGCATCTCCATGGGATTGGCCGTTCAAAAGCTCATCACATTGTGTGCGAGCTTGGAGTTGAGAACAAATATGTGAAGGACCTAAGCAAACGTGAACTATATTCCCTTCGCGAATTGCTTTCCAAGTACTTGATTGGAAATGATTTGGTACTCTCATCTTTACTTTTTTATTTTGCCACTTATCTGTGTTTTGTTCCATAATATAACATGTAACTTCTGTGATTGTTTTGGTTGCTTTCTTTCAGAAAAAGTTAGTTGAGAGAGATGTGGGAAGGTTGGTTGGTATTCAATGCTATAGAGGGATCAGGCACGTCGATGGTTTACCCTGCCGGGGACAACGAACTCATACAAATTCCCGCACTAGGAGGACTATGCGTACTTTTGGGGGTTCAAGATAAATGCTGCTCAAGTAACAGTTGAGTTGTGCTAGTGCTCTGCTTTTATCTTACCTAATACGTTTTGTTAGACACTTGATTACATTAGCCAAAATCCACACACATCGAATTTTACATCATCAATTGCCATTGGTGTGTTTATTGCCGCATCATTGCTTTGCAATAATACTAGTTCTAGTTTTTGTATTGATATTGTCTTGCTAGATTATGATGTTTTTATATAAAAGAATTGCTTTATTCAATCGTACATTCATTGATAGCTACATATATATGACATTAGTGGGACATCAATTTTGTTGACACAGACGGTTATTCCCTTTTTTGTTTACCCTTTTTGTTGTATCACATATATTACAAAGTATGAACAGATGGTTGAACATAATAACTTCATATACAACATTTTGTTAATTTAGATATACAAAAGAAAAATAATTTAACTTCAAACACAAACAACAATTGTTGCTCAACTAAGACTTGTCGGTTGGATTCCTTTTTGAATTTTGTAAAATCTAATCCAAATTTTATGAGGAACTCGAATATTGTTTATCCCAAACAAAGGGCAGCATGCAGGAAGCAACACATCTCTTGATCAGTGAAAAAACAAATATTTTTTGCTATATTTGGGGCTAGGGTTTCTTGGCCTGCAACAATTTCAAATTTCTCATCTAATAAGTTGTTAACAAAACAAAATTATATTGGAAATAGCAAAAGTAAAAAGGAGAAAGAGATATGGAAACCAAGTAAGAAGCAATGTGACTGCATGTAAAAGGCAGAGATACGCACTGGTCAGCTATATGAGTAGCAAGTGCTATATTAAATAAACCCTCAATTTAGTTTTTTAAGTATTACTCTCTCCTATTTAGCACCTAAAGTATATGAAATCTATCTTTGTTAGTCCGTGTAATCAAGATATTAGAGACTAAATTATCAGATTTTCATATCTGTTAGCGACAAAGGATGTTCTTGTGTATACTTTAGAGTCTGCTTATTATTTTTATAGTCGTATACTTTGAGACTAAGTAGGACCTAGATTGATGCTTTAGGAACTAAGTAGGAGAGAGAATGATAATTTAGAGATTAAATTGAGAGTTTATTTGCCATATATTTTGTTCAAATATGACATAATCATATAGAACATATATTTCTTTAGTAACTGGAAATAGAGGTTGATGCATAATGTATCTAACTATACTATAGTTAAATTCTTCAGTCCAGTTTCTCAGCAGCTGTGTAGCCAGTCGATTCAAATCCCATTCATTGGGTTTGGGTTACAGCTCGACGTAACAGATGAGATTTGGCTGGACCTACTGCAGAGGGTTGGGTACGAAATAAAAATGTAGACACACATGCAAGATAAAGTGGCTAAATACAATTGATCATGTTCTGCAACCTGATCACATTAACTGTATAAAAACTAATGACATGATAACATTATTCTATGGGGATAATTCATGATGATAAAACATTTCCTTTACTGGAGTTTGCCTATCCTCATGTTACATGGAAACATGAAGATATGGAAAGTAAAAACAAGAATGGTTGCTGTACCTTTTTCAGATATTTCTTGTGAAGTTTCAGTGCTGCCATGCAGGCCTTTTTGGCATCTAGATTTCCATTCACGTCATTCAATATCTGAAAAGAATTAAATCAAACGCCGAAGAAAGAAAGTTAATATGTATGAAAAAGAAATCTAAATTTGTTAAGAAAAAAAAAGAAAGAAAGCTGAACTTTATTTTTATTACAATAAATCTCATTTCAAAAGAAAGGTGATCTTGTTAAATGATTTATAGAAGTAGTAACACAACTTTTTGTTTCTTTTTTTCAATGCAATTGATCCTTCCAATTAATTATAACAAACCTTGACAACATCATCTAGACCTCGTGCTTGCTGAAGTAGTGTTGCACTTTTTTCTTTCAACACACTAGCAACAAGGAAAATAGATATGGGAAGAGGAGGCTCTTCTGTATTCTTTGCTCCATTTCTCATATTTTCTCTCTCGTACTTTCCATAATGACGTATCGACTTCAGTCTTGCTTTAGATTCCTCAGATTTTTCAGAAGTTTCTTCAGATTCTTCATACAGCCAGAACAAGTTGGGATCATATTCTAGAGCCCACATCATCTGTTAAATATTTCAAGTAATTAGTTAGTACAGTCACAATAATTTGTTTCCAAGGAGGAAAACCACTACACAAAAATCATACATGTATATAATACTGACACAATCATACAACATAAGACTAATCTAATTATTTCGACCAACAACTTCTAAATGAAAATGATGCAAACACTACTGAAGAAAATGTGCTATGGCATAACAAAAATTGGACGTAGAAGAAGCTAAGCAAACCTCCCAAAGGTACAATGAATCGCAAAAAGAGAATTCTCGACGAAATAGAACCATTAGCATCCGAAAAGCGAACAGATAGTCACCTCCACCAATATGCTCTGCACCCCAACATTAGAAGACAGTCCATAATAATATAAGTGTTATGTTATAAGATAAGTCTAGACAAACTTCAAGTGTCTCTTTGGTAGTCACATTCTATGCCTTGTTTGATCATAAATGATAACATTGAAGGACAAATTCAAGGAAATACCTATATGTTGATGAAGTTTTGGATCAATAACTTGAGTAATTGAAGCCAAATTGTTTAGTTGAGTCTCCACCCCGACAGTGTTATCGGTGCATCTGAAATTTCCTCGCTTTAAAAATTAAACAAAATAGATCATAAGAAACAAAAAGACAGTCAAATTTAGCAAAAATTGTTATTAACAAATAATAATATTTAATTATTACATGGAATCCTAGTGCAGACACTCTTTAAACACATCTTGCATTTCATACCCTCATTATTATAATACACTAGAGAATTTCTTCAAGTTGGGTGCAAACAATAACCAAACATGAGAATCTCTTCTGTTTTATTTGCTTTTCAAGAAATCATTTCACCCTAACCATGTTTAAAAATAAATTAATAGTTGAAATAAATCGTTTATCGAGATCAAAGCTTACCAATCTGCGCATCAGACGCTCAAAGCACCAAAAGGAATCAGCTTCATCATTGAGAAGTATTATCATAGGAGAGCATAGGTCACTCATTCCTGCAGATTGTATAAAGATAACCATAAGTTTAAATTACTTTATTAGCTTTACATTGCAAATGAATCATAATTAAAACCATTCTATAAATTAGTAATTCAAAGCTTTTAAATTGCGATATGCAACTGACAATATTAAGAATTAAGAGATATCTTCAACGACAATTATAACTTGATTTATAGACATTTTTTGCTATTCTTTTCCAAGATCTCACAGTTAAAATCAAAAGAGGCAAAACATTATAGATTCAAATGGATCACATATCTAAAGACTAACCTTGACCATAGCCAACATCTGTATCTATCCGAGCATAAACAGCGAGAATATCCCATAGTTTTGACAAATTCTCTTTCTTTTCATAAAAACACAGTGTCCTATCGGTGCGAATCACGTCAAGACCTGAAATGCGTTTATACAAGACAAAAATTTCAAAAGCTATTGTGATGTGATTTTACTTTTCTATATGAGAAAATTTACAAAAGCTATGGTGTCAGTACTATATATATGACTTAAAGCAAATAAAGAACATCCAATTTAGGAGATACTCTCTCCGCTCTCTTAAATATAAGTAAAAGTCAAAACGTATTTGGTTTAAATTATATATTACAGTGCATTGAGAACAAAAAAAAATTCACAAACCTATTTGATGTAGAGTTAACATCCACTGAATTACTTTTTTGTCTGTCAGCTTCTTTGCTGCATTATTGGTTGTACCATTGGTACCACCTATATCTTGAGGAGGAACAATCACTCCATTGTCTGGATTATTTTCTAACAGAACTATTGGATCTTGAATCGCTACACCATCCTCGGTGACGACAGGTGCTGTGATAAATCTACCACTTCCCACAAGAGGAAACAATTGGCGACATTCTTCCTTCCATTCAGCATATTGCACCCTGAAAACATAGAAAAAATTATACAACTAATTAATAATCAATTAGATTTGTAAGTGTAAAACACAATAGTCTTAAATTAAAGTATATCACTGTATAATAATAGAGGTGGAAGTGATTCTTGCTGTACTTTTCAATGCAGATCAATCGTATATATGATATGATACTCATTCCTTTTGTTTGCCTTAGAAAATTAGAGAATGTACAGACTTTTTGAATTGTCACTGGTAAAATGTTTGAGCTTATAACCTCAATGAAAAACGTTAAAATCTCCTCGAAATCGTTGTAAAATGGTCATTAGTGTGCTTATGAATGGAAAAATGATTACCTTCGGCGCTGCCTAATCTCATCTCTTTCCTCAAATGTACTCTTGGGATCATAGCAACCAAGTAGAAATTCCCAAACTTCTCCTCTGATTGATGGATGGATTCCCTGGTTTGAAAATTTCAACAATGTGAGACTTATTTATTCTTAGGATTGTCTGATGAAAACTAACTTGCCTATAGCAACCTACTTTTGTAGCACCATGTTTTATTCACAAGATAAAGTTTCTTTATGCACCTATTATTAACATGTAAATGAAGAATGAGAGTAAACTTTATATCTTCAACATATTAAAGCATGATTTTATGATTGAAAATGCAATTACCCCACGGTGGATTCGGCTTAGAGTCTTGCCTATATCCAAATACCCTTCTGGAGAAAATGCAGCATGCCACTTTCTTGCACTTAGTGTTTTACCAGCCTGGATAATTAACAAAAACAAGTTTAAATTCAAACCACTTTATACTAGTGTTACAACAATCATTGTGCACCATTTGATAAAGGTTGATCCATTTAATATATTTTTGAGTTTCAAATTTCCACAATAGAAAATCACAAGTTAATTAATTAAGACACATATGAACAAAATTTATTGGAGTTAATAACATGGCTTAGGAAGATTACACATTAGCAATTAACAATCAAAATTAAAACAATAAAAATAACCCATCATTCTTATATATACATTGTTAATAAAAAACATATATTTCCTTCACCTCAATACATACATGCATGCAAACATTATGGATTAAAAATATACCTTGATTCTAAATCGAGACTTGGGAACATCAGTGCATTCAGGGCGGACTTCATAGAAAGAATCAGCAGGGGATCCAGGATCTCTCCACATCCCAAAATGTCAAAAGAATTCTTCTCACAAAAAATAATGTTTATGCAAATTTAGAACCAATGATTCTTCTATGAATATTCTTGATAACCAGCACCCAGTAGCTGGACCCCTTTGAAATTATAAAGCAAGTTCCTTAAAATCTTTGATGAAGAATTCAAAGGGGAACCAACCAAGGTTCAAAAGGGTAGGCTAAGCTCCAAAGCCAAAACAAAACAAAAACTAGTTTTTTAATAATCTTTTTAATTTAATTTAGATTTTTTTTTTTTTGTAATTTTATGATTTGTTTAGAATTGATGGTTTTGTGGATTAACAATGGTGATTGTGTTATGGTAATGAAAGTCCTGATAGCCTGTCAAAAATTATTGACAACCTCAAACACTTGCCGTTTAATGCGTAAACTTGCACAATCTAAATTTAATTCTCTCTCACCTTTTTTTATTTATTTTTTTATTTATATTTTCTGTTTGTTTATTTTTGTATGATGAGTTATTAGAAGAGACTTTTTCGTTTACTTATTTAAGCAAATGGTATTTGTCATTGTAAATAGGGAGAATGCGAATGGAAGTGGATAACAATGAACATATATAGGTGTATATGTGTTAGTATCATATAATTTTGGTCTAATTTATAGGCTGGATGGATTGGAATTGCATGATTAAAAATGGAAAGTGGTCAATGATGAAAAGAAAAACAAAAAGCAGAGGTGGTACTTAATTCAACACAATTTTGAGGTGACATGGAGGAAAGAAACTTAAGTATATGCGAAACGGATTCTATTAGTTGGGAAATATATTATTCACAGTCACAGTTCAAACAAAATCAATGGTTTACAAAATATGCAAATTTAGTTTTAGTTTTATTTTTATTTTTATAAATACAAGTTATTGAACATTAAATTTAGAATGTTGGATTTTAATCCGACCATCATTTGACTATGGCAAATATTTGAAAACAAATACCTTGTTTATGGTAGATAACTTGTACTTCAAGTAAGACATTAGTTGCATGTGATAACTAACTAACTAATCACTTAATTAATTAGTTAGTTAAAGGACAGTTAGAATGAATATGAATAACTCATGTATAAATAACATATTCAATTCATTCAATAAACAAGTCCTACAATTCACATGCTAGTATATGTTTATGTTGCTTGCACTTGAAGTAACAACTTTGAAAGCTAACAATTGGTATCCAGAGTCATAAGATTTGATCCAAATCATAGTGACAAACACGAGTGGAGTGTGATGATTAAAACACGAGTAAAGTGAGGATAAGTTAAAGTGCAAACAATGGAAATTTTTCAGCCCATATGCCACACTTTGATGGAAAATATTGGGATAGATGGAGATTGCAAATTCAAGCATTATTTGAATTTCAAGAAGTGTTAGAAATCATAGAAAATGGTTTTGAGGATTTGAGAACTAATCAAACAGAGGTACAAAGATCAAGCTTTAAAGAAAACAAGAAGAAAGATTGTAAAACAACACTCATTCTTCATCATTACCTTGATACAATCAACTTTGACAAGATATCTGATGCAAGAAGTGCAAAAGAAGCCTAAGACATTCTCGAGAAGTGTTATTCAGGAGGAACCAAGGTTAAGAAGGTAAAGTTGCACACCTTACAAAGGAAATTCGAGCTATTGCAGATGGAGGAACAAGAAATGTATCAGATTTGATTTCAAGAATAATAACAATCACAAATTAGATGACTGGTTGTGGTGAGAAGTTGATTGGACATAAATTGTGTGAAAATGTCCTAAGATCTTTGCATCATAGGTTTGATTACATTGTGTGTGACGTTGAAGAATCCAAATACATTTCAACCTTGAGTCTTGAAGAATTGCAGGGAACATTAGAAGCAAGAGAACTGAGAATGGATGAAAGGAATGAGGGAGGTTTGGTGCTCAAGCACTGACATCACAAGTAAAGAAGCAAGGGGTCAGAAGAGAAAGTGGAAGAAGAACAATATCAAGAATTCTGAACATAAGTCTGAGTCCTCATCAAATGGAGGAAATGCAAGTGGTGAATTCATAGGAAAATCAAAGAACTTTGACAAGAAGAAGGTGCAATGCTACAATTGTGAGAAATTTGGGATTTTTGCATATGAATATTGGGCTGGAAAAGGAAAGCAACAGAAGAAGGATGAGGACGGGGCTTGTGCTTCACAATAGGAGGAGTTAGATTCAGACACAATGTTATTGATGGCTACAACAAATGAAGAACCTTCTCAAGCCCAATTTTGGTTTCTTCATACTTGATGCTCTAATCACATTACAAGTCACAAAGAATGGCTTGTGGATATTGATACCTCAAGAAAAAGCAAGATCAGGTTTGCTGATGAGAGAACCTTGGAAGTTGAAGTTGTTGGCAACATGGTGATCAAAATAAGAAATGGAAAAACAATGGTGATTGAGAATGTGATGTATGTGTCAAGGATGAAAAGCAATCTGTTGAACATAGGTCAGCTAACTCAGAAAGGATTTCAAGTGATTATGAATAATGATGCACTAGAAATGTATGATGGACAAAAGAAGACGATACTGAAGGTTCCTCTCTCAAATATCAGAATCTTTGTCATAAACATACAAGCTACAAACATCCAATGTTCGAAGGCAGTGAGCTCAGTTGAGGAGAACTAGTTGTGGCATTCAAGGTTTGGTCATCTGAATTTTAGAAGCCTGCAGCAACTAGGAACAAAGAAGATGGTAAGTGGCATTCTTGTGATTGATGTTCCTGAGAAGGTGTGTGAAATGTGTATGGCAAGAAAACAATCAAGGAACTCTTTCAGCTCACAAGTCCAAGCAAGAGCAAATGATTGTCTTGAAGTGGTTCAAAGTGACATATGTGGATCATTTGAGGTGCCATCATTAGGAGGTGACAAGTACTTCATAACATTTGTTGATGAATTTATTAGAATGTTGTGGATTTATTTTATAAAGACCAAAGATGAGGCATTTCAAATGTTCAAGAATTTCACATTCCTGTGATTGATGTTCCTGAGAAGGTGTGTGAAATGTGTATGGCAAGAAAACAATCAAGGAACTCTTTCAGCTCACAAGTCCAAGCAAGAGCAAATGATTGTCTTGAAGTGGTTCAAAGTGACATATGTGGATCATTTGAGGTGCCATCATTAGGAGGTGACAAGTACTTCATAACATTTGTTGATGAATTTATTAGAATGTTGTGGATTTATTTTATAAAGACCAAAGATGAGGCATTTCAAATGTTCAAGAATTTCAAAGTGAAAGTTGAAAAATAAAGTAGAAAAACTGTCAAAGTGCTAAGGACAGCTAGAGGTGGTGAGTATACATCACATGAGTTTGAGGAATTATGTGTCAAGCATGGAATTGAACATGAAATGATTTCCCCCTACATATCTCAACATAATGGACTGGTTGAAAGATGAAACAAAACCATCCTAGACATGACTAGAAGTATGTTCAAGGGAAAAGAATTGCACAACAGTTTTGGAGTGAGGCTGCATCAATTGCTGCCTACATCCTAAATAAATGTCCAACAAAGAAGGTACTAGAGTAGATTTGGACTGGTAAGAAACCAACATTATGGCACTTAAGAACATTTGATGCTCTATGTTTCAAGCATGTGCCTAACCAGAAAATTAGAAAGTTACAGGACAAGAGTGAAGCCATTATCTTAGTTAGGTATCATCCAAGTGGTGCATACAAATTGTATGATCCTACTAAAAAAATAGTGTAGTTAGTAGAAATGTGAAACTAATTGAGCAAGAAAATTGGGACTGGAAACAGAAAGCTAGTAGCACCAGTCAGCTCTGGAACTGGAGACAAAAAGCCAACAACACCAACCAACAAAGGGAACAAGAGACCAACAGTAGTAGCCAACCTACACAAATTCCTACACCGATGGTAAATGATCATTAGGTCAATGGAGACACAATTGAAGAAAGAATAGAATCAAGAAGATATCAGAAAGCAAGGCAGCCACCAACACATTTAAGAGAATTTGAAGTATACAATGACAATGAAATTGACAACGGTTGAGATCTAGTACACTTTTTCTCTATTTGAAAATACATAACCCTTAAATGTTGAAGAAGCTATGAAGAAAGGACCTTAGAAGGAAGCAATGATAGAAGAAATCAAGGCAATTGAGAAGAATCAGACTTGATACTTGACTGACTTACCTCCAAAACAAAAGCATGTATGAGTTAAATGGGTCTACAAACTCAAGTTGAATCCAGATGGGTCAATTGCTAAATACAAAGCTAGATTAGTTGTCAAAGAATTCTTACAAAGGGCATGCATAGACTATTCTGAAGTGTTTGCTCCAGTGGTTAGGATTGAGACAATCAGACTGGTAATAACACTGGCTAGTGCTATAGGTTGGTTTATGTGTCAGCTTGATGTCAAATATGCATTCTTGAATTGATTTCTTGATGAAGAAGTATATGTCTCTCAACCACCAGGATTTGTGATCAAGGGAAAGGAGGATAAAGTGTTCATATTGAGAAAAGCTCTTTATGGCTTGAAGTAAGTCCCAAGAGCTTGGAACAAAAGAATTGACTAATTCCAAATTAGCATTGGCTTCATTAAGTGCACAATTGAATATGGAGTTTATGTGAAAAATTACATACTAAATGGAGGGCCAACAATGATCTTACTTTACCTATATGTGGATGACATGTTGGTTATTGGTAAATGGCAGCAGGAAGAAAGAAATTGAAGAATTCAAGGAAATCATGAAAAAATGAATTTGAAATGTCAGATCTGGGCAAACTAACTTATTTCCTAGGAATGGAATTCACTGAGACAGAAGGAGGGCTGGTGATGTACTAGAGGAAGTATGTTGGAGAAATATTGAGAAGATATGACATGGTTGGCAACAACCCTGTTGTCACTCCAATTGAAGCAAATGCAAAGCTAGGGAAACGAGCTGAAAAAGAGTTGGTTGACACTACTCTATTCAAGTAGGCTGTTGGTTCCTTAAGGTACTTGTGCAACACAAGACCTGAACTTTGCTATAGTGTGGGTGTCATTAGAGCAGATTCATATAGAATTCCAAGCACTCTCACTAGATTGAAGTCAAGAGTATCATGATATACATTCAAGGCACATTGGAATAGGGAATTTTGTTTGCAACATAATTAAAGCAATGAGATGGAGACTTAGTAGGCTATTCAGATTCTGATTGGTGTGGAGATAAGAATAATAGAAGAAGCACATCAGGATATGTATTCCAAATTATGAAACCTTCAATAGCATGAAGCTCAAAGATAGAAGAATCACATCAGGTTATGCAGCCTGCCACGCAGTATGGGGGTAAACTTTGATGAAAGAATTGAAGGTTGATGTATGCAGACCAGTGCCATTGATGATTAACAACATCTCTGTCATAAATCTAGCAAATAATCATGTATCTCATGGAAGAAGCAAATACATTGAAACAAAGTTTCATTTTTTAAGAGATCAAGTTTGAAGATGCAAGTTTAAACTCGTATATTGCCAAACTGAAATGCAAGTGGCTGACATTATAACCAAGACATTGAGGACAAATAGATTTGAGGAGTTAAGACAAATGCTAGGTGTAGTATCACTTAGATACTTGAATTAAGGGAAAGTGTTAGATGACTTATAATTCAAGTAATACATTAGTTGTATATCATAAGTAACTATCTAATAACTCAATTAGTTAGTTAGTTAGAGGGTCGTTATAATGAATAGAAATGACTCATGTATAAATAGCATATTCAATTCATTTAATAAACAAATGGTACAATTCACATGCTAGTATATGTTTTTTGCGCCAATAATTTAACTTTTTGAAAGTAGTATCATCTTTTTGAAATATTCATCTTGTTAATCTATTTCATTTAAGGGTATGTGATGGGACTCGTCTCTATATTGTTAAGGAACTAATGAATTATTTGTCACACACATAAAATATATATATAAAAAAATATAATAATAATAATAATAATAATAATAATAAAATAATAATAATAATAATAATAAGGATTATGTGTGATAAAAGATTAATTTAAAATTTATCAATAAATTTAGAGTTATCTAGAAGTAAATAACTATATATTTTAACACTTCATAAAATAACAACGAAAAATATTACGATGGTATTATTTATACTCATTTTAATAGATTGATCTATTAGGTTCGAAAGGTTTTCTAGATAAATTTTAGTTAAATTGAATTTCAAAAGTGTTGATGTTATTTAGAAGAAAAAAAATGTTTGAGACTCGATTCAAACTCGATTACATGCCTCTGTAAAATGATTTGGCCTACTTCCAGCTTGGCTGCTATCTTGTGTTATGTTGTTGGTTAAAAAAAAGAATTAAATATAGTTTGAAGTTATATAACCAACTTTTAAAAGTTGAAGAGTTATTCTTTCTATAAGTATAAAAAAAAATTAAAATTTTTAACAAGTGCTATAAAATACAGGAACAATTAAAACAAATTCAACTTATATTTATGAATTCAAATTAACTATTCACTTTTAGTCCCTCAATACCCCCTCTCTACCGCTCACTTATTTTCTCTTTATTATTTTTATCTTTTATGTATGAGAGAAAAGAAAATATATAACGGTGTTGTACCTAATATTGTCTTAAATATTTTAGAAGAAATGTTCTAATTTCAAAATTTTGTTTTTTAACTAAAAAAATAACACAATTTTAATAATAAAATAAATTTTAGTCTCTATAAAATTTTAAAACAGAATTAGTTTTTAATTTTTTTTTAATTTACTTTTAGTTTCTATTTTGAATTTTTGTCAAAAAAAATTATAATTTTTAGTTTTTATAAAATTAAAATAGAGGTTATAAATGAGTTAAAAAATTTTAGGGACTAAACTTAAAGGTCTTAATTTGGTAGGAATAAAAAAATATATTTATAAAATAAAATAAAATAAAAAAACATTCACTCTCATTCTATTATATTATAAAATAAAAATATAAATTGAGGTCTTCACCAATTGGGAGCATGTGCTATTAGGCTATTTTACATCCCAATAAAATTAAAATAGAGAGTACAAAGGAATAAAGAAATTTTAGGAACTAAACTTAAATGTCATAATTTTGTAGAAATAAAAAATATATTTAACTATAAAGTTACTCCCATTCTATTATATTATAAACAATAAAAAAGATTGGGGTTCTCATATAATAGCTTGTTTGCACATCCCAATAGCCAACTATGGAGATGCGGATTATATTAAGATTTAAAAACTAATTTTTGTTTGAAAAAGTCTCATGAATTTTAAAATAGTTGCAATGACATAATTATTCATACGCTCCACTAATTTAACTTTATATAACACTTCAGTCTTTTATTTTTTTTTCTTTTTGATTTGGTCATTTATTTAATTTTATTACAAAAATTCAAAAATATAAAGAATGAAAATATGAATTTATTTGAATATTTGAAGTATAAATTTGATGAAATTTGCATTATATTGAAGATGATAATTAATTTTATGAGTTTTGTTTAAAAATTTTGATGAATTTTTGTTAAAAAACGATAACATTGTTAACATTTTAAAACATAAAAGATCAAATTATTTACTTAAAATTAAATAAAGAACCAAATAGGGAAA